>NC_082594.1:55312210-55656606 GCF_030936135.1 Gavia stellata | reverse complement strand
CATTCTTCAGACTTTGGGGTTTCCTCCACTGAATTTACATTTTCCTTACTGTTGAAACAACAGTATTCAGGCCATTTAAAAATATTTGTATACAAATGAAGAAACTTTTTTTTTTCCCTTGAGCATCCTCCTTGTAGCATAAGGACTGATTTGACTAATTATACAAATTATACGCAAGACATTTTAATATGAGGTAGATGAAAGCCTAAAATACCAACATGAGTTATTAGGAAAACTTTATTAGGAGTACTGTGAAGCACTGGAATAGGTTCTGGAAAAGTTGTGGAGTTCCCATGTGTGATTTGATGTGGCAATCCTGTACTGCCATGAGTCTGCTGTAAACACTCTAACAAGGCTTGGAAGCAGCAATTTCATCAGAACTGCTGAGCTCTACATACAACACAATAAGGCAAAATTCTAATGTGCCCTTTATTGTAAGAATTATAGTAACATGGTCTATTATTTCAACCTTTTTGGCCACTTCCTACTTAATTCTGAGTGAGCACTGGGATGTATTTTTCATCAGCATATATCTTTTCAACCAATGTAGCAGGAACACAGCAAATAAGTCACAGAACGAACACTTGGGTCAAAGTATTCAGGACACATCTCAGAAATACTCATTATTCAGGTCATTGATTTGCTGCTTTGTTTTCAGAATAGGAGTGAGTCACCAAATGGCATTGAATAATTTTTTCAGCTTGTAGCATTCAGAGAGAGCAGCATTAATGGAAGCTGTATTTTCTGACATAATCTTATGCTCTTCATTCAAAGGAATTTTCAATTTAAGGTCCCTGATCTTTCAATGAGTCTATTCAAAGAGGCCTCTCTCCAGGCAGAGAGTGGAAAATGCAGACCTTGATTGCAAATAGGATTATTTTTGTAATATCATTGTTTTGGACATCTTAGACAAATATTGAAATAAAGATGTGCCAATATATCCTGATTTTTTATTTATTTGTTGGAGCGTTTTTTAAATAGGGCAGCAATATTATAAAACAGAAGATATAACAGGGACTTCCTAAACAGCCTCTGTTATTATTAAACGACTGTGTTGCCCACCAAGACAGGCATATGCATGTCCTGCCCTGGGACCCCAACTTTCTTTTGTCTTAGGTGAATTTTGACAGGTTTATGAAATCAAAGCCATTGTTCAGATGGTGAGAAGCACTTTTAGACTCCTTTAGACATCCTGCTTTAGATCTTCCACCTCAATTATGTTTCCAGGAGCTTTACCAACCCTAAGCAGAGGCAGGCAGGGAGGGTACTATCAGGGCCTTTAAACAATCTAACTCACTTTGGCAATGTTTAAGAAGCATACATTAAAAAAATTATTATTTTGAAGAAAGAGACTGAAAGGAAGTCAGAATAAAGCAAAGAATTGAACTCAAATTTCTCAAGCTGTGACCTAAACATTGGACAATTATTCCTCTATTTATCTGTGATTTCACTAGGCTATTGGAAAAAAAAAAAAAAAAGGAGATTAGAACTACTGGCTAGTGCATCAAGGTAATCAAAATTAATTTTTTTCTCTGGAGGAAACTGGTTTTGTAATTTTAAAATTCATATGAGATGGCAGAAATCTGAACACCAACAGAACCTTTTTTGTCCCCAGAGAAAAAGGGAAATTAATTACATCAATTATTTACCAATTATTCAGATAAAATTGGACCTTCAACAGAAGTTAGGTGTATGGTCAATATTTTCTTCTCAGGTATAGTTACACTACATTTACTTTTTCACTTGTTTTTTACTTTATTTTTGTAAATGGAAGCAGAATCTATTACCAAGTAAGAAAGGTGTCCTAGCTTTCTTTCTTCTATCTTCTTTGGGAAACTTTGCCTTTTTCTTTTTTTAAATTTTTAACCTGGATGCAATATAACTAAGCCCTGAGCAAATTAAAAAAAAAAAAAAAAAGGTAATGGATTGAGATTTTAATGATGTTTCTTGACTGCAATTTCTAATATAATTTATATAAATGTGTTTATATAATTTCTGAATATGTTTGAACTAAGTCAAGTTCTATAGTGAATTGCAGGAATATATATCATACATATAATGTTAACTACATATTAGTTTTCATTGCCAGTTTGCTCCTGAGGATGACATCAACCTAATGAATGTAACATTTTTTTCTTTTTAGTTTGTGCTTCATTCTGTTTAACTATTAATCATAGGCTGTGATCAATAAATACTACCAGGAGACGTATTTCGCAAAACTGTCAAGGGCCAGACCAACAGCAAGTCTTGTATGTGAAGGAGATCTGCCACAGGAGCAAGCACAGACGGAAAATGATGGAAAGGCAAGGCCAGACTCGTTGTATTTCTCTCCGACATGCGTACGTTGAAAAGTTTGGTTATTGAGGGACTGACCTGAGAAACTTACAGTGAAGTGCTTAGTAATACGAACTCTTCTTCCCAACCAGTGACTGAGCATTTCTGCTGCCTTTCTGTAATCTGTGGTTATTCATTAATCTTTAATTGCTTCTGGAATGGTTTCAGCCACCTCTTTTGCTTTTTTATATTGCAGCCCACATTGTGATCTATGGAAAATAAAAGCAAGAAGGAATGGAAGACTTCTGAGAGCTTCACAGTCTCTAAAGTTAACACTTACAGGTTTATCTTGCAAACAGCACGGATCATGCAGTCATAATCTTGGCCACACACTGGGTTAGGATTTGATTTTCTAAAGAGCTAAACTCTTTCTGAAAAGCTTTTAGGTCAATTCACTTAACTATTTCTGTGCTAATTGTTTAGATTTCCTTTTCCTTTAATTGGAATATCGACCATGTCCAGAAGTGTTATTTCTCTCCTTCAGCTATATATATGGACAACCTATGATGCCTTAGCTCAGCTGCAGACATCTAGGATGCAGTTCAAATCCTCACACACAAGTGCCTAGTGTCATTTTGAAAGCCTAGGATGCCTTAGATAGACAGACCAGGTTTCAGATCTGACAGAGGTGCTAGAGGAGTCCTGCACCCTTCTGGCATGGCACATGGATGCAGGGAACTCAGTGTCCCCAACAGTGCAAGGCACTGGTGTTTAGGTACCTCAAGCAAACCCTGCGTGACACCCATGTAGATCTCATCAATATAGGTAACAGACTACTGGGAGGATGTCAAAAAGGCACCAAACATGTGCCATACATTCTTACATGTCTGAACTGAACTCCTACCCTACAGACATTTCAAGTGCCTGAAACTGAGCTGACATGACATATGACAGAGAGTCAAAGAAATTAGTTCATTAAAGGGTATTCAAGTTAATCCAAACTGCTCCTCAATTTAATCCATTTCGTTAATCCTTTGAACTAGGACCAACAGATTGGCACAGAAAACGCAAGACATAATATAAATTATCTCTATGAAACTAAACATTGTATACAAATGCAACAGTTAAAATGCAGTTTGAAAATATTTTGATGGAAGTCAGCCCCTGATTGAGACACTCAAATTTAGATATGAAGACTATCTTCCAGCTGCTGCTCCAGATACATGAAAGTACCTTATAGGCCCTGCACCATACCTGGTAGCCTGTGCCTGCCTCCAGTATCATATTGCTAGGAACAAAATCGCACCCTGGAGATCCGGTGACACCATCAGTGGAGTAAAGAAAGCAACTCACCTCAAAAGCACATTTCATCAGCTGAACCACTTTGTACGCATCACTAATTGTATTGATTAGGGACTTGTTTGAATTGTCTAAACACATGTCTAGTGCTATTTGAGATGCTGTCAGGTATCACATCTGGTCAACAGCTGCTGCTACAGATCTGTGCAGATCTCCCATGCTATATCTACTTGCTCCATGCAGGTCATTCTAGTTATTCTGGGTATTGCAAACAGCACACTATAAGCATTGTACCTTACTAAATGAAAATTCAGTGTTATGAATCCCTGAACTATGGTGGGGAAACCTGACATGTGTAACCATAGTTGTAAACTAATACTAACATTAATGTATTCAGTAGTTTCTCACATATATACATTGAACTGGATAGTTGATTTTTACTTATTATTTAAATAAAGAGCACACTCAAATAACAACTTGACATACATTTGACAAAAATTTAACCCTTGGATTTGTCTTTTTTTGTTTTTTTTTTATAAATAGCTATGTACCCTTCACATATGAACTTGCCTAATTTTCGGTATTATCCTCTGGGTCTTGCATACCTCTTTTGCCTGTGCTCCAAGTTGGATGGATGCCAGCCAGCCCTGATCTGAGGGTTGTGAGCTCAAGCTAATATAGTAATCCTAATGAGAGTACAGGACCGTGCTAACAAAGATGCACAGCTTTCAGAATGAAGCTTGCTGGCCTTTAGCCAGCTCTGAGCACAACTAAAATGAGTGTATGACTTGCAATAAGGCAGATTCCCAGCACTTCATAAAATGATCAAGTAATTAGCACAGACAGGTCTTGAAGGGCAAAATCTCTGAAAACATCTGTAGCTAATGTTTGAATAAATATAGCATATATCGAGACCTTTGTTGACATAATAAGACTTCTAACTGAACAGAAATGCAAGAAGGAAAGATTAAGTCCCAGTGAGATCTAGGAAACTGGAAAGTGTCTATTTGATATAAGAATTATACATACACCTTTTTTTTACCCAGAGATACTATGTTAATTGGGGATGATGTACAAAATGTTTATTCATTAAAATGTCTAGACCTGATATCTGGACTATTTCACAAGCAGGCATTTTAGAAGCCACTTAAGTTAAAATAATAATGTACTTGGATTAGACAACATTTTATATAGATTTGACAAAAAATATATTTGAATGACCTGTGTAATTAAGGAGAATGTAATTCCCTAATTTCATGCTTATATGGTTTACAAACGTTTGGGAAATGAAAAATTCGCAGGAGATAAAATACGACATAGGTAGTTATTAGAAATTATATTTATACCATCATGACAACCTATTTTGTCAAGCCACCTTACAGGAGAAAATAAGATTTTGTATATAAGCATAAATAAAAGGACTTGAGAAGGTTTTGTCTGTTGTTGTGCATTGTTTTTTGATGGAAGATAACAGCTTGACACTCAAAATAATGTTAACTCATGACTTCTGATTTCTGCAGTAAGAAACCTGTCACATCTTACAATAATTTTAGTGACTGATAAAAGATTAATGCAGCAAAAGTTTTTAGTTCTATCTACCCTAATCAGAATCAGTTAAGAACTTCATCGATATTAATTCTATTGTTGCTGCCGATTCCATTACATACAAAGAGGCAGTTTTCCTATTTTCTGTTGATTTGCCACTATATGTGTTTGAGTAGTGGCAGTAAACAGCACAAGATTTTTTTTTCCCTTAGGTAAGCATGAAATCAAAAGTCAAAATACAAAAGATTTTTAAAATGTGGTATGAAAGAACATAATAAACAATCAACTGTGCTCATTTTCCACTGATTATAACACTTCTGGATTTTGTATTATCAATATCCAGTTGAGTAGAGCTCTATGTTTAAAGCAAAACTATGTAAGCTTATGCCAATCAACTCCTTCATGCTTAGTAGGCAGAAAAATGCCTACAGGCTTTGACTACTATTTAAGTGAATAATTCCAGGAAATGTACCAAATAAAATATGCATCTATTTAAATGCAGAGAGATATTAAAATTCCTTTTGTTTCTCACAAACTTCTTACAGTGAAGCTTGTGATATCTTGTGATGTAATCCTATGGTATTTTCACCATCTAGCATATACACAAATTGCCCAATACCCACACATACAGTGAACATGCGCATACCCGGGGAATGTATACATGTATTCAAGAAGAGACACATAACTCTGACAAACTAAAAATATGGCAATTGATCAAATCCCCAAAGTGGTATTTTCCACACCATTTCTTGGGTTAGTCTGCTATAATGTACATGGAACAAAGTGTAGAATAAAGCAGTCAAACAGTGATTGTAATATAGACCAAAAAAGGACTTTTGATCTGCTTAAAAAACTGGCATTACCAGCTATTAAACAGCTCTCTAGTGGGAGGTCATTATCTGGAGGTACGTAGGCCTGGGTTAATTCTGCCTTACTAACTAATGGTTTAAAAGTGCTAATTCTATATGCCCAGTTGCCTGTGAGTCCCTGTGTAGTCAGTGAAGAGATAGAGGCAACTTTGAAGGGAAAATTATCCGATGTAAGTCTGATTCAGCTTCTGTAATTGCCTCTATCTCTCCACTTGTGATGACCAACACACCCCCACAATGGAAGAAAGCTCAGAGGAGATGGGCAAGAAAGATGAGCTCATGGAAGAAGGTAAGGAATGACCACCAGTCAATGTAGAGAAAGCTCAGCTTATCTCAACCCATGGGGGACTGGAGGGTAACCTTTGTTGCAGATATACAGCTGTACCAGTGGGTTTGCAGGTGGTATGAACAGCCTTCCCTGAGATAATTGGTTGATTGGCATTAAATTTGCAATATTGGGGAGCTTATGACGTTATGTTGATGATGATTATCTTTTAGTAAACAGTAAAAAAAAAAAACCCTAAGTGAGGAAAAAAGTCTCTTTTTCTCATCTGGGGCTTACCCCTACCAAGTAATAGACATTTTCCTGATAGTTCTGTGAGCAAATGGTGGCCAATATACACAGTCTAGAGTATGTAACTATATTAATCACATACAAGAAAATGCAAGTGTTCTGCATGTTATGATAAAAAAGACAGACAGTACTATCAGTACAGGAGTTGCACTTCAGCAATCACTTCTGGCTGTCAAAATAACTTCTAATAGGAAGATTCAAGGGAGGAGAGACTGTGTAACCATATATTATGCAGGGAAAAAATTCATCACAGTATCATGTAATTTACAGATTAATGCATTGATTGGCCCAGGTTTCTGAATTTTTAATTTTATCTACTGTCAGTACAACTGCTGTAGTTCATGCCAACATCATATGTTACCTGACATATATGCCACTCCACTACTATGCACTTTCATATAACTAAGATCTAGCAGAACTCTTTACTCGCTTGGCTAAATCAGGTGTAAGGTTTAAAGGAACTTGGCTCCATGAGTTCATGTGTTTCTAAACATTGCACTAGGTCTATGAGCAGGCTGTGACTATTAGGTAAGAAAACATATATAAATGATACATTCTTGTTTAAATAAACCCTTGAAAAAAGGTTGAAAGAGGAAGTAATAGATGTAAAACCTTTTCTAGGTAGATTTGTGTTTTCAATTAACAATATTCTTAAAAGCCATTTGAATTGAGAAGCAAATAATTTAGCTAAAATATTAATGAGAATAAAGATGCAATAATAAATTTTTCTTCAATGGTATGATGAACTCTAAAATTTATAAAGGTTTTATCAACATGGTTACCAACCAAGTAAAAATAAGACAACTTTATATTTTAATATTTTTTTTTTAAATACACTCTAAAATATAAACTTTAACAGTAACGGAAGCAAAGCTGGTCTGTAAAAGAACTCAAAAGCCAAGACAGACATGAAAATGAGAACAGCTGTATATTTGTACTGGAAAATGGTATTAAAAGACTTGAAAAAACATGGCATCAACAAAGTAAATTTTAAATTTCTCTCTCCAAAAGCTACAGAAAGATATATTTATCTATGGCGTTATCCTAAGTCTGCAGTTACAGATAATTAAAAATTTGTTATATTTTTATTACATTCCCTTCAGGCTTGTTAATGTTCAGCCACAGAAACTATCTGTCTATTTGTTGATACGTACATCTATACAGGCTTATGCATATATGGTGCCTTATACATCTTATAGCAAGTAATTTTCAGACTGAGCATTACTGTCATAACGTGTTTCGGCAAACCATTTAGAGCATGTTAAATAATTCAATGCAAACTGAGTCTTTGTTCTGTTATACACAGCATAAAGCAAAAATAACGCAAGACAGAACTTTGCTTAAAGATGTTATAAGCTATAACAGTGTGCTGGTTTTGGCTGGGGTAGAGTTAATTTTCTTCATAGTAGCTAGTATGGGGCCGTGTTTTGGATTTGTGCTGACAACAGTGTTGATAAAGCAGGGATGTTTTAGTTACTGCTGAGCAGTGCTTACACAGCACCAAGGCCTTTTCTGCCTCTCACCCCACCCCACCAGCGAGTAGGCTGGGGGTGCACAAGAAGTTGGGAGGGGACACAGCCGGGACAGATGACCCCAACTGACCAAAGGGATATCCCATACCATATGGCATCATGCTCAGCACATAAAGCTGGGGGAAGAAGAAGGAAGGGCGGGAGCATTTGGAGTGATGGTGTTTGTCTTCCCAAGTAACCGTTACGTGTGATGAAGCCCTGCTTTCCTGGAGATGGGTGAACACCTGCCTGCCGATGGGAAGTGGTGAATGAATTCCTTGTTTTGCTTTGCTTGCCTGCGCAGCTTTTGCTTTACCTATTAAACTGTCTTTATCTCAACCCATGTGTTTTCCCACTTTTACTCTTCTGATTCTCTCCCCCATCCCACCTGGGGGGAGTGAGCGAGCAGCTGTGTGGTGCTTAGTTGCCGGCTGGGGTTAAACCATGACAAACAGTAAATAGTGAAAATACCGTAAGTTTTATTCCCAAACTATAAATGGGATTTCATTACAGTGCTGAGCTATGGAACAATTACTTAAGAGAATTAACAGAGCAAGTGGCAGTTACCACCTTTTTTAAAAATAAAACTGGCTATCACTCTTATGTTAGGTGTGGATATCATCCAGAAAGTGTTTGATAGGTGTGTTGAGAACATCTCTTCAGATAGGGCCTGTAGGGGATTTAGTGAGAAGAAAACCTAATTTAATGATCGTTTTTGGGATTTGACATAAGATAATCATGTAGGTGCTTAGCTTGAAATTGCCTAAGTTTGGCTATGCACGGAAGCAGAACTTCTGGTTCCCAGTTACATTTTCTGATGACTGTTGGTGCCAAGGTAGGTATTTTGATGATCACAGTTTCTTACACATGCACATAAATCTTTCTGTGGATCAAAGCCAAATTTTTTAACTGACTTGTGATGCAGAAAACCTCTGGCAGAGCCAGGGACTGACTGGATACTGCCTTGGAAGCAAAGGCAGTTCATGATTATAGACCTGATCTGGAACTAAAGGAATGGACAGTTTAATTCCCCTCTCTATCACAAACTTTGTGTGACCTTCACCATGTCCTGCTGGATACATCTATTTATATGCATAGCTATGTCCAACTTTCTTTTAAATGAATCAGTGTGAATCTCTGAAGCAGCGCAGTTGCGTACACACAGACAGACCTGTGAAACACAGAGCTCTCTGGAAGCTAATTCACTCCATTTCTCTTCAAGTATTTCCTTATCAGCCAGATTCCAGGACTGAAAGTATGTAAAATAATTAAATTTTAGTAGCTATGAGATCTTTCTCAGTGAAGAAATAAGCAATTTAATTAGCTTCTTTTCTGCTCAACATGAACCAAATATTTATTTGAAGAGACTTCCATCATTCTGATTCAGACACAATCCAAATGGTATTTCTGGTTAAACTTTACTCCTTACAGAGCTGCTACTTCAGTATTGTATGTATGTCTAGCAAACAGGATCTTGGAAGGTAGCTTCACTGAGTCCTGTGCATGGTTCCCTTGTTTTTTGGCATTATTGACTAGGATTGAGCTGTGAAGCTGAAATTTGCTGTTCAAATATCTTTAATAAAACAATGCAGTAGGATGACTAGAATTTTGTTCTGTCACTTCTTCAGTTTAAAGTGATAAAACCACTATATTCACATTCAAAGAATGAAAAATTAAACGTTTCAAAAAAGACTGAACAGCTTTAATGTGATATTACATACTTCCAGAGTCAGACACTACTTCATAGGTGTTCTAACAAATGGTCTTGAAATAAAAAATACGGTTACCATTGCATTTCTATTCCTATTGTAGCACTTACTTTTGTTTCAGGCTCTGGAAGAGTTGGACAACAAAGCAACTGCATAAATAAACCTGTCATTCTTTTCAGCTGTGTTTTCAGAAAAAAAATATCATGATAGTGAAATTGGAAGACTTAAGGAAAGCCATTCATGTTACCCAGGAGAATATAAATCAATAAAAGTTCACGGCTCAGAGGTTCTCATTGATTGGAACATACTGGTAGCATAGTAATTTCAAAAACTAATGCAGGGTTTGCCAACCACACCACATTTTGTGATTGTACACAATAAAACGTTATGACCTAGAAACAGCTCTCTGCAGTACAGGACTTTGAATGTCTTAATGTGTTTGACTCCAACACAGATCAGCTAAATACTGACCATTTCAAATGTATTTCAGAAAATTATAAAACTCATATAACATAAAATATTTAATATAAAAAAATCCATAAAATACTGTAGGCTGAAGAGCACAGACATTATAAAGACAAAAGAGAAAATTAATATTTCAAGGAAAATTGTATTTTGTAAAAAGGCACTTCAACACCATGTAAGACCCTTTTAAAATGCACCCAACTAAACTCTTCTGTTCATTCATTAGCTGTTGAAGACATTATTGGCTGTCACAGTCAATTCATGCATGTTGCCATGCCAGTATTTAGCTTCAAGTCAGAAGGGAGAAAAAAAACATCCACTCCTATGTCAGAGACATATCTCAGTTAAATTCTCAAGCAAAAATAGTCTTCTCTATTAGTTGTTGCTGTGAAAAAAACAGATAATATCTGAGCTGTATTGCAGCTTATTCTGACTCACGGGACAGACTGTGAATGCAACGTCCACAGTTCCAAACCACGGAAAAAAGTTCTACATGGTACATTCATTCCTGCTGATCCAAAATACAATATTTAATTGAAGTATAAACAAGTAGTATATAATTTTCTCCATTTAAATTTACTACAAGTTTAATTATTTTTGAGTCATGATAAAACATACTGCTTGGTAAAGAAAAAAGTTAAAGATAAAAGGTAGAAACATTAAAGTGATTGTAAAAAAATAGGATACACTATCTTAAGTATCACCCAACCTTATTTCAAATTCAGACTAAATGAGAAGATCATTAATTTTCAAGCACATGCTTGGTCTTGGATCTTAGCTATAACTAATGGGTTCAATGCAAGTCCCCAGTGCTACAGCAAGGTGGAACACTGACTAGTCTGGCAAATCCAAGAATGTGATTTATCTCATTTTCTCTTTCATGTACTCCTTCACAACTGAAGATAAAATAAAACTTATTGAAGCAAGGAGTGTCTTTCAATTGGTTAAAAGTTGTTTTGATAAAGTTACATGCAAAGTAGCCTATATAATAAAGAATAGAATAAAACTGATTATAAAATACAAACATCATTAGACAGGATACAATGAAATTTAACATTTCAGTTGGGCCCAGAAAAGTCACCCCTGAATTAGTCAATCAGTGGTTTGTATATTACCCATCTGCCTTTTTCTTTTCACATTTATGCCAGACAGGCCCTTTTATACCCAGGGAGGTTGCACATGACACTCAGGACAAGGAAGACATGCACAGAATATTTGTATAGAGCAGTTAAACAGGTAAAAAAGCAACCCCAGATCTGAGATGGGTTATCTGTTTGATAAAGTGCTGTATGGTGGTCAGGCATTCAGGACTCCTCATTTCCTGAGTCGAAAAAGCTGAACAACTGAAGAACAACCACCCTACAATTGTTACTTTTCTTCTTTTATATGTGTTTTGTTTTCAAACACAAAAGCAGGTATTTTCATGGATGGAGTACATCCATGATCCATCAGGAGCTGTTATTCAGTTTGGCCTTAATCCTGTCTCATTTTCACAGTCAAAAACTGCATATTCCTTGACTTTCTTCCATCACTTGTGCCATGCCCACAACCTGTATCTACAGGAACTGCTCTGTTCTGCGGAATGATTCCTTGCTCAGCCCAGTCTAGATAAAAGTCTTTGCAAGCTCCTTCTTCAATGTTTGGAAAAAGACTTGACAGTGACTGTTTCTTGTTTCTTCTAACTATTTTTTTTTTAAGCATGGGCACTACTGAGTGAATCTGGTTCATTTCTCACCTGCTGCCTCTGCATCCCTTGTTAGAAGCACTGTCTGCCAAGAAAGGCAGATACCCCTATACCTTTCTAGCCTCATTTGATTATTTTCTTCTTTATTACTTTCAGATAAATATTTCAGGCTAGAAAAACCCACATTTTGTCTGTGTAGTTTTCCTTTTCACTCTTCTTTCTTTTCTTTATGTTTGTAATAATTAAATTATATTTGCATGTTATCTAAAGGCCCATTAAATCCTATCCTTTAGTGGTGTGCCAGAAAATTATTTGACTTCAGGCCATGTGAACAAATACTCTGCCAGCCTTTTCTGATTAGCTAAGCTGATTGCTTGCTATAGTATTTTTCTCTCAAACACCTGACATGCTTTCTCCACGTACGTGGGGTCCTGTCCTTGCACTATACACAGGGTCCAAACAGTCCTCCCATCTTTCATCTTCTCATCGTTTTTCTCCTCCTCCTCCTAGCAGCCCCCTACTTAGCACCTTACATACTCCAGAAGTGGAAGGCTGTATGATACAGCCTAATCCATAAGCATGGCTGATTTTTTCTTGGACATACTGCAGAGCACTCAAGGACCAGCAAAGTTTGAGAAGCTCAAACATCTGCATTATTATGGTGTGCCCCTCTGGCTCCTCTGAGTGGTGTGGTTTTGAGCAGACATCTATGTGAACTTTACATGGGATGGAAGGTAGTGCAGAAGGGACAGACAGTGTCTTTCATAAGGAAGTGAAGGCAAAAACAAGAGCAAATTCTTCTGTTAGAGTCCAGAAGATAAGATATACAATAATACACCAGATTTTCTCTTTAAGGCAGGAATGGGGATTAGAAAAAAGAAGAGAGTAGTCATAAGGTGCTTACCTCAGACCCAGACTTTAGGGATATTTTAGGTTGAAATACAGCACAATTTGTTATTTACAGTATAGGTCTCCTGTGGGCTAATGAGGTGGTAGCATTATGGGGAAACTTTTTAGTATTTTTGTATGCCTTGTCAACTCTTCCTGATAGCCTGTGAATTTTGCCTCTTCAACAAAATTGTCTCATTGTCCAGTTGAGCCTCATATTATTTATTTATTTATTTTCTATTATCTATTATCTAATATCTATTTATTATCTATTACCTATTATTATAATCACAATCATTGTTAAAATCCCCATATAGGCACAGACTGGCACTACCGCTTTTTGCCGGATCCTAGCCATTGCAGTTATGGTCTGCAGTAGTATGGTCTGAGTAGTAAAATTTTGACATAAACTTCAGAGACAAGGTACTTAGAGGTGTTACAGATGCTGAGACCAAGCTCATATAAAGCCTGTATATACTGGATGACCTTGAAGCTAAGCCAATACCTTTTTTTTTAATGCAGGTTCTTCTGTGAAGATGACAGACTTGAGCACAAGTGAGCATCACTAGAGCCACCTAGACACAACCTCACAGCTCTCCCAGGTGTCAGTGTCCCTAAAAGCAAATACTGTCTGAGAAAGTTTCTCTTCATTATATTTCAGTGTACTCCATCAAGGTAGAGAGGTCTTACTACAACCTCCATCTTGCAATGCATTATATGTTTAAATACAACTAAAGTAAAACAGAGGTTAGGTTAGAAAAAGTACCTTCACATGCAAAAGCAATCCCACCATCCTGAAAATCACTTATTTTTGTTTTTAAGCCAAGCCAAAAGAACAGCACATCCTACTGCAAGGAAAACTCAATTTCCAGACTTAATAGGCTACAAAGTAAATACAGATTCCCCGTGTTCCAAAATTAATCATAGACTCATAGAAAAGTTTAGGTTGGAAAAGACCTTTAAGATCATCAAGTCCAACCGTTAACTTAAGGTGGACCTGATAAGTCCACCACTTAACCATGTCCCTAAGTGCCTCATACACACAACTTTTATACACCTCCAGGGATGGTGACTCAACCCCCTCCCTGGGCAGCCTGTTCCAATGCTTGACAACCCTTTCAGTGAAGAAATTTTTTCCTGATTTCTAATCTAAACCTCCCTGGTGCAACTTGAGGCCATCTCTTCTTGTCCTATCACTTGTCACTTGGGAGACGAGACCAACACCCACCTCTCTACAACCTCCTTTCAGGTAGTTGTAGAAAGCGATAACGTCTCCCCTGAGTCTCCTCTTTTCCACGCTAAACAACCTGGGCACACTGCTGGTTCATATCAGCTGGCTGTCGATCAACACCCCCAGGTCCTTTTCTGCTGGGCAGCTTTCTAGCCACTCTTCCCCAGGCCTGTAGCATCACATGGGGTTGTTGTGACCCAAGCAGGACTCGGCACTTAGCCGAGTCCTGCAATTCAATCATGAATTGTTCAGATTTCCTTGCACCAAATATTACGACTTCTAATTCCAGCAAGGTTTCTTCTACATATATCCCAACCTTACCATGCAAACTAAGAACAGTTAAGGTATGCTGCAAAAAGATATGTCTAAGAATAGGCACCCAAGAGGATCATTATAAAAATACGTTTCTGTATCACCTGTCAGTTCAAAACACTTCTACATATGGTCACGGCTTAATGCTTCCCATTGTTCTTCTCATGCTCATGTTCTCCTTTCAAGTCCCCCCTGCAGTTACTATTAGGTTGGAGCCTGTGAGGAGGGTGTAAATCACCCCCAAACTGGTGCTTTTATGATCCCTCCTGCTGTTGTTCCTCCTCTCCCAGCTGCTTCTCCTTCTGTTATTTTGCCATTTTACAGAATAAGGGTGATAATCTGAATTTTGCAGGCTCATCAGTTGACAAATATTTTTTAAAAAGAGTGCCAGCCTTTAAGAATTCCAGTTTCCATAAAGCTTGTTTGGTAATTTCCGTAGTAATTTCTAATCTGGTAGCCAGTTTAGTACTGAACACTATATGGGGGCTAATTTGGCATTGGTTTTGCTACTATAAAGCCATACAAGTTGCCAACAAGAGTGTGGCAACATTATCTGTAGTTGAATTTTACACAGGAAACATGGCAGAATGGACTTTTATGAATGGTATAGAAGTTTAACGCTGTTATCTAAAAATCTTGAATTTTTTTTCCAATTACCATACTGTCATCCAGTATAATTCAAAAAGCACATGTTATCCTCCTTACTTTGCAAAAGCCATAGCAAATGAATACTCCTCTAGCCCCAGATTAAAGTTTGGGTGACTCATTTGGGAAAGACAAGTTGTCCCAGTGTGCCATGTTTTCCTCATAAAGCAACAGCTTCAACAGACCAGCCATCAGGTATTCTCGCTATTATTTCAACTAATAGAGCTATTTAAGGCAGTAGATAATTGGGCACATCATGGATTCATCTGCTTTTCATTTCCAGTACTTGAAAGATTAACAAAATGAATCCAACTGGTAATAAAATCTCTAAAAGCTGAAACAACTATTTGAAATATTGCCAAAACTAAAGGTAGTATCTGTATCTTAAAATGCCTCGTTTGCAAAGCAACTCTTCAGTATATCTTCACCCAAATGACATTTATCACATGCTTTCCCTTTAGATACTCAGAAAAAATCACGTGTGCCGAAAGAGACCATGTTCTATTGGTTATGCAGGTATATACCAGGACAGTGTTGATAAATGTCATTTGAAAGAATTTCTCTGGACTTACCTAAATTGAAGTAAATGATTTTTTAATGACAAAACACTAAATTATGTTTTAAAAGAAAAACAGAATGAAAGAAAAATAGGATAGGCCTATCATAAATTTTAGTATATTTCCCACTTAATACACGAACACTCTTTGTATATAGTTTATTCTACCATTTTGACCCTAGTTAACAGTATCTTACTTGATGAAATTCCTCCATTTTGTTATAGCTTATAACAAGATATCTCTCTCAATAGGAATATATTTCATTTCTTACTTTCATCGCCTTTATATTCCTTGCAATACATTGAAAAAAAAAGTCTTTTATCTTTCAATACAGAAGTTTGTTATCACATCCAATTAGTCAAAACTAAATTGAATTCTCTGTACACTGGCCATATCTTTTTGATGTCTGGGTATTGAAAAATGAACACAATACCACTAGATTATATAAAGAAGGATACAGCTTCCCTGCTTCATGTTCATATTCTCTTCATATGCATTTTAGAAAATCACAATAGATTTTTCCTTCTGCCATGTCAAACTGCAAGGTAATACATAATTAGCTAGGTAGGAAACGTAACAGAAAAGAGAATATTTATATCCTGCAGAGTCAAATCATATTTTGAACTGTTCCTTAGCAAGGACTTTGAGTTTGCAATCTCCTTTTTAGCAGGCTTATAATTTCCCCCAGTTCTATTCATTTCAAATGCCTGCAGAGACCTTTTTCAGTCTTTAGAGAACAATTGAAACTTTCTGTCTTTCATCAGGAATCTTTGATGGTGCATTGACTACAATGAGGTGCAGAATTGTAAAGGTTTTTTCTGTCCTTCTCTGACCTATTCATTACATGAGATATCACATGAGCAGCCTTTGGAACTCCTTCTGAATTTCTGACTGCATGGGAAAGAAATATGGTCATAGAGCACTTCCTGCCTAGATGATCCATTTTCAACCCACTCCCCTCAGGTTTTCTTTCCATTCCTACTGTAGTTGAATGATCTCCCTGAACTTGTTTTTTTCTCAGTTATACTCCTAAACCTTAGGGCCCCACATTCTGCTACCAACCTTCACTTTGCAAACCTTTTGCATTATTCTGCTTATAAAAAATATACATTTTTTTCAAGAGTATTCAGGGATCGTTCTATCATTGCAATTTTTATATGCATAAAAATACCTTCTACGTAAAATATCATCCTTATCATCTGTGAAAAAAACCCCAGTTAAAACTGAATAAACACAGATTTGCATGTTTCTGATTATCTTTTCTCACCTCAGATTCTACCCAGAGTTTAAAAAGGGTGTTCGTTATGCAGCACATGACTTTTAAAACATCAGTTAGTGGAACAATCATTACACTTTTGTTTTTCTGCATAGACTAGAACACAACTGTAAGTCCTGCACAATACTATACATAAAAAAATAAATGTAAGATTTCTATTCTACAGACATACTATTAAGTACAATAGTGTTTATCATACTTTGGTCTGCAAATAGCATCATCATCACAATGTTTGAACAACCACCTGAAAAGCAGGATGCTATAGATAATGAAATGAAAGTAAGGCCATTATATGCTTTGTTCCATTTTGCTCCATTTAATTTGTAAGAATTAATGTGAAATTCAGTTTTCAAATTCTAAATAAGAAGTCAAATAAAATTAAAACCATTTATTTCCTTAAATAACAAAACATGATTTTTTTGTTATATATGAAAATATCTTTAGATGTTTTAATAATTGAATTTTGGAAAAAAATGGTGGGTTCCTCAACAAGGTTGCAATTTTCAATAAAAGGTTGGTATTTTGAAATGAAAAAATCTTGTAAAGAATATGCCGTTGGCCTTCTTGGCCACCTGGGCACACTGCTGGCTCATATTCAGCCAGCTGTCAATCAACACTCCCACGTCCTTTTCTGCAGGGCAGCTTTCCAGCCACTCATCCCCAAGCCTGTAGTGTTGCATCGGCTTGTTGTGACCCAAGAGCAGGACCCAGCACTTGGCCTTGTTGAACTTCATACAATTGGCCTCGGCCCATCGATCCAGCCTGTCCAGATCCCTCTGCAGAGCCTTCCTACACTCAAGCAGATCAACACTCCCGCCCAACTTGGTGTCGTCTGCAAACTTGCTGAGGGAGCACTCTATCCCCGCATCCAGATCATCGATAAAGATATTAAACAAGACCGGTCCCAAAACTGAGCCCTGGGGGACTTCGCTTGTGACCGGCTGCAAACTGGATTTCGCTCCATTCACCACAACTCTCTGGGCTCAGCCATCCAGCTAGTTTTTTACCCAGAGAAGATTGCACCTGTCTGAGCCACGAGCCGCCAGCTTCTCCAGGAGAATGCTATGGGAGACAGCGTTGAAGGCTTTACTAAAGTCCAGGTAGACAACATCAACAGCCTTTCCCTCATCCACTAGGCGGGTCACCTGGTCATAGAAAGAGATCAGGTTGGTCAAGCAGGACCTGCCGTTCATGAACCCGTGCTGGCTGGGCCTGATCCCTTGGTTATCCTGCACATGCCCTGTGAGCACCCTCAACATGAACCTCTCCATAATCTTCCCCCGCACCAAGGTCAGGCTGACAGGCCTGTAGTTCCCCGGATCCTCCTTCCAGCCCTTCCTGCAGATGGGCGTCACGTTGGCAAGCCTCCAGTCATCTGGGAGCTCTCCTGTTAACCAGGACTGTTGATAAATGATGGAAAGCGACTTGGCAAGCTCCTCCGCCAGCTCCCTCAGCACCCTTGGGTGTATTCCATCAGGCCCCATAGACTTGTGAGTGTCCAGGTGGCATAGCAGGTCATTAAGTGCTTCCTCCTGGATCATGGGGAGTTTATTTTGCTCTCCATCCTCGTCTTCCAGGTCAGGGAGCTGAATACCCTGAGGATACCTGGCCTGGCTATTAAATACTGAGGCAAAGAAGGCGTTAAGTACCTCAGCCTTTTCCTCATCCTTGGTGACAATGTTCCCCCCTGCATCCAGTAAAGGATGGAGATTCTCCTTGGCTCTCTTTTTTTTTGTTAATGTATTTATAGAAGCATTTTTTGTTATCCCTTACAACCGTAGCCAGATTGAGCTCTAGCTGGGCTTTTGCCTTTCTAATTCCCTCTCTGCATGACCTAACGAGGTCCTTGTACTCTTCTTCTGTTGCCTGCCCCTTCTTCCAAAGGTGATAAATTCTCCTTTTTTTCCTGAGTCTCAGCAAAATCTCCCCATTCAGCCAGGCCAGTCATCTTCCCCGCCGGCTCTTCTTATGGCACATGTGGACTGCCTGCTCCTGTGCCTTTAAGATTTCCTTCTTGAAGAAGGTCCAGCCTTCCTGGACCCTTTTACCCTTCAGGACGGTCTCCCAAGGGATCCTCTCAACCAGTGTCCTGAACAGGCCGAAGACTGCCCTCCGGAAGTCCATCGTAGTGGTATTGCTGGCCCCGCTCCTTACTTGGCCAAGAATTGAGAATTCTATCATTTCATGGTCGCTAAGTCCAAGATGGCCTCCGACCTTCACTTCTCCCACCAGACCCTCTCTGTTTGTAAACAGCAGGTCAAGCAGGGCATCTCCCCTGGTAGGCTCCCTTACCAGCTGTGTCAGGAAGTTATCTTCCACACACTCCAGGAACCTCTGGGACTGTTTCCTCTCAGCTGTGTTATACTTCCAGCAGATGTCCGGTAAGTTGAAGTCCCCCACAAGAACAAGGGCTTGCGACTGTGAGACTTCTGCCAGTCGCTTGTAGAACGCTTCGTTGGCTTCTTCATCCTGGTCAGGTGGTCTATAACAGACCCCCAGCAGGATATCTGCCTTGTTTGCCTTTCCCCTCAACCTTACCCATAAGCACTCAACCTTGTCATCACAATCATTGAGCTCTATACAGTCAAAACACTCCCTAACATATAGAGCCACCCCACCGCCTCTCCTTCCTTTCCTATCCCTCCTGAATAGCTTATAGCCCTCCATCGCAGCACTCCAGTCATGTGAGTCGTCCCACCATGTTTCTGTGATGGCGACTACGTCATAGCTGTCCTGCTGCACAACGGCTTCCAGCTCCTCCTGTTTGCTGCCCATGCTGCGTGCATTGGAGTAGATGCACTTCATATTTATCAATATAAATAAATGAAGTTTACTATTTAGGAAAAACAGGCTTTTCTGAGACAGTTTTATTCTCACTAAATTCTCACAAAATTCCTTCTAACTGAACCTGAAGTCCTACCTGACCACCAATGTTTCAATTTTATTTTTTTTTAATGAAAAACTTCTTAAAGGTATTTTTATAGGTTGTTTCTGCTGAATAAATGAAAGTTAATTACTGTATGATAAATATTTCCCTGAGTGATCTATTGATTATATTTAACAATACCTTTTGTTGACTTGCTAATAAAACCTAAAATCAAAGGTGCAGATTTTTCCAGCTTTGTAAGGGCTGCAAGAAACTATTGACATTACAAACTCCACAATCAGTCCCGTGTTTGCACTCTGGGATATGCCTGTTTATCCATTGACAATACTGTCTGCTCCACTGTGTATGTGTAATCTCACCACTTTTAGGGATCAGACTTGGCTCGAAACATAACTCATTTGTCACAAGGCTGGGATTCAGCCCGAGATCGGGATACCTAAACTTAATTGTCTATATGCAGGCTATGTTATAGACAATGGGAACTTTATTCACTTGTGTAAATACAAGCATTGAGCATTATCTGAGACCTAGTGTATCCAACACATCTATATGGGCCTGGCAAATGTGACCCAGAACCTCACCTGTACCCATAAGTGTACACCATTACGAACCGCAGCTAAAGGCTTGGCAGGAAACACTAGAGTACCTCAAATGGTGTTAAACACCTCTCTTTGGACAACTGAATAGAGCCTCAGGTGTCTGACCAGCTGGATCATTCTCCAGGTACCACTGACCAGGCTGCTGATTCACTGGCTACAACAGAAGTTCAGGTACTGAACTTACCTGTAGACATGTATATAGATACCTAAATTAAGGGTCGTATCAAGTAGCATCCCACTTCCAAGTTTCCTTATTTAGGGCCATGTGGAAGATAGCAAGCATACCACTGTGTACTAAAAAATGAAGAGTAGATGACAAGAAACCTCAAGCCAAAGGATCTAATATACTTATTATTCTTCTTTATGTAAGTATTATTCTTGTCATTCTTCGTTATGTAAGTGTGTATCTATATATTTAATCAGTTCAACAAAGGATTCTATAGACTATTATGCTCATGTGAAAATCTCTCATTTTCCAACTGATTAATTAAATTGTCCATAAGTATAAGCATTCCACAGCCTTGAGTAGTAACACTGTATGTGCAGTTCATGCTGTTTATTTTGATGTGCCATAGTTAAACATCTCCCGTTTCATCTCCCATTTATATATCCCTCTCCATAAAGTACCATAGGCATCTGGTGGCCACCTCTGTTAAGTTTTTGATGAAATATACACATCCTGTTCATTAGCTCAGGGTTAAATGCTTAGCTGTTTTAAGCTCATCATTACTGCTGTTCTGTAGGTCTAGTGCCACTTGGCTCCTCACTGAGAGAAAGGAAGCCTTGAACTGTACCACGGATCCCAGGCTCCCTTACACACAATCAGGAGACTAAAGCTCCCACCTCAGGTTCTCTGAATTATTTTTTAAAGGCTCTCAGAGTCACTTCACTTTCTGGCAAAAAAAACGGTGAGCATAAGCTTCTAATTTAAGCAGCATTAACCACATTGCTTGTGTCAAATCTGCTTTTTAGATGCAGGATCCAAAAATGTTTGGGCAGCATTAATGAAGGAAATTCCATGACATGTAAAGCAGAGTATAATGTATACATTGAATTTCCACATTAATTCCAAAGTCCTCTCTGCTAAATATAACACATTTTTCTTTACCTGCTATGCTTACTGTTGCAGAACCCTATCTTCACTTCAACTATCACAAGGCATGGTTAGATGTGGTTTGCGTTCAATTTATGACAAGATTCACTGAATTCTGCACCCTAATCTGTGATTTTCAAAAACATGTATTTTCCAACCCTGCACTAAAAAATCCATTTTTATTACCAGAAGTGTTGCAACAATCCTGTCAGAGAGTATCTTAATTCATCTGTTTCGTTGAGAAGCCCCATCCGTATGTTGTTTCAGACTACCTTAATGGATAATTCTGTATGCATAACCACATTCCAAAAACCTAGTGTTCATCATACACCGAAAAATTGAATTATTTTGCAGTTCTTTTGCTGATAGATGATGAATTCCTTGTTGCTCATTTTTCTTAGAAAAGTGCCACGATGCAAAAAATGTGTGTGTGTTCTACTTAAAAGAAGCCTGATGTCTGCACCTACTTTAAATACCTGCAGTTATTTAACTCTCAGTTGTTGCATTTGTCTCTAAATGTTTACACCCATTCCCATCAGACCAAAAACTGAAACAAAAAAGTGCTCATGATAATTGACAGAAGAAAGATTTTATTCTGAGAACCAGAAAGAAGACCACAATATGGAAGGAATTTTTAATTAAAAAATACAATAATCTTAAATGGAATCCCACAGAAAAATGTCTGTGGAATGGTTCTTCAGTTTTTGTTATAGATGCATAGGTAAATTGATAAACAGATACATAGACAATTATCTAGTAAATATCCACCATATAATGAATTTTCTTGACATTTTGGAGAAAAAATTTCTACTCCTGAGTATTTCTGACTACTTTACAAGACAGGCAATTCTTAAAAATAACCTGGTATTAAAATACGGGATTTTAATAATGGGAGGTCACTGAAAATTTAACACTGAGTACTTTATTTTCTCTATGTAATAATAATTAGGAGAACATTTCTACCAGTTGGGTAGTGAACACTCTTGAAAAAAATTATATCATTATCTCCCATATTATGGTGGTAGTGTGGTGAAGACCAAGCCAGCTGGATGTGTATCAGACATGTTTGTTCCCTGGGGGAGGGAGATCAAAATTTCTATTTGACAAACTGTTTCAGATCTGTACCCTCAAAAATGTCTACTTTTTCAGGTATATCATTTGGTTTCATAGAACACATTACTTCCGTCCACAAACTTTGTCTTATCAGTCGTTTGAATGATGTTTTTATCTGTTCATCTGAGATACTATTTATTTGTAAAATGCAGTACACAGCATAGTAAATATCAGATTTTAAGTCTTCTGATTGACACTAAATAGAAGAGTTGGCCAAACTAGAGTCTCCTAGGAAAGCCATTTTAAAGTGCTATCATCAGTACAGCATATTCGCGTTTACATATAACTCTGACAAGTTTGGACTTGTCCTAAATTAATATATTTACCCTATTATCATGTGTGGACTGCAATTACTAAGATGAATTCTCTGAGTATTCCTAAATAAATACTTTCAAAGTGCTGTATAGTATATAAGGAAGTTCCTAAAAAAGAAAGATTATCTTAAAATACTTTTTCCATAATAATGTTAAAATTTGTAAATTAACAAGAGGGAAAGGGAAAGTGAAAAGATAACATTTAAAGTTTATTTTTTAAATATCTTCAGTGTGTGTAAGTAAAACACGCCCTGAACAAGTAGCAGTGTTTGTACACTTAGTTCCTCATTTGAAATATTTATCCTTAAGGTTCTAAAATTAAATGAAAAAAAGCAAAATTTTTACTTCCTTATGACAAAATTCTATAGTGAGCCTGTTTCTCATTTACACTGAAGGCCATTTACACATTACTGGCAGGGTTAAGGGGACTTTCAGTGAATGTAAATGTAGTTTATGTTCAGCCAAAATTGAAGAGTTGATCTCCCCCTGTTCTGCGGTTACATTCTAATGCATAATTTACATATAGCTGAAACATTAATGTCAGCTGAAATAATTAATTTTAAAAATCCTATATAAACTTAGTATCAAACTTCATCCTTAAACAAGTTGCTAGATGGCCTTTAATTTATATGATGTACAGTAACCTTTTCCACTTGTAAATGTACAGTTTGATTTGCCAATTAAATTAAAAAGCTGTTCATGCCAGGGAAGATGTTCAAAGGATGAGTGCATTTCTGATAAGAATACCTGTAAAGCTTCTTTTCTTTTCAAAATGTAACAAGATAACATTTCGTCAGTACCCAGCATTAACACAGATTTTATTTTACTTGATCCTGTCTTTTAGCAAATATTACAGGAGAAAAAAAACGAAACCAGCTTGATAATAGATCATACTAACCACAATACTATCTAAACCCATCCACTGCACTTGAGAAATTTCTTTTGATTATTGCTGCCTTGTCATATTTTAATAAATCAGTTGATCTCAACATCTGAAGACTGAGAGAAAAAATTAACTTATTTCTGAAAGATGATGCTGACAGTTGAGAATAATCATATGAGCTACAGGGGTGATGATATATAAAAATATAAACATAAATAAATAAATATGAGTTATGAAGTAATTTTTTTGTTGCCGGTAGACCTCGACTTTGGTCTCCTTTCTAAATCACAGCACCAATCAACTTATATGCATGTCCAGGCATTTGTGTGTATTCCTCATTCCCTAGAGACCTGATCATTGAATGAAGAGAGCAAAAGCTAGAACAAAAAGTTTTTTAAAAGTAAAATCAGAAGACACGCAAATCCAAGAGTAATTTTCAGACATGTCTAACAACTGACACACAACCCTAAGTCATAGTTCAGAAAATGACCAGAAATGCTTAAAAGAAGCTGCCTGAAGACCTTTGAAAATTTATACTGTAGTAGAGTCAACCTCTTTTCAATAGAAAATTTGCTACTTTAATCCACTTAGATACTTTTACATTTTACTACAGGTTTCCATTGTCTCAATTTTCGAAACTGTGGAAAAGCATGAAAGAGCTGAAACATGTGCAGTGAGATTGATCCAGGTCTTTTTCACCACTTCTGTCCCAAAGTTTTCTTTAATGGTAACTTGAAGCACACATATTGCTGAGTAAAATATGAAGATGCAAAATTTTTCTTTTCACTAAATCATTGTGATACCATCTGCTCAGCATTATTTTTATACCTTTTGACCTATTTCCATATATCAAAGCAAAACTGGTCAGAAAATAGAAAAAATATTCATTTTATAGTAATAGACAAAGAAATAGTTTTCTCCTGTCATTGTTATGATAAAACTTTAACTCATCACAACATACCTAAACACAGAATCTATTATCTACATTTCCAAGACAGTCCATTCACTGCTAATGACAAACACTCAAATAGTCATACTAGCCACTTTTCAAATCCACTCATTCTTTTTTCAGATGCCATATATAGTCTTGTCAGCAATATTGCAAAATGCTGGAGACACAGCTAAGGAAAACACCTCAAATGCATACAAGTCAACATAAATTCAACATAAATATGGATTTTAAAGCATGAGCAATGAAGACACTAACAGCATTACAGGCTGTTCCCCTTTGCCTTACAAGCAGAAAGAGAGTGGATGGCAGCAGAACCGCTATGGTTTTGAACAGTGAATGAGATGCACGTCCCCTCCATCCGAATTCACATTTTCTTTTGTTTCACTCGGAGACTGCATATCAATCTAATAGTCAAGCTTTCTTAGAGCCACCACAGGTATTACAGGAGCACATGCCTGCACCTACCTACTATAGTGTGTCCAGAGCCCTGGCTACTCAGATCACTCACGTAATTGAATGCACTGTTGTGCCTATCTGGGTATCATCCACGGCTTTTATTTTTGAGGGAATTGGTGCATTGCTTTCTCTCGCAAGACTTAATCAGGATGCAGCACAGATGTGGCATCAGCAAGGTATTTGTATGGTCATGGAAAAAGACCAACCATGGACATATTAACAAAGGTAGACCTTGGCACTTTCGTTTCTTCAAGCAGCTTGGCAGATATGCGTTATTTAAATATTTTGGTATTCTGCTGGAATCAGCATATTCAGTTTTGTGGTAAAGTTCCATGTCAGCACTAATGAATGCATGTATCACTGGAGATGTGATGGAGCAAGGGGACCTGAATGAAGGCAGAAGACTGAGAAAGAGTGACCAAGCCAAAGGATGATCTAAGAAAATTATATTTGCAGAATAAATGACTGGGGCAAAATTAGCCATGTCAGTCCAGTGATCCTAGTTAGGGTATCTATTTTATTAAACTTACTGTGTCATTAGCAATCTGAAACTACATTTGAGAGAGAGAGTTTTACAACACTTGGGCCAGTTTCTGTGTTGCTGTAAACCCACATTGCCAGTTTACACCAAGTGAGAATCTAGTCCACTCATTATGGCGAATTCTTCCTACTTAGCTAACCTAGTTTGTTGTGTTGAGTGTATTCCCTTCCCTTTATTAGCAAGGAAAAGAAAATCTATGACCTTGGCTACTTTCCTGTGAAAACAGTCCTTTATCTCAGGATACAGAGAAGAAGTGTGTGACGTGAATAAAGCTGCTAAACAGAAACCTGAGCCAGAGAGTGCTCTATGGAAAATGTGGGAGTAATGTATTGGGAAATCTCCTATGAGCTTCACAGGCTGGCAGGTGTGACTGAAGGCCTTCTTTCTCTGTAATGGTGACATTCTTAAAATCCTGAGTGTATTGAATAAAGCAGACAGCTTCTAGGACAACAGTATTTTGATAGCTGCAAGCAGGTTAAGGCTGTGACAAAATGTAAAAGCAAAATGTAAAAGAAATTGACACTTTTTTTTTTTTTTTGCTTCTAATGTTCTAAAACTTGTGACTGGAATACTTGTGTTTCCATCATGCTGGAGTGTGCATAAAGACCATACGGAAGTTCTTTGGTTTTTTGTGTAAATATTGTGGCAATCTCTGTCCCCAAATTACTTATTACAAATTTATATAGCACAGCTGGTGTTCTGTATAAGCCACTGGGCATTTGTTGACACTACACTGAGCAGGTATATTTACAGTACTCAAGAGAAAGTGGTATGGTATTTGTTTTCAAAAACTCCTAAAACATCTGCAAGGTACAATGAAAAAAATAAATAGAGTCTACACCACCTCACTTCAATCAGCAAATGCTGACTATTAGGAATTAATTTACCTTCTACTATACCCGTGATAGATTATAGTCATTTATCTTCGCTGCCAGGTAAGGGAAAAGCAAGAGCAGATTAAAGTTGCCCCAGCAATTCAGATATTTCAGGATGGTAAAAACTGTATGAAAGTATAAATGGAAAATTCTGTCACTAGACAATATTGTTCAGCCCTAGTATAGAAAAAGGAGCAGACACAATCCAGTTCACTTAGAACAGGTAAACCTAGTAAAGGTTATGGGTTTACTACTTGAGGGAGCTATTTTAAAAATCACCACCTGAAACAGCAAAAGTCACCTTAACCTACTCAGAATGACTGATGCCACGTAAACTAAGGTCATGTTCATGACTTAAGTCATATTACAACATTGAGTATTTATTATTGAAAGGAAATAGTAAAGTCCATGTCTGCAAAGGAAATTAATCAAAATGGTGGGTAACTAGAAAAGCTAAAGGCACAGGAGGCAGGAAAATCTATAAATATCAGTGTTTCTGATCACTGAAATGAGCATCAGTAATACTGTGTTTTAGTATACTTTGATTTGCTGAGGATAAATTCCTGGAAATAACTTGAATGAGAAAATGAAAAAAATACCTTTTCAAGAGAGTGGAGAGATTACACGGCCTAATCACTCACAGCACAGAGCTTGATAAACATGCAGCGGTGATTATGTGATTTTGCTTTTTGTAGCAGGGCACAGCTGAGGTTCAGCAGACATCTTCCAGGTCTATGTTCTTAGGTCTGGCTAGTTGGGGTTTGATTAAGTTGCCTAAACATAAGAGTTAAGCACAATTAGAGATACCTACTTGTCTACCTTTTAGACTTCACCCTAATTATGGCAACTAGATTTACTGAATGTCTTTAAAAGATTTAAGAGAAAAATATGTGCTCCTTGATGCAGTTGAGAGCATACAGGAATCCCAGTCATCTTGACTACCCCTTTACTGGTAAATAAACTGGACCAAGACCTACCCCTGCTCCTGGGAAAAAGTAGCGTGATGCAGGTCCGTACGGCTATCTGCTTCTCTTTCCCAAGGTGAGGTGGCCTTGCCCACGCCACAGGTGTGGAACAGTCCCTGTTCATGCTGTCCCTGTGACAGTGCCAAGGTATCTTCAGGAAATACAACGCTGCAGGCCTCTACTATGCCAGGGAGCCTTCTAAAAGTTAAGCAGCAAGCATGGTCACATGCTAGTGTTCAAGTCAGTATACTTTTTCCTGTACAGGTGTGTCTCCCTTGGGTAGGCAGCAGCCCCAAATAAAAGGGTAGCTTCTGCTCGCCTCCCTCGTGCATACCACTGATAGGTAGTACAGCATGGGAATCCTAATCAGGAGGTTACTGCACCTAGGAAGGGCCAGAGCAGACTATGAAGAGGGAGAGAAAAGTCCACGGTGCAGGCATGGAGCTCAGAGCATTTCCCCAGTGCCTCTTGGCTCCTTACTGTTAACCATACTGGATGGAAATCCCTGCTCTACTAGACTGCAAAGAGCCTTGGTCCTAACTATTGACTATTAATCGCGTGCTTTAACCGCGTTCAGTCTAATACAGAATAATGATGATATTGTAGACCCTGCTCTGAAAGGCTTACAGGATTATTTAAGAAGACTCTCCAAATAATCCAATTAATATAGAAAGACTGATTATTTCTTCCAGTATTTTGCAGTATCTGTCCTCTCCTTAAGAAAAACTGGTCTGTACATCTCACAGTACAGCTTCCATACTGTGAGACTTATTTAAGATGAGCTGCACATTTCTGTATACTTTTTAAAGTCACAATTTTAGGGGTCATATGTTCAATGCCCTTAAGAGGTTAAGTGGCATGTTTCAGCATATTTTAAAGCTTGCAGATCTTTTTGTTGTTGCACTGCAGGTCAAAAGTGCAGATCCTGACAGGTCACTAGTTCCCACTTGGTGGTAAACTGTACTACGTGCTCTACAGGAGATTTCACAGCTGCCACTGAAAAAGACTAATGCCTGGAGCCTGCTTAGGGAGGTAATATAGGCTCTACCTTGACATAATGTCTAGTGTTAAAAGCTTCATTTGAAAATATTCTTCACTGATATTTTACTTGCAAAAAATGTTCACTTTTGGGAGGGTAAGAAGAACACAAACAGCATTTCTTCTTTCCTTTGAGTCTATAAACACATTTGTACAGATTCTAGTTTAGAACACAAGTCCACCTTCTGCTTTTGTAAATCAGGGTCCAGGAAGAATTTGCTATTATAACCCAACAGGAGAAAAATCAATAAATGTTAAACTTGTCTGTCTGAGTGCCTGCTAGACAATGTTTATGAAAAATGCTGACACCAACAATATAGACGGAGTCCATGCTTATCTGTTACAAAAAAAAAAAAAGCATGTATTACTTTTCCTGTTACCTTGCATTCTGTTTCAGAAAATTGGTATCCGAGATGCTAGAGCACTTGCTCAACTCTCCAGGTTGATTACTTGGTAACAGAAGTCAGGCAAGAAAGATTTATCACCATAATTAATTATTTTTGCCTTGCATATGGTACACTGATGCCATCTACAGACGTGTATAAAAGCATTCCTAAATGCATCCAACTCAATCTATGAAGCTTCCCTCTTTGATATTAATTAATATGTTTATTTCACTGACTATGACTGGAATACTAACAGCTTAGCCACCGCAGATCAGATCCCCTTGACTGAAATCAAATAAAAGGCTCTCACCAGTTTGGCAGAAACTGAATCAGGCCCTGAAACAGTTTTTCGGTCTTATAATAAACCCCCCTTTGCTTCCTCTGCAAACCAAATTATTTCCTCTAATTTTGCTGCACGAGACAAACTGTTCCCTTGTGCGCAGATGATTCATTTTGTTTGATTCAAACAGACTGACCAAACCTTTCTGAGGGGTAAACTGTTCTGCGACATCATATATATAATTTCAGCACGCTGTCTCTTACTTGAGATTATCCCAACAAAACGGTTTTGTGTGACAAATGCCAAGAAAAGACTAGTGCTGTAATGCATACCCTCGGGCACAGCCCTGCATTGATTTTACATTCACAGATCATCCAAACCTTTGAAAGGTTCCTCTTCCACTCACTTATCTCTATTTTAAGATTAAACAAATGCAGACTGATATAGTGTGGATTTTGGTTTCTGGCTGGTTTTTTTCTTTCTGTTAGCCTTCATTACGTCTTCTAAGCAATTCTGTTATCTCACCTGTCGCTAGGATTTTGTTCAAGATCTTCTTTGCACTGCAAAAACTGTGACTGTTTATTTCTGGAAATATCACCCTGAATCCAGACATAGTCACTAGTTCATTCTCAACTCTTTATTTGCATTTTTAGTGAAATTGGCATTGGAAATGTACTGTCTCCTGTACAACGTCTGATGAGAGAGGGAAGTTCTAGCTGAGGTATCGGAAACATGACTGCATGAATGCAACTGCAGTGTGCTCCTTGTTCTGAGGTTGTACTTTCTTAAATAAAATTATGTAAATAAATTTAACAGTCTTTCTTTATTACTAATCATGATATGAGTTGCTTACAGAGTCAAACCTTTCGAAGTCATTACATTCACAACCTCTTTTTCTGTATGGGTAGAAACATGAAAAAGGAACAGCAGCACTGAGAACAGGCAGCACAGGTATACCGAAGGCAAATTGTGCCTGACCCTCCTGGTAGTTATCTAGTGGTTATGGCTCTGTGGATGAGGGGAGAACAATCAATGTTGTATAACTTGAGTTCAGCAAAGACTTTGAAATGGCCTTTCATAGTATCCTTATAGCCAAGCTGGTGAGACATGGTTGGGGTAAATGGACTGTAAGGTAGGTGTAAAATTGGCTGGATCACTAGGCTTAATGAGTTGTGATCAGGAGAACACAGTTTAATTGGAAACCACTTCAGTGGAGTCAATGGTGGCTCTGATGCTGTTTAATGGCTTTATTAATGACCTTAACAATGACAGGAAATGCACTTTCAGCAAGTTTGTGGGTGATGTCAAACTGTGGAAGAGCAATCAATCTGCTGGAAAGCAGAGCTGCAATTCAGAGGCATCCCTACATCCTGGAGAAATGGGCCAGCAGGAACCCCTTGAAGTTCAAGAAAGGCAAATGCAAACTCCTGCTCCTGGGAGAAATAACCCCGTATCTCAGTACAGGCTGGGGACTGGTGGGCTGAAAAGCAACTCTGCAGAAAAGGACCTGGGAGTCCTGGTGGACAACAAGATCAGTAAGTCAGCAGCATGCCCTTGCAGCAAGGAAGGCCAACAGCATCCGGGGTTGTATGAGCAAGACTGAAGTCAGCACACTAAGAGAAGTGATTGATTGCTTCTATTCAGCACAGAACACATGTGGAGTGCTGTGTCCAGTACTAGAGAGACACACACATACTGGAGCAAGACCTGTGAAGGACCTCCAGGATGATCAGGATCTGGGACACAAGACATGTAAGGACAGTCTGAGGGAGGTGCATTTGTTCAGCCTGGCACAGAGGCAGTTTGAGGGGATCTTATTGCTGTCTACAGCTACCTAATGGGAGGGTCTAGAGAAGACAGAGCCAGCTTCTTCTAAGTGCATAGTGATAGGACAAGGAAACAGACACAAGATGAAATGAAGGAAATTCCACCAAAAAAAATGTTCAGAAGGAATTTCATCAACCACAGGAACAGGTTGCTTAGAGAGGCTGTGGACTCTGTCTTCAGAGATATTCAGACTTCAAATGGACATGACCTTGAAAAACCTGACACAAGCTGTCCCTGATCAGAGCTGGGTGTTGCGCTAGGTGACCTCTGGATGTCCCTTCCAACCTAAATTACTCCGTGACTCTTATGTGGGATTTCTGATGAAACTTTCTTTCTGTGTAATGAAGTTGTTTGTATCCCCAATCTGTGTAAGCTATACACACATTTATATACTTTATCTATGCATAATTATTTCACAATTTACTTAATATGCCTTATTCTAGTGCTTAACAGTGCAGTTGCAAGATAAAATCATCAGAATCCAAGTGTTAATTTAAAAAAAAAAAGTGAAAGTATCTGGAAAACACAACCTAATTTCACTACCGTCTCTCAGTTCATATAATGCCTATGGCTTACAAACACCTCAAACTAGTCTTAATGTATCACAAAGTCCATGAATCTTATAAAACAGAACCAAATGACCCTCTTTCATATTTAGGGAAACCATTACATAATTTTTCACTGGTAGGTGCCTCTTTCACATTTTATCAGTTACAGAGATGCTTTCATTTCTACTAACACTTCTAGCTAGGCTACTGTATAGAACAGCTGGTTTCTTGGTATATATTCTGGATATACAGACATCAGTGCGAGAAGCTGTAGTATAACAGCACATATCTTAGCACAGGATTCTTGATTATTAAATCCAATGTTAATATCAGCAGGTTAAAAACTAGAAGAAAAGATTTAAAATCCTAATCACCCGAACTAACCTAAATTCATGAAACAGTTCGTCCTATTCTGGGAGACTCTAGGTTGGGTTTAACAGTAAACAATACAGCTGACTCCTACTCAAAGCAGAAATCCACAGATAAACACTTTGATAAAGTATCTGTTTTGTAGCTTATTAAGAAAGGAAAACTCTAGCTAAACACTCTCTATATATGGAAATTTAAGGACTATTTATTTAAATTTCTCTTTTAAATACATAGAATAATAAAAACAAGTAAGAAGTGAGCCAACAGAAATCAAGACACTATTAACTATTAATACAACGTGGTTCATCATAGTATTCCAAACATGAAATGCAGGAAAAAAGACTAATTCCTTTTAAACTAGAACTTATTAAGATTATGAAGGGACTAATATAGCACAGTTGCTGCTGACAGAAAAGTGTACAGTGATTAAAATTGTCTATTCCAATCCTATGCTTCTTATGTTGGTTTGCCAAAGTGGCTCCAAAACTCAAGCGTTATTTTATCCTGTTTTTCCAAAAAGGCAGAAGGGCTACCTAGACCTGGGTGAGGACTTAGGATCTCACTCACAGATTGGCTTTGCAAGGATGTGCATTTTTAGGAATTATTAGAGGCTCTTACAAATTTAATTCACTATGGAGGGAGCTGTAAGAATGGAATCTGTGAGACAGACCAAGAATGTTCTTAAATAAAAAGGATTTGAAAAGAGAGTACAGGGAAATACAGACTGAAATGTCCAAAACTAATAAGCAGATGAAAGTAACATTTTTCTTTAAATACACTTTACGTAACACAAAGCATTGGTGCCTACAGCTTCAAAGTAAAGCAGGAGCTATCTAGGCCTTAGGGCTGCTAGAGGCACTAGCTGTTCCACCCTTGCCCTGTGCTTCCTCATAGTGAGGTGATGATGACAATCAACATTTTATCAAAACTGGTGGAAAGGAAAAAATTCCTGCACCCTTCATTTTTAAGTGCATCTACATGAAAAAGTCAATATTCAGATAATTATTAACCAAATAATACCATTTCTTTATATCATACTATTATGAAGTGTGTGCTTTCTTAATACATCCCTCTTGTATAATTGCTAAATGATTGAGCTATGAAACAGGATGTTTTGTTTCCTATGGCAGAGCAAAGAAGAAAGCAGTTACATTTTCCCATTTCAGATAGGTTTTGGTGAAGCTTTCTGAGTAGATGTATGGATGTAATTGGAATATATATTATAAAAGAAAAGGGTACTAGCATATATAATCTTCTTTTTTTTCACATTATATTGTGAAAGAAGATGTAAACATAGCTGTCAGAGCTGCAGCTCATATGATTTAAAGCAAATGGGATATATTTGCTGAGAGAGACAGAGACGCTCAGCTGATGCGTGCATGTACAACAATTTACTATAGCACAAATGTGAAGTGACTGGTTTCATTAACTGTGCATTCAGAAAAGAAAAACTGCCCCCAAAATGCAGTGGCTAGCCAGTCCATTAAAAAACATACAAAAATGATTATGTAGTTGGAATATTCAGACAAAATCTTGCTAAGGAGCAATATTGGGAACAGAGCACTGATGTGCCCATTCGCACAATAAAGTCTGTGAAAAATCGAAAGAATCCAAGCAACTTGGACTGAACTTAAAAAGGAGTTAGCCTTTGTTTACAGACAGAAGTGCACCATGATCTTGTGACCTGCATAATGATAAAATGAAGGTTGAAGTTACTGCACTGGGCAGACTCAGACTGCAAACTGACATTTCTGTTGGCCAAACTGTCCCTGTGATCAGAAAAACAGAGGCAGCGGTGTTTTCTGAAATTCAAACTATTAAAGTTGCTATGTAATATTTAAATCCAATGCTTTAAATCACATTACTAGAATCATCTTTCTTTTTTTTAGGCAGAAAATTCTTCAGTCAGTAAATTATGAAAAGCTACTTAGAAAATTTCCTATTCGGATTTGTTTGGCGTTTAATTTATTAATGAAACAAAAAAGATGCAGCAAAAGAACTAAGAGGAAAGAAAAACATATGACACCAAAAAAAAGAGGATGCGATTAATTGAAAAAGTCTAACAATTTCATAATTCCAAATCTTTAAATACCCATATATTCATATGGTTGATACAAACTGACCATAATCGGCATACTCTATCTAAATCAAATTATTTATACATTTGAATGGAAGACAGATATTTCTACAGTTGGACTTCTCACAACTGTATTATTATATGGGATCATTTTACTGTAAACATTCAATTATATTTTAAATTCTTAAAAAGATTACTGACAAAAGTATAACTTTTGCACCAGCTATTTTCCAGTCTTTAACAAATATGATTTAACAAGGTCTTGAAACTGGATGTCATATAGATTGAATAACATTTGTAAAAAATAAGTAAATACCAGTGTCTGAAAGTCATTTAAAAACATTCAGAGGAATATTACCTCTGAAATCTGTCTGAATCAGTGTTAATGGGAGTGCCTAAAATACTCTGAGGAACTATTAGTAAGACTATCAAGAGCCACTACACTAACTGCCCTCCAAAACACATGCAACATAATTGAACCCAAGAAACGAAAGTTCATAATCTACTTGTATTTTTCAGGCTAAATTTAAGTATTAAATACTTCCTTCTTAATAAATGTAGGGACATTGTATACCACATAGTTTGTATTCATATTTATTTTTAAAGATGATACATATTACCTCAGGTCAACAAAGTATTTAAATATCTGTAGCATATTTTAAGGTTCAGTTTAACTTATCCTAAGGTAGATATCTAAAATAGGTACCTATTGCCAGTACTGCAAAATTGTATCCATACAAGTACAGTAAGTGTGCCTGGGTAGCACTAATAGGCTAGTTCTTCCTACTAATAAGATAGTTCCTCCAGCATGGAAGCAGTCAGATCTGTATGTTGAAGCTATCTCGAGTTCCGAGACACAAGTGGCCATACACAGACTCACTATTCTGAACAGTCCTTTCCACCCTTGCTAACTCCAAATTATCAGAAGTATGTCTAGCCGTGACCTGGGACACTTATGCATGGCACAGGCCAAAAGTGTCCCAAGCCTTGTTCCAATAATGTAAAAATAAAAATGCTAAAACTTTCATCACTGTAGTAAACTGGAATACTGTATTTCTGAGTATATATGCAGTATAGAAAATCCTGTCTTTTTTCCAGAGACACCTGTATATGAACTAGTCTGCTCATGTAATTTCTATGTGGTAGACATCTAATGTTAGATGAATCTGGCTTCTAAAATCAAAGAAGATAAATACTTGGTAGTTTTTTTCTGTAGATTTTTAATCCCCTAATTTGAATTCAGTAAGTATTAGCGCATACGATGTTAGACACTTTTGGCTATCCTATTTTTAGGAAGTGATTGGGAAGATGCCAGTGCCATCAGGCCACGAACAGGCACCAACATGCTGACACCAGGATGCTGAGTCTGTCTGTCTTGGGTGTTCACCTGCTAGCCAGGGATATCACTTTGCTTCATCTTAAGACATCTTGAAGATCTGAACTTTAAACATAAATTTCACTTTAAACATTTGTTTAAGTTACATTGCAATGAAAATGGAAATGTATATTTGCATGGAGTCCTTTTGATGATGATATACCTCAACTCAACCTGGAAAATTCATGCTGCCTGTGTGTTATGAAAAGGTAACCCTGAAGCAGACATTCCACTGTGAGCGATGTCCAAATAAAAGTCACCCAAAGATTTGAGGATCATAGAACTGATATAAAATATGGGCAGACTACGTCATTTGGACTGTGAGCAAGAGACTGGAAGCAGGTTAGCAGGAATTTAAGGAATTTTGGTATAGATTGGTTGCTTCAGACTGTTAGTGTAACACCTGTGTTTCTTCTGTGCTGAGGACCACAACCTAGATATGGGAATGACCACTAGCCAGCCAGAAGAAGGGCTGACAGTTTTGTTCCCAAAAGATAGATTATGAGAATGGGTTATCCAGAGGGAACGTTATTTGGAAGTAGGAAACTTTTATGAATGAAGATGCATCAAAAGAAACAAAAGTCTACCTGGGTATCACTAAACTGAAGCCTTCTCAGCTGAATATAGAGGTCACTGCAGCATACACTTTATGAGAAGTTGCAAATAGTTTGTTTAGCCTATTAGAAACAGTAAAGAAAGAATTTAGGGAGAAAACAAACAGGAAACTGGAGTGGAAACTCAGTATTTGATTAAGGACTAGAACAAGAAATCTAAGGCTCAGCTGTGTACCTCCATTACACAGAGTCTGCACTGAGCACCTGTGATGAACTGCACCCAGTAAAGCTGTATTACAAGGTGTGCAAACAAAGGTGCAGTCAAGACTCAAGCAGGAGAGTTAGACTAGAACTTAGTATTTGGATGGAGGGTGGAGGAATTCGTAATTGAAGAAGAGAACTAATATACCAGACACATTCCTTTAAAATCGTTTAAATTCCAGAAGCATGTTGGCAGGTATAGCAGAGCTGTATGGCTTTGGGAAAACCTCTTCAGTTCTTGATGTTTCTATTTTCCATCTGTAGAGTGGCAGTAATATTGTCTTTCTCTTACTGAAATGCTGGAAAGACAAATCAGCTAATGCATAAATGATTGCCTAACTATACTTCGACTGACTATGCAAGCCACACACACTGGTGAGCTCTCAAGTGCAGTTGAGTATTTGGTTGAATTGCAAATGTTTACAAGGTAAGACAAAAGGGCACATTGTCCACCCTCTCACTCCTCTGCCTAATCATTCCCAAAGGAAGTCCAGGAACATGCCCCAAGATAGCAATCATGGCATTTTCCAGCAAACTCCAAATGTGGACAGTTACTTTGCTGATGCAAATGTAGCTCAGAAGCTGAAAAGATGGGTGCAATATAAAAACTTCCAAAGCAAAAAGGAATATTATTCTAAACATACTACATCAGTTTGTTATCATGCAATTGTATTCTCTTATCACTAATAAAATAAGAAAAAAAGATTTTGTATTTTCTAATACTGACACCATGATGTTGTTACCACATGGTGTTGCCACATCTCAATTTAGAAGCTAATTCAGAATGCATCTGTTTATAAGTATTCAATTTAGGATACACTGTAACCATTTGCTTTAATATAAAAATGAGAAAACTAAATGCTAAACTCTCTGGCAAAGACAATGTGAGTTTGGGAGATGGACAATTGAAGGAAAGATAATTACTCTGAAATGGTGAATATCCAACACACAGAGAACCTGAATATTTCAATTCACTCTCCAGTATACCTGATCTATCTCTATTATATTAAATGACATTTGTGTGCTATGAACATTCCCTTACATCAAGACAAACAGGTGTGGAACAGCCCTTGCCTATGCTACTAAAACCTCTTAGCCTTCAAAACAGGGTCACTGCAGCATATTGCTTATTGGGAACAATGCCTAGAAACTTCTAATTCCCAAATTATGCCTGGGAATTGTTTGGGAAAGTGCCAGTTGACACAAATCAAAACACTTCCAGGGACTGTTCTAACAACTCAACAGGATAGATGATTGTTTTCCAATGCCCAGGTACTTTATATACAGCTATAAAAAATAAATACATACATATCTACATATAAAAATATATAAATACATATATTGCTCACGTGACCAGAAGTTCTGCTTGGCCAGGAACTCCTGATTTCCCAGAAACTCCCATGAAAAACTTCACAAGATTATTTCACTTCACCCACCTTCTGTCAGACTGCACTGGGAATTGCCAACAGGGAAGCAGGACAACTGGGAATGGATACCAGCTCAGACTGTTCTAACTGGAAACTTTTATTTATAGAAGCACAGTTCATCTGGGTGTGGAACTGAGTGACTGGTATGGAATATAACGATAATTTAAACTCATTTGGTTCTGGGTTTTAAATACCAAGTGAACAATCACCATGAATAAATAAAAAAGAGAACTATCAGCAGGGGAGGGAAGCGCATGTCAGCTTCTACAAGAATATTTAGACATAAACTATCTGGATTTTGGTTAAAGCATGTAATCTCATTTTTGATCTATAAGTTCGCTAATGTCTTGCAATTCACTTGACAAACTGCTCTTGTCCTCACTTCAAGCAGCACTGCTATGATAAGCAAAGGGGGTAAAAGACTCCCTGCACATGTAAAAGAGGTGGCTGCCAAGGCAGCTTCATACGTGTGATCCCCTTCCCTTTGAAATGATCCTTTTATTCCTGGATCTAACACACCCTATAATCTTTCAAAAAGGCTGCACAGCCCATCTTCTCAAGCCAGCACTGGGGTGGAATTTCTGTTGGGAAAAAGAAGGGATGCAGTGGGAAATTTTTAAAGTAGTTCATTGCTAATGAGTACCATCTGGCTGGAAGGAAAGCAAAAAGCTGCTGGCTTGATCAAGTTTGTTTTGTACCTGCTTTTTCTTGTGTTTTGCAGAGGGATATACACAAACCCTGGGCTGGCAATCTTTGGAAAGGACCTTCTAAAACTAAAAAATAAGAAGTTTTTAAAAATACAGAAAAACAAAAATGAACTTACTGATGCTGTTGTCCTTAATAAGAGTAATTTCTCCAAGTTTGCACTGTATAGGCCATATGCAAGGCAATTATTATCAGTATCATTGCTCCTTATAACATACAGATGACAGCACTATGACTGCACACATCATTTCCTCAGCTACATCTCGTGCTCTCCTTTTCAAGCAGGGACATAGCCTTGCTCTAAACAGTGGTTATTCTTCCGCTGAACGATGAAGTACTCCGAAGCAACTTGTGTTTAACGGCATTATGTGGAGGGCAATCTGCATCTGATGCCTTTTAGCAAATACCTATCTAATTTAATGCTACCACCTAGTGTAACCACAGACATGTCTACAGCTCATACAGACTCAGATGACTGAAATCCTGACAGGAATGCAGCTGTAGTAGTTTTTTGCAGCCACGATTGTGACTATTCATCCAGGTTCCCCCATAACTCTGACATGACCTGGACTCCGCACTATCTAGTTTTAAATCAGTTTAGTATATATACAAATATATATATGGGACAGTGAATTGCAGTCATGTCCTTGAATGTAATACAGATATAGTCCTCAGTAACACTATCGGTGTTTTTCATTCATCCATTTCAACATGGAAGTTAAATACATACCCAATTCAAGGCTACATACTGCGTCCATCCCCATTATCAGGCATCATGCCTTCCAGTTTTTCCTTCCTTTCACCTCTGACAGAATAAAAATGGTTTCAGTCACTGTTAAATCCAGTGGGCTTTGGGGGTTTGGGTTTTTTTTTTTTGGTGGCTAACTCTATGCCAGCAGTAAGCTGTGAGCCCCTGCTCTGCCACCTGCCCCTGCAACCTATCAACCAGCGAAAATACACTTAAAAATGAAGAATGGTGATACCTTTGCTCCATTCTGGAGCTTTTCTCCCTCTGATCTGGAGTCTCTGGGCTGGCAGTACAAGATACTGCTCTTGCATCACCAGACTACAGTGGCAGAAATCTTGGCAGCCAGACAAAAGGTAATGAAAATTTCAAAGGTACAAGGCTCTTCCTGGAGCTGCAGAAAGTGACAGGGTTGTCAGTGGATCATAACAGAAGCATCTAAGTAAAAAGGAAAACATCACCAATAAAAAAAAGCTTTTTTTTCTGGAGATAACTAAAAGTCAAGTTTACAAATACTGTATATATATTTTCAGATAAAAAATCCTTCCCAATGCTCAGGAGGTTGTTGCTATTAAAGGAACTGGCATAGGAGTGAAAGTGATTTTTTTTTTTCCTAAGGGCATAAGAAATACCTCTTACATTAAACATTTAAGAATCTGTCAGGACTGAAGAGTAAAAATACAAACACGGATGGCATTCTGTGTCCTGCAGTGTAAAAGCCTCCCAAACTGCAAATATTTAGCTGTTCCACAGTCTGGTCTTTAAAAAGGGAGCTATATTTTCAGTCTGCAGACACAAAGGGAATTAGATGCAATATTTGCATATGTACTGTGCTGTATACTTGAAATTTCCCATGTACTGCTCAGAAATGTTACGCTAAAATTATATGAATTTCCATGTAACTGTGGATTGATTTGTCATGATGATTTTTGAATCATGATGATTTTTAAATTTTTAGTTTATCAACCTGAAGACCCAGGATTGAATATGCTTAAGAAATGGGCCTTGTCTTACATATCCTATATTTTGTATAGAAAAAGGTATATTCAAAACAACATGACTGAAGTTTTATGGTACTAATATTGTGTATCATTTTGAAAAGGAACTGACAAATCACAAACTAAATCAAACCCAATGCTTTCAGTTCTATGTATGTATGTATGTACATTTTATGCCATATTTACAAAACAGCCATATTCAGGAAGGAATCCAACAGAGAGGGAAAACTCAGTTCTGCATGGCATGCTTCACTCTGGTCCAAAGTGTCATTTCAAGCATGAATCTCTCAGTAACTCCACCAATAGTCAGATGGGCAAGGCAAGGGTTAGAAGAAAATTGGCCAGAGAGATGACTCCAAAACCCTTCCTAAATCTCTCCTTCTGCTATATGGCTTAAATAAGCAGCACAAGCTTTCCTACAGGTGCCTCTGTGTCACAGCCAGTGCAGCAAGAGCTCCCTGCTTTGTTTTCACAAACTTTAACCACTTTGCTCACTTCTGACTCTTGAAAGAAAAAATACAGAAAAAAAACAAAAAGAAGCTACTATGCCCTATCAGAGAGTGAAAAAAAAAAGTGCCTAGTTATTTATTTCAACAGAAAATATATAACCTGTATACTTTGGGATCTTTACAAAACCATCCACTTCAAGCCAAGCTGGGCTTGCTTAGGGAACAGGTTGTTTTGAAGTGGTCAGCCTGGGGAGAAATGGCTTTTCATGGCAAATACTTCAGAAAACCTGTCTGATAAGTCAAAATCGTTTTTTAATCCCCAGATCAAAACCCAGAACCTTCTGAAATCAAAAAGAACCACCTGGCATTTCTTAAAAGACCTGAGTTTCTCCAAGCTGCTACCACTTCAGCCAACAACCTGGCCACTGAGCCAGGACCTCTTCGGTTGAAGTGATTTTTATCGAAAGCTGAAGCAGATGTTTGAAGACCTCAGGTATACCCTATGAAAATCAGTAATACACATATATTGAAATGTAGTAAAAGTAACAAGAAAAAGCAAACAATTCTGGAAAATCACCTAAGACATTATCCAGGAAAATTTCCTAATTCCTCTAAAAATATGACCAAATGTTTAAGTAAGAACTGCAATTTCAGTAACTATAGTAATTAAGACAGAGACTGTTAAATCTCTTTCTCTGGGCAGAAGCTGATGATAATAAGGAAGATTTCTTCTGGTAGTGTAACACTGCTTGCTTATGGTAACATGCCTCCTTCTCAAACTACAGCTGCATGAGTCAGAAGGAAAGTCAAGGTGCATCTTATTTTCCCAGAGAGTGTTTTATCTCAGTCTTAAAAATAGTAGAAGATGCTTATATTATAATATGATTTTAAAGAAAAAAGGTATTTCATAATAAAATTAAAATGCATTTGCACACACTACATTAGATATTATCTAATGTTTTGCCTCACGTACTGCTGTTTCAGTGAACCTGGCAGGGTGCTCCAAAGTTTCTGACTCATTTAGTTGTAGCTCCACAATGTGGCCAATGTGAGAATATATTGAAGGAGAGAGACATTTCCAACTATTTTCCAGTTGCTATGTGCATGCATTCCCCAGCTAGGCATCAACAGCCTTGTCCATAGCATCCTCTCGCACCAGGAAAGATTACAGGCTAATGCAATCTAATGGGCTTTTTTCCAATATTAACTTCAGGAACTTAACAACACTAACTTCAGGAAGCTTAATGTCTTTTTATATCCTGTAAGATGATAGCTTCTTTATAGAACACCTTACCGCAATAAATAAGTAAATACAATTAACTGAGTATTGATAAAGACAAAAGATACATCTGCCTAGTGGAATAGCCTTTCAATTTTAGGTAAATTCATGGACTGATAAGGAGAGAAACTGTGGATATTTTAAACACTGTAAACATGATTGCTTTTTCTGCTGGAACAAGCTGCTAAGTGAGATAAATATATTACTTTGAATTACATGTCATTGATCATTAAATTCTCTTACAAACAATTTTTTTCTTATGGTGAGTTATTTCTTTGAGAAGCTTAGAGGTAAATCCATTCAGGTTATTTGTTGTAGTATCTACGTGCATACACAAGCTTGTTTAATTTAAAGTTGGACCACAGATACAGATGCTAATATTTCCTGAGGGAGTCTGGAGGCAATACAGATCCATTGTTCATTCAACATAAGTACTTATTGAAATGAACTATTAGAATAAATGCATTAAAAGTTCCTTCACTGTTAACCACAAAAGTGATGAATGTTCTGAGAGTTTAGGAATACAGTTAATTCTGTGCTACCATTGCTGAACTGATTCATTCAAGCAAGAAAAATTTTAAACTGGGAAATTACAATACAGTTAGGGTTGCCAGTTTGCATTATTTTATTCCTAGTTAAACCTTTCAGGCATTCATAAATTGACCATAAAGATTTGCTCTGCCCTGGGGCCACTGTGGTATATATTAGGCTGACAATCTGTTCTTTATTCAGCTTGGTATGTCTAGATAAGGAATATCACACATTATCCCCAGCCTGCTTGCAAAGTCTGACAAGGGTACGAAGTTAAGGATCCAATGAGAAATTTTATCCTGTCTTTTCTTGTATCAGTTGACAATGTTCTGTAAAATTCTGGTCACCTGGTTTTGATTACCCTCACGATAATTGAAACAGTTACAATACTTTATCAGAATACTTTACAAGCATGATTTTTACTTGATATTCATTATACCCCCATAGGGAAGACCGGTAAGTGTTATTGTCCTTATTTAGGGAAACAGAGAAACGCAAAATGACTTGCAAAAGGCTGTACAATGAATTAATGCTACATCAAGATAAAGACTAGCACTTTTCTGACATAACCCTATACCCATTCTTCTGGATTATAGTTCCTGCCACATTTATTAGTCAATCATATTTTAATTCATTAATTTTTAATATTGTTTATTAACATGCAAATAATTTTACAAAACAAATTTACTTTTTCACATTTATAGTATTAAACATTTACACGGTAATGAATTACACAAAATAACAGTAAATTTTGCCTTCAGTCTCTCTTAAAATGTGATAGAATTCTTCCTTATTAACGTCTTTGATAATAGGCATAATATTTATACAATATATAAACATTAGTGCATTAGTGTTGAGATTATACCTTTTTGTTCATATTTAGATCTGCAATTGATATCAGTCAATTAAAAATTGGGCCTGAATTACAGTTTCAAATGTCCCTTTTAAAGGCACACCAGCAACATAAAACATACACTCCTTCCAGTAATCAAGCATCTGAAATAACTGTATATATAAGACACTGTAAGAAATAGCATTAGTTTTCTAAGTCAGTCTGTTCATTCTGAGAGCACTTTGGGTTTAGTTGTTGCTACTTGACCTGCTGACGTCCTCTCAATCACTGAAAATGTTGTTAGCAGGAGCATTGTAACCAAATGCCAACTCTTTTTCTGTTGTTTTTGTGATTATGTTGCATACCCAGAATGACATCCAAGATTCTAAAACTTTAACTCCTCATTAAATGTGTCAAAACTTTTAAATTTAATTTAAAGATACATAAGAATATTTCAGTCATCACAAGCACATGCTGTAGAAAACAGACTACAAGAACGACACCACAAAGACTGCCTTGGAGTTAAGCTTCGTCAAAAACTGTTTATCCTCTGTGTTGTAGCACAGTCCTTGCTATGGCCTGGCTCCCTCTGCAAACCATCCTGATTTAAGGAGCATAGGGCTATCTCCCACCTGCCTCATTTTGAAGAATTTGCTTGGACTCTTTAGTTTTAGAAAGGTTTTTAGGAAAATCTAGTATTGCTCAAAGAAAGAATGCATTATTTTTTTGAAGGAATAGTGTGAGGGAAACGGTTTTAAAAAGAAATTTATTGGACATTGCTTTAGAAGAACAAAATCCTCAGAATTATGCACTAGTATTCTTTTTTGATGTAATTGTTGCCAGTATGATATTTAGCCAAGGAAACTAGACATAGCTTTGCTGAGTTTTAAATTATTATTATCTCTGTATCTGTGGATTTACTTATCCAAGATCAGCTGCTGAAGTCATTGAAAACAGTGTCTAACATTTCTAAAGCTCCACTGATAACTGCAGCCATACCCTTCTTTATAAGCTCTTTGCTTGCATATTTTTGGGAGTATCTTTCAGTGGCAGAGTGGATCATTTCTTTTTGTCTTCCATTGTCACTTGATGCCTTCAAAGGCTGTGAATATACCCTATATTTTAGTTCATATAATTAAACATTCATTTTTGTCTGAAAGCATGAAAAAATATCAATTCAGGCTTTGTTTCTGTGTTTCAGAGACAGGGAAAAAAGAGCTAAGTAACATACTGAAAAAGAAGAGATAACCTTGACTGTATTATACTAGCATATAATATAGCATACATATATTATAACAGAATCAAAACAGAATCAGAGAAGGAAATCTCTAAAGCATTTAGAGGCTGTGCCCAAAAATCATCCCAATAAAAAAGCAGAGAGGAAAAGGGAAAAAAAAAAATCCATATGGCTGAGTATTCTCATTAAACTCAAAGTCTGTCAATGAATATTTATCTTTATTCTCCTGCCCGGAAGGGAGGCTGGAGAAAGATTGAGCAAAAACACTTACTTCTGTCAATGAAGCTTAGTAATCAACTCCATCACCAGAAGTCCTCTCACTGCCAGCTGTCATTCAGATGACAGGTTATTTCAATATATCAGCAGAGGGTCAGCTGGCAGGAGGATAGGGATGACAACCTTGCTTGAACAGTGAAAAATATTTTCCACAGAATTAGCAAGGCTGAGATGTCTGTATATGCTTGGGGATACAAGTAAGGCCAGAGGAGGGATGTATTTGAGCAAATAAGCACATTTATTCTCTGCCTTCTAGTGAATGTAGAGAAGTATTTTTTCCAAATAGCAAAAAGTATGCCACTCATAGGTAATTTAATGTTTGATCTGTTTAATAAAGACCTTTTCTCCTCTATGTTTATTAAACAGTGTTATTCTCCTGTCTCATACATTTAACTCTTAAAAGTTTCAGCTCATCCCTGTTTCACTGCATGACATAGAGTGGTTTCCTTGGACTTCTTGTCACCTTTGTGACTTCCCTTTTCCTCCCTTTCTTTTAAAATCTCTAGGTCTTATTTTATTAGTTACTTCAGACTCTTTTCAGTCTCTGCCATTTTTTCTCTGCTGTGCATTCATCTGACTTCAAATCCCCTTAGAGGTTTAACTCCAGTTGACTTTAAAATTATCTGTTCATGGATAAAACTCGTATTTTTAGAACACCACTAGACTTTCACAGTCCGGTTTCCAGTGCTGCAGTGCAATCATATGAGACTTGCACTGACTTTACGTGGAGCTGAAGGTATCAAAAATTGTTGGAAATCAAAAAATCTCTGACTGAGTATAGGCAAATGAAAACTTGCCTTTCTTCTGCTAGTCATTTTGTGCATTTCTTTTATTTATATTTAGTTTTGAAAGAGTCTTTTGTCTATTTCTTTTCAGTCCTTTTTTCCACCAAAGTGTTCACAACTCCTTTACTGAAGTCTCCATTTTCACAGGCAGAATGTGGATTTAAAGTGACAAAACAAAATTAATTGGAATTCTGCATCCTACTTCCTGATTTCAATTCCACTGTATTAAATAACTATTTTCACCAATAAAAATAACCTTGTAGAGTTCAAAATGTAGAGCATATGATACACATAGGTTCTATTTTCCCCAATTCCCTCAAAGTAAAAATATACCTGTGGTCACCTGAGCTATATTATGTATTACAGAAAGCACATAAAGTTTTTAGAACTTGGACAAAAGAGTGAGCTCCTGTAAGGGCAAATCGTATCAGTTATTTCTTGTGCTGAAGATTACATTACCTAGAGCAGAAAGTATGCCTAGATTAATGTTTCTTATTACATATGTGCCCTGTCCCATCTGTTTCCTGTAGAGTTAATATTGCCCCATCAGCACTGATCAACACAGGTTGGTCTGTGAAGAAGAAACAACAAGAATTTTTGAGCAATGTCTGGACTGAATATCAATAACCATTTTGCTCCCCCGACAACATTTTAATATGCCAACTACAAATTTTTAGGATGCCCCAAGGCATGTTTTGCTAGTCCATTTATAGATGCCTTGGGTAGGTTCAGAGACATAAAGTAACAAAACAGCTGTCTTCAACCATCCAAACCACTTTAATAATTCACTAAAAATGCCCTGAAGTGTCCTAATGTTATTACAGTACAGGTTTTTAATTTTAAGATGAGATTTCATTAACAAGAAGATATTTAAAACACAACAACACCTTTCCATTTTTAGATTATTCAACATATAAAGCATAAGATGAAGTCCCAGTATTAATAGTGTTCCTTCTGCCATCTAGGAGTCTTGAGGGATCTGGGGGCAGCTGCTGGGAAGACTGAGTGTCTGAGCCCAGCTGCTGTGGAGGATCCACATACAGACATATATATATGAATATACAGAATACATATATATGTATATGTATTCTTACTAGTAGACCTCCACTCTGCTGAGCCAGAGAGAGGAGCAGGATGAGGCCATTGGTGCTACCTGTGTCCATGTGAGTGCTTTGTGTGTCTGCCTGTGGTCTGTGTGGCGCACAGTGTATATATGTATATATGTAGCGTATACATATGCTCTGCACGTGTGTGTACAGGGAATGCACGCTTAACCTTGCTACAGGTTGGACCCAAGGCACAGAACTGCAGCAGCCTCACCTCTCTGGGGTTGTTGGATCCAGCACAGAATTTTACACTAGCAAATACCTCTCCTGTATTGTTTTGGTTTGGTTTTTTCACAAATTGCTCCTCAACATCTGGCTTTAGCCTGACTTGGCTTACCTGAGTTTATGCCCTTTACCATTTTCTTTATTTGGGGGGGGGAGGGGAAACCAAAAAACCCCAACAACAATAAAAAGTGCTTTTTTGAAGGATCTCTTTTTACTTCTAAGAGATTCTTTCATTTGCTGCTTAACAACATTAGGTCCTTTTCACGGTTTGGTTCATTTGGTTTGCTTTTTTTGGGGGGGGAGGATGGTACGTGGGTATGTGGGAGGTCCTCTCTGAGCCTCTAATAAAATACCTGTAATATGGCATTTGACCTCAAAGATAAGTAGTGGCATCCTTCTTTGTTTGACCAGAATTGCCTCAGCAGTGCTTTGTTTCCACCAAGAGCCAGAAGGTCAATACAGGAACATCAAAGCCCCTAAACTACCCAGTTATGCAGAGCATGCCCCATGCAGAGTGATACTAAGGCATCTGAGGTCAGAAGAATAAGTAAGAGCAAAAAACAGCAGAACGCCTGTTTCCATCACTACCAATCATCCTTTAAAGCAAACAAACAAAAAATAAACCAAAATAGCACAGTCTTGGTCTCCCCACTCCTAAATGAACATACTCATAATTCAGTTGTGGTTATTCTCTCCTTCTGGCCTCAGAAACCTGGCTTTCTTTTTTTCTTTTCACAGTTCCAACACAAAGATGGACAGCATCTGTACTCTAGCAAACCTCCAGCCTGCTGATTTAGGGCAGTCTCCATGTGAGGCAGAAGAAATAGGGCTGAAATTTCTGAAGCTAAAAGGGCACTGAATCTAAGTGCTGCAAGCCCGATACAACTATATATAAAGCCCCCGCACCCACCCCTGCTATTTTCAGAGATGGAAAGGAGACAAAGCAAAAATCCTACAACCTATAAATTATGTTGGCAGAGCACAGCAGTGTAAACTTATAAAAACTCAAGAAAAGTTCCACAGTTCATGTTACGTTATACAATTAAAGGGTCATTTCTACCAACACAAAGGAGCAGAGAGGGGCAAGGCCTGGCAGGGGAGCCCCAATAACCTGGTCAGAGAGACAAGCCCCTGCCCCAGCCCTCCCAGGGCCATCCCTGGAGAGCCTCAGCCCCATGGGCTGGGGGAGGGGGACACCCATCACCCTGAGTCAGTGGGGGAGGATTTCCCTGGGTCACCTCGTGACTGAGGGGTGTTACTGCTTTTCTATAATAAAAATAAAAATTATAAACACCAAGAACATGCTTAGTGCCTGCACAAACTCATACAAAGCTTGGCTATACACCCTGTACAGTATCAGCTAGTTTCTGAAAGAGAAGAAATTGAGATCTTTCAGAGATACAGAGGTAGTAATTTATGAATGCCACATATGACTTCAATCTTCAGAAATTTTAACATATTATTAAAAATAATTTGGTATAGAATTCTCCTTACTACAGCAATCAAACAGGAGTATGCTTTTCCAAATATTAGAAAAACTGATAAAACATATATCAGTATTTTATGACGCCTTCTCCAAGGAAAGAGTAGTACCCCACTAAATTGTATAACACAGTAACGTACATCCACAAACTCAGAAAAAGTATGAAACTTTTCAGAACCAGGGCTAAGACTACCAAGAAATACCTAATATGTAAGAAAAACAGAAAATTTATTTTTAAAAAAATAGTCTCCTAAAATAATGTAAGAGTATAAGAACAGTCATTTGGTTAAAGGCGTAGCCCAGTATTCTGTGTCCAACAGTGGCCTTGAACAGATGACTAGGGAAGAATAAGAACAGGGAGCACATACATGATCAGTTTGCCCCTAACATTTCTGTCTGCTTTCAGCTCAGGGGACCTATAAGCCCAAAGCTGCTTCTAAATATTTATTACAACTCAAAGGATTTATCCTCTAGAATTTGTCTAATTACATCCTGGGTCCTCATCAATTTTAGCACACACAACATTCTCAGTAGAGAAAATATTCCAGCTACTATATATTTAAGATTTTGGCAAATGTTATAAAAATTTCTAATGAAACTCTTAGCTGTTGTTTCATTAATAAGCAAAATGTTAAAATTTTCTGCTGTGCTACAAATGTAAATACACCAAGTACACCACCACAACAGAACTGTTGGAAACCATCGAATAATATCTAAATAAGTTTTTCACAAGCACAAAATACTGTAATTCTTGAGTGGTTTTGTAAGGAACTATATAATCAACAAAAATACTAATACACATTTTGGGGTGAACAGTTGAAAAAGTAGAAAAATTATTCCAGATGCTAATATGATCAGGAAAGAAATTCTAAAAATGTCAGCATAAAACTGAGCGGTACTTGAAAACCAGAAAGGTAAATAACCTAACTACAAACCATTTTTCACAGAGAGCTCCAATGTAACAGAATCTGAACTGGGAAATATCTAAAGTAATAATAGCAGTACCTCTCCAACACTTCTTTGTCCAATGAATTTTTTTAATGTAGTTTTTAATTTGACAGCCTTCGAGGCAAAAATGATTTAGTGCATTTATTTTGGAAGCAACTTTGAAGACATATACACAGGTATCACTTAATATTCCAATAATGTATTTTATTCTAAGAGAGAGGATGGATAGCTGAAAAGAAAAATAAAAAATCATTATAATAGAAAATAATAGACTAGTAGGTTGTCTTGATTAGTGCTCTGCTATTGCAGAACTACTCACTGTCATCAATTTATCTTTGTATGTGCCTGTGAAACCATAAAAAGTCACAAATAACTTTTTTATTATTTTGCTTAGAACATTGTTCTTAACACAAGGCATATTAAAATTTCTCAGAATTCAGAGTCTTTGTTTTTCCCATTCTCCTACCACAGCTGTAGCTTGTCTACAGTCCAACTTCAAACAGTGGGGAAGGGATTCCATTCCAGACTGCAGACACACAAGTGCTGGGGTCTGCCCAGGAGGTAGGTATCTACACTACCACTACAGTAAATGAAAATTTAGCATTTGATTCAGAAGGTTGAATAGAGGCACCTATTACCATTTGGTGGTATCACATATGGCCTCCAGCTACCAGTCCAAAAAGTCCTGGGTGTTTCATAGGTTTATGTCACCAAGAGCGGAGGACTTTCACTAGGCAATCCCTAGAGGTCCTTTCCAAGAAATATTTGTATGATTCTGAACCTGCAGGCCCTGTGCAGTATTTCAGATACCCTTAGCATCTCAACTGGTATGTGGTACCTATATTTTTCACTCAACATTCTGAACCAGGTCTCTAGTCAATACAGTGAATGGAGTTTGGTTCAGCTCACTCAAAAGAAGACTGTAACATTTAACCAGCCCACAGTCTGCAGCGGAGTCCTACCAAACAGTATACTCTTTCTCGGTGTATTAGTTACAACTTAGCCCAATTGATCATGATTAACTTTTTCCCACACATTCCTTTCAAATTAAACCCTACAACTTCATTCTAAGTGTCTATACAATTATTTTTAACTCTTCCTGAAAAATTCACTATTACTATCATATTTCCATACAGATATGTATGTGAGGTTGTTCATTATTAATGAATGTGTGGGAACAGACTTTCACTACAAAACATATCAATGCAGATGTTAGTAGGAAATCACATTCAATTACATCGAAGGCAGATCCCAAATACTATTTCATGTAATACATAACATTCTGACAAATCTCATGATACATTAACTATGGGATTAGATTAAACATTTTCATTACATTAAGAATTGCATATTGCCTATGGATAGTGCCCTTCAACTCAGAAATAAACCACAGTCACAGCTAATCGACAGCAATTTTAGGAACAATCCTGAGAGTGCCGTGATGCAACATAACATGAGGATTAGAGGTACTTTCCCACTGAAGTCTGTGGGAATATTCACATGTAAATTAAACTCTAATTATAACCACCATGCAAGATCAACTTCCTTTCATATTACCATACTATCACATATCATACCATCGAAAATATTGTAACTCAGGAAACCATAGGACAATGAAGAGATTCTATATTGACTCAGAAGGGTGCAAAACAGTGAGAGAAACAAAAGAAAACAAGCTATGCCAAGCAGCAAGGGGGAAAACAACATATGAAGACAAGTTATACCAAGCTTTACCACAAAGCAATAATATTGTCCAAACATTCTGTTTGACAAAACTCAGATAATGCAGTTTTAAGCCTTTAGTTAACTCTGAAAAACCTGCTGCTTGGAATGACAGTTTATAACTTCCATCAGACAGTAATAAAAAGGTATGTATCTAGAGGCATGCCAGGTTCCTGTAGCTTTAATCACCTGATTTCATCAGCTGGGACAAGGAAAAAAGATGACTTAGTACTAACATATACACTATTAAAGGATTCTCTGATTGTTTTTTAAGAATTTTTTTTTTTGCATAGGTTTTTTTTTCATTGTTATTACCTTATAAATAGTGACTTCACTGAAAGAAAACAGAAAGTTACTCCATTTTCAGGCATTCCTATATCAAAATTTCGATGAATCTCACTGCCAATACTTACTGTTTCTTCCTTTACTGGGGTGCTGACACCAAATTCTCACTGAACAGGTTTACTTGCCATGCTTCTATAAAACATCCAGACTTTAGAGGCTATCACAGCAAAATGCAACTTTTCTCAGTAAAATGGTGAGCTCTCTTCCTGGGTAAAGGGAGGGCCTAGAAATCTCAATGGTCACTGAAAAGCCTACTGCATCACATCTTTACCTACAAAAAATTCTTTGAGAATGGCCTAACTCTACATCCTTAAACAACCTCAAACCAGCTTGCATCCCTAAGAGCAATGCTGCTATTTTAAAAAGTACAACTAAGCGAACTGCAGAAACTAAGCGAACTGCAGACACAACTGTTCCCTGTTTCTCATGACAGAAGAAAAGTTGAAAATGCTACTTACACTTTGACCTAGCAGTATTCAATATTGTTTGGTATTTGGCTATCAGAATGACAGATGCAATATAAATATTCAGAATTGCTTGAAAACATAAAATAAAAACACTGATCGATGGTAAACCAGTCTTTAAAATGCATGACTGCACTATGTTGCTAATAAAGGCACCTTAGAGGCAATGTTAGTGAAAGCACAGACTGGTTCTGAGTACCCTATCCCAATTCACTTGGAAATTTATTACATTATAGAGAGAGAGGGAAAAGGTGGACTCTTCTGAGTCTCCTCTTGAGAATTCCATACTGTAGCTTACAGCATAGTCATGAGCATGTTATTTCAGATATAAAAGAAACAGTAGAGGTTACTGTAGGAAAATGAACATATATGAGCCACAAATCATTAAATCAATTTTTCATTTTCTGGAATGCATCCTTTCCTTTTCCCTCCTACCATTCTTTCCCTGGTATCATCAAAGAGTGCTTCAAATCAAAACAAACTCAGCTAAGACGGAATATAGTATTCAGGGCTGGAGTCAGCCACAATTTCACTGGGACAGATGCACATCATGTGTTCAGCACCCCATTTCCCACATTTGCCACATGTGTAGTGTATTACAAGAATTAATATTCACATGGTAGTACCTTTCAGGTTACAAGTGAAAAGTGATGATTTTTATAAGACTAAAAAATTTATGCTTAGGAAAAACCACCCAGAAAAGACAGACACACAAAAATTGAACATCCTGTGGAAAGAATTAGGTGTCCTATGCCTTTTGAAAGAACCCATCTCTGCAAATCCACAGAAGAAGTATATTAACCTATGACATTTTAAATTACTGTACGGAATGCGTCTTGCTATATTTAGGTAAAATAGTCAGAACCACTAACTATTTATGTTCTTAAAAACCTCTGACAATATATGTTTTTAAAAGCTGATTGAATGGTCGTCTTCAATGATTCATGAAGGTCTAGGCAAAAGTGGATGCTACCAGGCAAAGCAGATAGGTACTCAAAATGCTGAGATGACTGCCAAAAGGCTACTTCTGAAAGATACAAACTGATAAAGAAATTAATAGAATTGAAATCAGTAAAGAAACAAACTCCCTCATTTTTCAAGGTAATGCACAATTCTGCTTTTGCTGACCTGGCTAATATAAAAGAGGTAATGTACCAAATGAATGTTTAAACATATTCCAGGACATTTGTTCCTACTTTTTAGGAATCTTTGTCTGAGTATAGGAAGAAATAAAAATAGCTATTATGAAATATTATCTCACATAAATATTTAAGCAAAAGTGTAAGTGTTTGGCTGACTGTACATTGTAGGCATCACTGACTGTTCCGTCATGAATTTTGCTCAATGATATTTGCATTTTTTTTATTTCTTTTTTCTCTGATACCCTGGGAAACAGTGATATATAGTTTATGTATTTTTAACTCCACCAGATGTCAACAGGTTGACTTAATTTCTTAGAGTCTCTGTAGTTTTAAAAATATGGATGTGACCCCTTGTTTCACATGGAGCAGGCTAGTTAACACCATGAAAGGATGCTGTATTTATAGAACTAAATTTATGTAAAGAGTTGTTGCCCCTATACAATGGTGTTCAACAGAAAAGCTGACTTCCTAGACCTTTTTCAAATTAATTTCCTTTCCTCTTCTTCCCCCATTCCATACAGTTGGTCCATCTGTCCTTTTAATAATGTGCTTTATGACATCTTTCATCTTTTGTACCTCTACCTGAGCTGTAGTGAAAAATCTAGGTATGTGTTATTTCTCCTGCCTGCTACATACAACAGGACAATAGTCTCCAGTTTTGTCTTTGCTCTAACTCCCGCTCATTAATTTCCCCATTCAGCCTGTGTTCTGCTCCAACACAAACAGTGCCTTTTTCCACAGCACATTTCCACCCAATGACTGTAGCTAAGTTTGACCACAGCTGATACACTGATTAGATCCTCAGGTGCTGGATTGCTTTACTGGCCTGGGATTTCATCAGGCCATGGCATCGTGTTGTACACATCACCCTACTCCAAGGATTTTGGCAGCCAACCAGCGGTGTTGGACCTTAGATATGCTTTCTGGTTCTGCTCAATCCATTTGTAATAGCTTGTTTTGTACCAGACTGTTTCAAAACAAATAGTGTCTGGTAAGATATTCAGCAGAGTTGTGGAGGTTTCTGTAAGAGTAAGTAAAGGTCGTACGTGTAAACATAATTTAAAAACTTATGTGATGCCATGTCCAGCTGTACTCTGTCCAAAAAACTTAAGTGACTTGAGCCTGAATTATTGTAGATTGTTATAAACATAGCTTTGCTGCTGTGTGACTGCTGCACAACATCAGTAATTGCATTGAGGTTTTATGGTATTGTCAGGGAGGTAGGAAACTGCTGATATTTACAAGTGAATCTGGGAGGCATTTTTATTAACCTATTTGTTCAATTGATGGGATTTAAACCACAGTTAATCCAGTAATTTATGGAACCCAGTATAGGTCCCCATTCTGTATGTTTGTCAGTTACAAACTTAACCATAAATAATACATAAATAATTTACATACAGGTATAAATGCATAAATAATTACTTTTATGCATAAATTATTAAATTTACATCCTCAGCTATTTCAGCTATAAACAGACAACTGTTTCACAACAATTTTATACACATTCTAATGTTCATATACACTTGAATACAAGTACTTCGTAGAAAGTGATAATTTGCAGGTATTGCTTGATTTTATTTTGACTTTTTTCTTGTCTGCACTTTATTATTTGATATAATAATTAGCATTTTGGTGAAAATGATCAGGAAATATTAGTACATATCGAAATTTATCTTTCTCTAGAAAGGGATATATTCAGCAAGCAAGACGAATGGGAAGAAGATAAGGAAAATTAGTTTAAGGTTTTATGACTTAATGTTTGCTTGGCTGGCTTTTGTAATTAGTGATTGATATTTCCTTCTAGAATGGAGGCAAGCCTATAGCTGAAAACTTAAATAATAATAGCAAAATACAAAAAGCAATGTACTGCAATTCAGCACAAAAAGATCTTCAATTCATAAAAAATATGGACTAAACAAGGGAGCTTGAAATTTTCAAAACCTAAAGATTTCAGACGCACAAATATTTTAATAGGAATCTTTCGAGCACATTTTAATATCTCAGACTGAATATTTTAAATAAAAGCTGTTGCCCACAGAGTGACAAATAACCAGCTTCAATATTAATATTCTCAAGCATGTGATTTGGGCATAATGCCCCACTGCTAGCAATTTTTCAGGTAATACTTTACTACTCTGTGAACCTCACTCCCTGCAGCAGTATAGAAAATACTTAGAACCACTTCAAGAGTTTAATTGCATCTTCACATGAGTTAGTACTTTTAGCATTTCTTTCCCAAGGAGACTGACATTTAAATTCCATAATTTTTGTGTTTATTTCATCTGTCTTCAAAGATGCTTGGTCTTTTAATATTTTTACCACCAACAGTAATTCCAAAAGTCAAATTAATCATAGGGATGTCATCTAACTACTGGTAAAGGTGCTGAGGAAAACTCATGTTGCTTTCTGTGTCATCAAGAGCAAATAGGACAGGATTTTAACAGAAAGAGAAAGAGATTGATATTCTTAAGAAAAAAAAATCCTAACTTGTGGATCCTTTATCACTTTAATCACTTCCAAGTCTCCTTCACAGATTACAAAATATAGAGGTTATGCTTTTAGAACAACATTCAAATCTTGATTTTACATATGACAAGTGTATCAAAACAACAAAAAGTAATTACTCTTCTTGTGAAGCTAATGTGCATTTTAATTAAACAGCTTGTGAGAAATTAATGGGTGTTGGAGTCCTGGAAGGGATATTTAATCTACAACACAAAGAAAAATCTTTAAAGTGCTCTAAAATTAGTCTAACAGAAAGCCAGATAGGTATATTTTAGATAATCTCAATCAGCCCATGCCACATAAATACAATTTCAGACTGGAAATGTAAACATTAAGTTTATTCTACCCAGTTTGTCTGCATTGTGTATCAGACATTTCCACCAGAGTCTGTCACAGGTGATTAATATGGGTAGAGTAGAAGGAGACAGAAACTGAGTAATGGAGCTCTGTATCATTACATTTCATGCTATTTGTATTTTTCCCAAGATTAGGTTCATGTATTTAACAGAAATTCTTTTAGGTCCCTATCAAGTGTACTTGATCACATAATCACAATAAGCTACCAAATGTTGCAGCCATGAAAATATGATCTTCAGATACAACAGTAGAAAGAACATTGGTAGGCATGACAATTTAAGAAATGCTATATTAAGCTATATAGCTGCCAGGGATTGGCATCTCCATACAGTGCAGGGCAGACATGCCAGCTTGACTAGGCTCTAGGTTGGGAACTTTTTGCATTGCACTCTTCTGAGCAGTGAAGACATGTCCTTAAAGAGCTTAATTAGTTTAGGAGACCAACACACTGGCTATGGGAAGATGTTTGCTTCTGTATGGACACACTATTCAAAACCAGGAATCGACATGAGGTATATAACCCCAATTTAACAGTGGGGTTGATAGCGGCACAAGAAGAAACAGGACACAGGCTCAACATCCTGCAAGTTGTGTCTGAAGCTCAGCTCCCATGTATGGCACGTGAACGATCACAGAGTAGCTTAAAACATACCTTCTGTTAAGCTAAAGAGCCCTTCTTAACCTAGGAGAAAGGAAGAGAGGGCACACTTTGGCCTGCTAATATATCTGCTTGGACAATTGCCATGGGGGACAGTTCTGGGAAAAGGACAGGTCCAAAAAAGCTGGTTGATTTTAAAGCATGACTGCCTCCAAGCTCAAGAACAGTCCATCTTCTTGTGCAGGATAACAAGCAAAGGTGGCAGGAGGCCTACATGGATGAACAAGGAGCACCTGACTATACTCAAAGAGAAAAAGGAAGTTTATAAAGGGTGGAAGCAGGGTCAGGTCACCAAGGAGGAATATAGAGATGGGGTACAGGGATCGGTGTAAGACAGTCAAAACCCACCTGGAGTTGAATCTGAAGCAGGTCACAAAGGGAAACAAGGAAAGCCTCTACAGGTATATCAACAGCAAAAGAAAGCCTAGGGAAAATGTGGGCCTGCTGCTGAATGGGACAGAGGACCTGGTAACAAAGGACATGGAAAAAGCCAAGGTTCTCAATGTTATGTTCACCTTGAACTTTACTGGTAACACTGGCCTTCTGCAATCCCAGGTCCTTGAGGCCCATGGAAAAATCTAGAGCAAACAACACTTACCCTCATCACAGGAGGTACAGATTAGGGAACATTTAAACAAACTGCACATATACAAAAGTCCGTCGGCCCTGATAAAATGAACCCATGGGTGCTGAGGGAACTGGCAGATATCACTCCACCCTCAATAATATATTTATGAAGGGAAAATCATGTCTGACCAGCCTGACAGCCTTCTATGATGACATGACTGGCTTAGTGGATGAGGGGAAGGCAGTGGATTCTGTTCTTCTCTACTTTAGCAAGGCTTTTGACACTGTCTCCTGTGACATCCTCATTGACAAGCTGAAGAAGTGAGGGCTAGGAAAGTGAATAGTCAGGTGAATTGATAACTGTCTGAGGTGGCTCAAAGGGTTGTTATCAGTGGCACAAAGTCCAGCTGGAGAGCAGTCACTAGTGGTGCACACCGGGGGTCAATGCTGGGACCCATACTCTTTAACATCTGTGTTAATGTTCCTAACAATGAGGCAGAATGCACCCCCAAGAAGTCTGCTGGTAGAAATGGGAGGAGGGGTTGACAGACCGCTGTCAGACATTGATTTTATCAATGTATATAAATACCTGAAGGGGAGGTGCAAAGAAGATGGAGCCAGGCTCTTTTCAGTGGTGCCCAGTGACAGGACCAGAGGCAATAGGCACAAACTGAAACACAGGAAATTCCATTTAAACATATCAAAAAACTTTTTTACCTTGAGGGTGGTGAAACACTGGAGAAAGTTGCCCAGAGAGGTTGTGGAGTCTCCATGCTTGGAGATATTCAAAACAGGACAAAACACAGTCCTGAGCAACCAGCTCTAGGTGACCCTGCTCTGAGCAGGGGACTAGATTAGATGTTCTCTAGAGGCTCCTTCAACCATCCTATGACTGTGTGATGATCCCAGGGTACTCACCTGCTATATAGCTGTAAAATCCCCGAGCCATGGCCGACTCCAAAGAAGTTCTTGTTCTGTTCCCCAGGAATTGCTGACAGTGCAGGATTTCTGCTGGCTTTTTATTTTGCAATAAAAATGTGAAGAAATAACAATGTTTTTTATCCTAAATCAGATAAAAACTTTTCTGACCTGTGCAAATGCCTGTGGAATAATAACTGACTACCAAAATACAGAAATTTGCACCTTTAATGTTTTGCTTATCAGAGAAGACTTCTGTCTTTCTATAGAGAGAGTGGCATTATACTTATTAATTCTATTATAGAGATACTTAATTTACTGTGGAGTAAATGGAGTGCTGCCAAAATAAATTACATGGAACTAAGATATCTGAAGCCTCCATAAATCACCACTTTTTTCTCAGACATAACTATCATTATTTATCTCCGACATAATCAGTGGTACATCTTTCTATATCTTTCCCACAGTAATCCTTCCCTATTTACCTTATAGTAACTTTGCTTATCAGTGTCTATGGTGCCAATATCATAATGAAATGACACAAAAAATGCTAACTGCTAAACAGACCCAAAACTCTGTGCATGCCACAACCTGACATTGCTGTGTGAACACCACACCTTATAGATCTCAGTGGGAACTTGTTCTTTTCTGCTTACCCTGGCTGGCTGCAGTATTCTGACTGAGCCTTTCTTAATGCTGAATAGAGTTAAAAATACATGACTCTTTGGTGTACTGCGATACATGCTTGCCATTTCCCCAACAGCATGCCTCTCTTGGAATATATTCTGACTCTGATCCAGCACAACTTCTTTACCTTTTCTTGGAGAGCTACTACCTAATCAGTTTATCCAGTAAGTGCACGGCATTTATTTCTGCCTAACTATAGTTCCTTGGACTTTTCCCTATTAAATTTCATTCTTTTTTTTCAGATATTTTCTCTGGTATGCCAAGATCATTTAAAAAATTTAGTGTTGTTCTCCACTCTATGAGCCATTAGGGATACTACACAAATACCCAAAGCGTGGACAATGTGAAGATGTAAAAATACCAGGAAAAAAAGTAGCTACATCTAATAAAGCCTGATGATTAGGAGATGCCACCTTATGTGTGAAGAAGGTAGCATTTGAAAACTACTGTAGGAAAATATCATTTATGAAATTCCCATCTGAAGAGAGAGGTGAGGCAGGATTAAAGAAAGGATGGCTCAGAGTGTAATAATTAGGACTACAAACCTTCCCATTCCATATTATCTGTTTGATTAGCACTGCGACCAACAGTTGTTAACTGATCTACATAAATCTGATACCTTTGAGAAATTAATGTGCATGCAGTACAGGTGCCAGTAAATTTCCTATATCACTTAGATTTTCTTTCCTATCTATCTCCTGTGTCAACAAGCAACCCAACTACTGGGTAGGCCTAGAAAATGGAAAACTTTCCTGGATGAAGCATATGCCAAGAGCACAGTATAAAGAATGTGTTTCAGCATCCATTTTGTGAGTAAATATGAGAATTTCAGGTCAGAGGCTTATGAATATGACTCTTTTTCTCATTATTCATTTCAATCCAGAGAAGGAAATGCATCTATTAAGTGAAAAAAATTGCATTAACAATAAACTATTGTCTTTCATTATTTTTACTTTGGGGGGGGGGGGGGGGGGAGGAGATCACTTTCCTTTGATATTGTGTCACATCAGGACTCAGTTGTTTTACACTCTGCTTGCAGCACCCAGTGGCTCCAATGAGCACACCTAATAAACTGACAAGGAAATAAATGTCCGGTATAAGAAATGCAGTAATTAAAACCATAAACAATTTTAATTTTTTTGGTGATAGATTGACTTGTCCAGTCCTTACAGTAGCAAAACATCCATAGCAGTTATGTTTTGAACACAGGGCTCTTGTCCAGAAACACACCAATGCTGCATCTTCCATCCTGTTTCAGGGTGCCATTGGTATTCCACAGCTTAACCTGCAGTTTCTGTCAGCAGGTTAATAGCTGAATTACAAATTCAAAGGAGAAAATAAAATGGTACAGAACCCATGCTAATTTTATATGAATAATAGAAAAAATATAATAGAAAAAATAATTATTTTATAGAAAAGATATTCTAGTTTGACAGTAATCCCAGCTCTTACAGTCTGATGGAGTGCCTGACCTTCTTTCTTTCCCTTGAACAGGCCTTTTTATAGCTTTCTTCTAGATATCTACAAGCAAGAAGAGGAGCAAAAGCTGCAGTTAATCACCTTCTGCTCTAGAGATCAGAACCAGGTCAAGTGTCACTGTCCAGTATCTGGAACAGCAGTGTTAAATAAACAGAAATAATGTCTTCATGTATATGCACATTGATATGGCAATATAGCTTAAAATTCTTTACAAATACAGCTGTATCTATGAAATACAGTAACATAGTTCTTTCTCTGTTTATCGTAAGACCCTTTATACAAAAGTAAAACTGTCATCCACTGGTGAAAAGCACATGTAAAATATTTGAGCGACTATGTGGCTTTTAAAGTTTCAGTCAATCTTTGCAAGAGCTTCAGCATAAATACATTTTTATCTAAACACAAACATGAAAAGAAATACTACAGTTATTGATTGCAAAAGTAGAGCCTGCTGCTTACTATTTATTTAACAAATAACTCTGCCAAACAGAGAGCTGCTTCTTCAAAGACTTCATTATCTACCACCCCAGCTTTGCAAGTACTTTTTTTGTGTGTGGTTACCCACATAAGTAGTTCCTTTGATTTCAGCAGTATTCCTCTGACTGCCTTTACCTTCCAAAATGCCTTTTCATGGTCTGAGTTTAAGCAGATGACAAAGTCAAGGGAAAGGAAGCCTGCAAGAAAGACGAATTGGAGGGATTTGGGCAAGGCTTCCTTATGTTATCACGGGACAGAGGTAGGTGCTTCTTCAAAAGAGCTGCTTAGAGAAGAAGCTTAACTCAGGGCTTCCCAATCACCTTCCTGCAGAGTCTGTCCAGCTCTATTTGCTATTTAGGAAGACTAAGAAGATTAGCCTAGGAAAAAGCCCAAAGTCAGACACCTAAAGCACAGGTTAAAAACATTCTCCATTATTCCCAGTGTTTGCAGACCAGGAACTGAAGCACATAAACAACCCTGATGTGGCAGCATTAAAATGTAGCTTTTTTAGACTTGTAGTCCACTTCTCTGATTAGGCTAGAGATGTAATGTCCTACAGTAGCAAACATGAAAGCTTCATCCCCAAGACACTTTAGAACAGAAAAACGTTCCGCTTTCCTTTTCTCCCATAGGGCCAGGCATGCAGAGATGCCAGTATTTGAAACATTTCCCTTCAGCCAGAAAAATATTTCATAAAGTATATTTATGGTGATGCTGTTAGTGTTGCAGTGTAGCCCTCAAAACACTTTATATAGCTAAGAAATACTGAAAATCAAACTGTTACGATATAAAAAGTTACAATGTTAGGCAATTTTAATTCCTACATATTGTAGGTCAGACAAATTTGCTACTTGGTCTATAATACCATGCTAAGTTGATAAACACAGTCAAACACACATATATGGGAATGACCTATTAATCTAATAAGGTTTTGTTGGTAAGTAAGTATCATGTTAGTTTTCATTTATATACTATGTCACATCCCAGTAGTACAATCTTTTTAGTCTACTTGGCAAACACATTAATGCTTTCAGTTTACAGGATTTTCTTTTTTCCTACCTCAGATGTGTCAGCGGGCACACAAAGAACATAGGTACATACCTCAGTGCCACTCCATCTCCAAAATAATGTATACTTGTCATTATGCAAAAAATAAAGTCTTAGTAGTTAGTAATTTTATAAAAGTTTTATTACTTCTCATGGCTTAAATAACTTTTGTAGACAATTTTGTCTTTACAATTCTTAACAACTTCGTAATTGTATCAATTGCTCATTTGTTTGGCTGAGATAAGAAAAATTATGTAAGATAAAAACTTCCCTAACATACAAACATGTGCTTGCCTTCAAAACAAAAAACCACCCCACCTCTTTGAAAACTATTCAAGACTTTGAAGACTAATGATTCATTTCTTTTTTCCTATTTTCAAATTGTTTTCAAATCCTGACATCTCCCCTTGTAAGCATAGGCTGAAAGAAAAGATCTTAACACTCAGACTTTACAGTCATTAAATTTACATTTATTTTAGCAGGATACTTGTGCTGCACAGGTAAAAGAACAAAAAGGTATTAAGGAGAAACTATTTCATCTGAATTAATCCCTTTTAAAATGTTGTCTTATAAATGATGGGATTCAGTAATCAGTTGTTGATCCAAAAAAACAACCAATAACGATGACTGATATTTTAAATTGCTTCACTAAGCAGTATATATACTTCAAAACTGAATAAACAGGTGATCTGTCACTTTACCGGGTCATCTATCGCTTGGTGATTATACTGAAGTGCCCCTCACTGCGTACAATTTACTCAGTGTTCCAAGATTTTGGGCAACAGGATAAAAACATCCCACGGTCTCAGGTTTTTTCCAGCTCTGAAGCAAAGACATGGGGATGTAACCCACTGTCAGAGTCATTTGCCCTTTCAGAAAGCAATGCAATCTCTAAGACTGCAGAAATGCAGAGCAGCTGTTTTAAAACACGATGAAGTCAGTCTATTAGTCCACTGAACAACTGCACTTAGGAGCTTTTCAGTAGTGGAAGAAAATCAAATCTAACCTAACACACAGCCAGGAACACTTGTCCACCCTTCTATGAATCCCCTGCATTTCATCTTCTTCTCAATCTATCATGGAGTATAGCATCATAGCTTTCATTCATTCATTTGATTTGTCTCCTTTGCTTTATTTACTAGTGTTGGACCAGGTAACCTTTTGATACTGCTTACTGAAATGAAAAGACTAGCAAATCACTATCCTCAGTGCCCCACTTTCAAGTTCATGTTTGTTCCAACAGTCAAAAATTTCTCTGTCGTACTGCTAAGGTGATCCCTTTGTTCTAGACGATCACAGAGGTAGGATTTCGAAAAATGTCACCTCCTTTATTATAACAGAAAAAACTGGCAAATACCTATAGATCAGTAAGCACAGATATGATTGTGACAATCATAGGTTTTCATACTAATAACAACTTTGGTAAAAACAGTAATTTTTAACGGGTACAGCTATACAAATCCCTATTATAGCTGCAGCTATTTCAGGAAAAATGCCTAATACATGAAGATTTTTCCCCTTAAAGGATTAAACCATTCTGCTGCAGATATCTTTACACCCATAATACTGAATCCACACTGAGTGAATAACTGTACCCAGGGAGTATAACAAGCAAACCTTAATAACAGAGTCAGCAAGAGATCTTAGTCATTCTGATATCTTTTTGTGCAAGACAGGTTGAGAATGCACAAGGCGCAAAAGCCACAAGTAATTTGTAGCATTTCACAGTTACATTAGCACCTCTAATTGTAACTGACAGGGCAATTAAGGCTGAAAACATCCTGATACAGTGGCTTGTACATGATGATTGTCCCACTGAAACAACAGATCATGTATTCTATTCTGAGGAAAAGTGTTTCACTTTATTTTCCTCCATTGAAGTAGAAGTCCCAGTTCATCATGCCTCATTAAAAGGTTTGTATTGCTATAAACATGATTATTTCAATCACAAGCCTTTATATCAAGCATATAATTTAACAATTCCCTTCTCAATACAAGTATCAAGATTCTTTTTCAAAAAGGATGTTAATTGTTATATGTATATCCATTTAAATAATAAGTCTTAGAATAATGAACAGGCAATATTCTGAATACAAATCTATTTAGGGCACATGCCCCCCTCCTTTTTTTTTTTTTTTAACAAAATCCAGACAATTCCCCTCATGTGCCTGGGTTTGCCAGGTTTTGTACAGTGTTTTTCCTACCAGCCTCCCTTCCCCCCCCACACACGCACAGCTCCGTATGGTGAGCCGTAAGAAGTCAAGTTATGTCCAACATCAGCAAGTACTTAAATTCTGTAACAACAAATTTACAGAAATTTGTTTCTATAAAAACTTGGTGCTTAGGGCCCAATATCTACATTATATCTATTGGGAGGGGAGACAATACTTGATTAGATCTACTCTAATCCCAAGAGACTGAATGCCCATTAGTAGCTAGGGTGTGTTACATGCAATCTTCAGGCACACCCTATGGTTGAGTTTCACCTGAACGGAATCCCGTTTATTTGCCCCAAGACTGCTCCACAGCATGAACTGAAGTGCAGCAACTGGAGATGATTGAGAGATTTGCTTCAAAAGCACACTTCTGATTCAAATTAAAATGCTAATGTAGATGCGTCTGTATCTGCTTCTTCAAGTAGAAAGCAGGTTGGTAACGTGTCCATAATTTAGGAGGAAAGAATTCCTCTTCAATTTCTGCACATATACTCAGGATTTAAAATGGGTGGGATTTTTTTTTCTCCTCTGAGAACTCTCCCACATCTCAGCTGTTAACTGTTTAATTTCTCAGTTGCATCCTACTAATCATTCACTATACACATTTTTATATCAAACTTTAAAAAGGCCTGGCCATACTTTACACAGCTGTGATTGCAAGCATACAGGGGGAAAACAAAACCAAAGAAATTAAGCCCAAATCCCACAACTTTATGCTGCACTGCAATCTTAAAGAACATATATGAATAAAAAACATCTGAAAGCTGAATAATGATATAACTAGTTCTGGCAATTAGTAAAATAGATTCTTAGAAAAATACCCAGATCTATGTCTAAAGTGTGACAGAGGTCATACTAAAGGTGAGCAGTGGATTTCAGTGTGCTTTTTTTACCTTTCCCAAATGACAATCAAGACAGACAGTGCAATAAAGAAAAAAAAGAAAAAACAAAAACCATAATTGCAAATGTCATGGCAACATATGGGCCTTTACAGGCCTGAAAAGCAAAGTGAAACCATTAAGAAGCCACCAAGATGATTAGAGAGCTGGAGAACTTGACATATGAAGAAAGGCTGAATGAATTGTGCTTGTTCAGCCTGGGAAAGATCAGGCTTAGGGGGTATCTCACCACAGACTTTATAAAGTACCTAAAACATAGGTACAGAGAAGGAGGGGATACTCTTTTCACAAAGAGGCACAGTGACAGAACAAGAAGCAACAGGCGCAAGTTGCTCAGGGGAAATGCTGTCTGGCTATATGAAAAAAATACGCACTCTGTGATCAATTAAACACTGGAATAGGTTGCCCAGAACATTGCTGAAATCTCTGTCACTGAAAATCTTAGAGTCAGCTTGACAGAGTCCTGAATAACCTAATCTATGGCCCTGACTTCTTACTGAAATTTGAAACAGTAATTTCAGAGATCCCTTCCCAACCCAAGCTTTTCTCTGTTTCTGAGCCCTGAGTAACAACAGAAGTTCTACACACAAGGTGAAAAAATATTATCAAAAAATATTATCTTTTTTTCCCTTTGGAACCCTGAACTGCAGCAGTTCATGCATGTTTTTACTTTGAAAAGGATAAAAAGCAGTATGCATTTGTTTGGTTCACACTGCAATGAGAAAAGTACTGTGTATAAGTAAGTATAGGGCTTATATCCTCCAAAGTTTCCATCTTACCTGCTACAACTTGGTTCCATCAGTAAAAGGCAGAGGAATGCTAATGTGAAGAGGACTTTAAAGAAACAGAACCTTGTGCGACAAGTTTGGAAACGCTACATGAGCCATTACAGTCAGAACCAGTCTTACCCTCCTCTCTTTTTCTTTCCTGACAAAGGCTTTGGGCGGAAGAACTTGAACAATGGAAATACCAGGTAATAGACTAGATAAGGAGTCTTCTTTTCAGCTGAAAATGTGAGGGACAATTTGAAAAGACTTTCACTTTCTGTTGCTTTTACTCTTTCTAAAGAAAGCAAGCACTCTTTGAGATTGTGCCTTCTAACTTGGATTTCGTCTTAGCAATGGCCTACTACAGGCTTCCAAAAGAAAGAGGATTCAGCCAATATCTTGTTCCATTTGTGTTTGGTCTGCTCTCGACACCCTTGGGCTCGTGGACCAGGGCAGAGTGACGGCTACTCAGGGATTTCTTCTGATATGGAAGGTACCAGTCACTACTTAGAGTGGTCAGCATCCTTGCTTTTTTCTGTACTCTAATTCACCCTTCTCTGGTGTGCTCCTTCCCTTAAATACTCAGAGTATTTCCTCATGATACACTAGTTAAATACTGGTGGCTGCCAACATGCCTACATCAGCTTTGTATAGTAATTTCAAACACCTAGATGAAATAAGTACAGAATGAGTCAGATAATTCAGTAATACAAACTGGAAACTAGTTCTGGGTAATTTGTTGGGTTTTTTTCCTCAAAGCTGCTTGTTTTCCTCAAAGCTCCCCTGTGAGCTGCTTGTTTAAACATAGCTAAGGCCAGTGGAAGTTTTAGAAGAGATTTTAACAGCACATGGCATAACTTACAAGAAGCTGAAAATAAAGTAATCTTTTTGTAGAATTCGACACTGTTGCAAATCACAGCTGTGATCCACTGCCATATTTATCAGTTTTTACATTAATATAAATGGAGCTACATTGTTGTATTAGGCTGTTATATGGCATATAGCACACTGGTCAAAACCAGCAAACATCTAGAGAACAGAGGCAAACCCCAGAGGCCTTTACCTTAAGATTCCGTGCTACTGCTAGTTCACCTTTTAAATCTAAATTAAAGCAACCGAAAACAACAAAAGCAAGCCCTGTTTTCACAAAAGACCACCCACAGGTATTTCCTTGGAGAATAAAGGGCTGCCAGCCGGTGAGTAACAGGGTTTCTCTTCTTGAGCTGGCGACAACTAGAATTTACAGTCTTCTCCACTGGGTGGCAACCTAGGATGCAGCAACAGAAAGAACTGCTCGTTTCAGAGGACCACCAAAAAAAGAGAAATCCTCCACTGCTAATGTTTACCTAAAGTTTACCTAAAGTTTTTGCTTCTGTTGGTGTTGCACTTGGCAATGCTATGAACATGTGGAAAAAAAGAAGCTTTGAACAAAGGTGACTGATTATGGATTAATCGGATTGGATGCAGTTCAAACAAGTATTAACATAACCCTAAAGAATTAAATTTTTTGGTTTTTTCTCTTCAGTCATAGTAGGGTCATGAAATGTGAACTATAGTTGCCATTAGAAGTGTTTGAAACTAATGCTGACTTCTGGTAAGTGTTTTCTCACATGCATCATGATTATAGTTCCACAATTTTTTTAGAATGAATGACTTTAATAGCCACTTGAATTTACAGTAAGAAAATGTAAGACACAAACAGGGGAAAAAACCTGAATACTATGTCTGTGATTTGTTTAAAATACAGAATGCACTCCCCCTGTCAAAATTCCCTAGAACAAGAAGGATTCCTTTCCAAAATACTTGTAAACAGACTCTGTTTTCTAAAGTTATTCTGTGGCTATCAGAGATAAAAACTGGAATAATAAAATGACAAAGTCCACTTCGTCACTCTTGTACTATGATTAATGTGACTTCAATGGAGTGAAAATAAAGAAATGGAGGGCAAAGAAGAAAGGCTTGAAGTGGAAGACAAAGTAGAGACAAGAATATGGAAATCAATAGGAAAAAGATGTGAAAAATACCAGATGAGAAAGGTGTGCAAATACGAGGTAAACTAAAAGAAGTTATGAAAAATGAGAGGATGATGACAGATTAGAGGGAAAGAAAGAAAAAATCACACAAATTTTCTTCCAGAGAAATAACAGGAAATAATATATGTTTGAGCTCTTCATACGGTATGAAATTAAGAAGAAAAAAGGTTGTATCTTTTTGTCAGAGTGGGGAAGCCCATAAAACTTCAAAACATTTCTGCTATAACTTCTTGCTCTCACTTCCTAGTTCTGAGGGATTGCGGCAAAGCAGGACATTGTGGATCCACAGTACACACACCTTGAAGTGAATGCACAAGCATGAGTGATCATTAGATTACAGCTGTTTTATATTCATTTGAGTGCCCAACAATATCTTTTTTTTTGTTTTTGTAAGAAGAAAATGGTTCAGAAATACCCAGTATAGTATCATGGAGAAGTTCAAATGGAGAAAAGTCTCCACTCAAGAAGCTCCACTCTCTAAGGTTAGCCAGCAGGGACTTGGAATAAACATACACTGCTACACTTTCTCCCTTCTCTTCCTTGGGTACAGTCCCCCAGTTTCTGACAATTTATAGAAAGTAGAATTATATTGTAACTTTATCGAGACTCTTTGATGAATTATTCCATGAACTTGTCTAGCCACTCTTTGAACAGAGATACACTGTTGACTTCCACAACATCTTGGGACAGAGATTCTGTGATTTAATTATACACTATGTCAGTAAGTACCTTCCTTTTTTTGTTGGCTGGCCAGACATCATTTATTGTTGGTAACTGTGAAGAACTATTGCCTATTCACTTTTTTAAGTTTATGTGCTGGAAATCTGTTTCGGAGTTAGATCTCCAAATGTTCCAGGAAAGTGGTCCCATTTAAACGGAAAACCACAGTCACAGGAGGACATATTATTGTCACTATTATCCTGGTGTCCCTTTTTTTTTTTTTTGTGATGAAAAACATGCCCCAAGGTTGCTATTTTTAACATGTTATAACACTTTTTAATGTGGATTCATCATGTGTTATTTTAATTTTTATTATATTGGTGCTGAATTTTATTTTGTTTGTTTGGAAACAAAATTTTGCAGCAGAGGTTTATCTATTTCCCAAATTTTCTGACATTATCAAGGTATTATAATTGGTTTGAACTCACTACAAATACTAAGGTAAAAGCAAAAATGTATTTTAATTTTACTAAATGCAATTTTTTATAGAACAGCAATGATATTTTGAGACAGATGCGGGTAATAAAAGTATCATGTCTTACTGGAAATCTGTCTTGCTTTCCAGGTGTTCCCTTCAATTACCAGTTGACCTCAAGACTTTTAATACAATTTCTCATAGCTGGGATCTATTCATTTGACAATTTCTGTCCTCGGGCTTAGCTTCCCCAAATGGAAGGTAACTTCAGAGTGAAATCTTCATTTTTATCCTATGATCTCAGCAGATTTCAGTTGATGGATTTCATTTATCCTCCAGGTTTATCTCCCCCAAATTAATACAGTTAGGGAATTCATCTACCTTCACAGCTCCTGAAAAGCTCCTCCCAATGGATTTAGTTGTGTTTAACACCTAACTAACAGAAAATCTGAATACAGTATGTATGTGTACCACTTCACTGTAGGCAGATAGGTGAAGGTGAAGTAACATTACTCCCAGATGCACACAAGTTTAAATGCATAAGCTCAGAATTATTTTATACACACATATAAATGAGAAAAATGAACTTATTACACTGCCAATTTACCAGAAGATGAGGCTTCCTAGAACATGAATTGTTCTGTCCCTAGAGAAGGAATTTGTTCTCTTCCTAAAAAATTATAATCTTATGTATTCAAGGTCTATTTCATGTTTACAGAAAAGGAAATTTAAAAAAAGGCAATGCAAATCCAGAACAGCTTAAATGCTTTCTGGAGGTGATGGAAGTATTAGAGCAAACTGCTCATCTGAACAACAACTGTAGGATCTTTTTACATATAGCTTCTTTTCATGTATTCCACTACAATTTGTGTACACAGCTGAGACAAGAGTTTTTCTTGTCATGAGCATCTGTTTGACTCATCGTATGTGCTGTATCTATCACTGTGAACTGTTCCAATGGCAGTGTTGAAGCATCTGCCACGCAGGCTCTCTCTACAGAGGAGTTCAAAGCCTAGAAGAATCTGAAAGAAGGAAGCGGTGAAAAGCAATTCAATGAGCTTCAGCTGATGTTCAGAAAACTTGGTTTTCTTTTACTTTCAGTGGTTGTCTTCTGGTGACATTTACCTAAGGTTGGTGTACAGTAGTGCACATGTAACTACAGCTCCCTGAGGCACAGGGTAGAGAGTGACCCATTTCTGTACTTTCTGATAGTCATGAAATATGCTTTGAATTGTCTCTATTTGTTCTCTTAGGATGCACACCTTTTTCCATCAAACTCACACGTTCCTGAGGCTAAGATTCAGATCACCTAATCTATGCAGCTCCTCTGTGCTGCTCAATCCAAGTGATTACAGCAGTTAGAAACAGCCAGTTCACTAGAATTAAGTAGAATGCATCTCTCTCCATTGACTATAAAGACTCTAGAAGTCCTGATTAGATGCCTAAGTTCTGCATAGCAAAAAATGTCAGTTGAGTCTCACCCCCAAGATGAAGTCTTCCTTGTATACTCAAATATGGCATTATCAACATATGAATCCAAACTGTATTGACTGAAACATGAGCTAAATTATTTTTAATTTTAAATCTTTCATAGGTGTCTAAGTAAATAAATGACTTCCGGCTGTTTGACCCAGCTTTTTTATTTCTGCAGATACATTCCTTTACTAAGTAAGTAAAAGTACAGAAGAGGTGGCAGAGTCTAGTTATCAGCCCGTGAACTGGCTGGTAAAAAATTCTCATTTGAAAAACTAATTCTCTAGATATGAAAATATGGATTTGAAATTAAATGATTACTGCCAAGATCTCTGTGAATACAGTCTGTGCTGTCAAAAGGCTGAAGGGCAGTACTCCAGAATGAGCTTTCATTGCTTTGGATCATAGTCAAATCTTTTGTGTGCTAGAAATACATGCAGCCAAGAGCAGGTTGCTCTTATCTTGGGATTCCTGTTCAAGGAATTGAAGAAAATACAGTGATAATCTGCAAATACAGGAGGCTTTTACTCAAAAAATAACTATAATGGTTTATGCAGTCTCTTGCCACTAGCTGCTGTCTAGAACCCCTGTACTGTTCAGTACTGCTCTTCTATTGTTCAGTACTGCGTGTTAACTGATCATGTTTAATACTTTTCAATGGAAAATGAAACATCCTTACATCGAAAACATTGTTTGTTATGATTTTTTAATTAGTTTTTACTTATTTTAAACAGCTTCTGAACAAGAATTTCAGGAGGCACTGATAATACATTTTTCTTCCCTCAGTAGAATAGAATATGTTGCTTTGGTGTTTGAACTGAAGGCAACAATACTAGCTATCTGCCATGCTATCTTTGTAGATTCCAGAAGTATTTCATTAAACAAAAAAATTGCAGTTTTATTAGACTGTAACATAGGATAGGGTTATTACTTCCTCTATTACTGTTGTACTTACGTGTGATTCAGCGGTTTTAAAGACAGCAGGATATGAAAGTGAGACATATTAAAAGAAGGCTTAGTAGGAACATACTTGTGCACAGGAACATAAGCTTCTCTCAAATATTGTTGTCATCATATTTGGAAAAAGGACATGACCATACCAATTTTTACGGCACTTTATAAGAACTGGAGACTTAAAACCTGGAGTTACAGATGCCAGAACCTCTCCTACAGTGAAAACAGGGTTAGGAAACAGAGGGAAAATGAAAGGAAAATTTCATATTCTTTCAGTAAACAGCCTAACTCTCTCCAAATCCATTCCTGATTTTATCTAGCCTTTAAAACAAAACAACTTTAAGATACTATGCAAAACGGAAAGTTTTGTACCTTATTCAAGAATATGTTCCATCTTTGACGAAAGGTACCGAGAAAGAGCTAGAGTCGTGCTTGGTCCTGCACAATCCTTTATACTGCTCACCCCAATTACCTTCATACATCACTTTGACCAGAAGATCAGCACTAGCAAAAATTGATCAACACTGCTATATGACATATTGCTTTCAGTATATGGATCAACATGCATACCTAGTCTTCTGATGAAATATCTCAGACACTCACGCATAATGGTTCTGGATCAATCTCCCAGGCTTAGCACTTAGTGTTTAGGGTATTTTGTTTTTTAATCTCAGCATAGATACTTTGTATTACCATTTAAATATATCTGAGTTTCTAGATATTTTAAACTTAGATAACATAAATTCTACCACAACCTTTAGACTGATGCCCTTTACAGTCAAGGGGGAGAAACAAGTCCTTCTAGAAACTATTTAAAGAGTATTTAAACTATTTAAAGAGTAAATGAATTGCATCCTACAAGGGTCCATTTATCTCTTTACTGAAAAAGAGGCCAAGAGGCCCATTCTGATGTGCATTTCTTCACACAAATACCTGGAGTAGAAGAGATTAAGAGTATCACAAGTTTTAACATGGCAAGACACAAAGGTGTTTAAAAATTAATATGACAGAGATTCATGCCTCACATTCCTTAGGAGGAGAAGCTACATCTCATTACACAGCAGTGTGCTATAGTGCAATCCCTTCATCCGTCAGCATGGGATTTCCTCAAATATACGTAATGATACCTAACAGTTTGAAGGAAGGTGTTGCTGGTACTCGTGCGTATTACAAGCAGCAGAGGGGTCTCTTTTATTGTGGGAGGAAAACAGTTCATTGAGAGTTTGGGCTGTGTTTCATGCTTCATATTCCCTTTCTCTGCCTCACAGGTATCAAGTAAGTATTTGGGAGGAACCTGCACAGTCTCCTGTTGCATGAACCTAACAATTTAATTCTGCTGCTTTGATCTGTTCTTCATAATTACTTCTCATATGAAATCATAGGCACTACCTGAAGATGAAAACCTTTCAAATTTGGATATGGCTATTCACACCGGTGCTTGACTGGGTCATTTACTAAGCCTGCAGCATGGCATATATAAGCACGTTCATGTTTCCTTTTAAGTAGTCTTTGCTTCAGTCTTTTTCAGAGATAGTTGTCACTGGAGCACTCATTGCAGATACGTGCTTGCCTACATGGCAAAACTCAAAACATCACTTGGAACACATTAAAGATGCAAATGTACTAACTGGGCTAGCAAAACATCATTAAATTTCTGTGTGGGATACTACACTTTCATAATTAAAATTCTTTCTGAAGTAAAGTAGCTTCAGTTTGGTTTATTCATTCAATGAACTGAGTAAAAAATGAGCTAACATTGCTGATTTCTAAATTCACAGTCTTCATTAATTCAGCTTTATTTTCCCAAGTGCCCACATATGCCCACTTTTCCTGAGTGCTAAAAAACTTTGACCCTGAGAATGCAGTGTTAGAATAAAAACAGTTAGAACAAAATGGTTATTTTAATGAATATAAGCCAACTTGTCCCTCCCATCATATAATTCTAAAGGAATATAAGAAGAAGCTGAGCTGCTAAGGAAGATAAGAAACCATAACTTTTATTAAAGAGAACTGACGATATGTTATTTTGAAGTAGATGCTCATAGACTCACAGTTGTGAATGGCAGATTAGTTTTACTTCATTAAAGAGGATCTAATGATTCTTTTAGCTACAAAAGCAGCAAGAAGAATTTGAAAGAATTGGAAAGAATAATATTCATTTCTAGAAGTAATAATGAATGAATTAATTCTTTGTATGTATTAGTAATATTATATGAATACCCATTTTTTATCATCTGTATTACATAAATGACATTCACAAAATCAATTTGTACACATAATAAGCTACAGAATATTCACCAAAATAGGACTATATAAAGCAAAACTTTTCTTATATAGAGAAAAACTTAGCACAAACTTTCACAATTAGACGAATAGGAGAAATCAGTGGTTTTCATATAAAACTCCCAACCAGTTTCCAGCTCTCTAAAATCACCCTGCTTGAGTATCTAAGTAAGTAAGACAGCTGTGAAGATGCAAAAAACAAAAACCCTAACATAATCTAAGTTTCAGTATTGTTTTTTCACAGTCAGTGCAGGATGCTCTATGAAAATCTGACCTGTAGCTGTCAAGAGAAAAGTCTTCAGCAGATGCAGCATAGCAATACGAATGTTGATAGGAACACCTGTAAATGCTGTGGTGCTGAAAACCAGTACTCAGAAATTCTCTGTCTGGACTGGTAAGCCTGCAGTGTTTATAGAGGACTGCTGTGAACACTACAGTGAAAGAGGGCCCCTGAGAAGGTATCTCACACCCCAAAATACTGTTTAAATAATTCATTGAGAGCTGTTGTATTAAATTGTTGTGGCTAGAGGTGATAAATAATTTGTTTTTAGAAATATCAAATGTTTCAGAACATCACTGTGTGAAATGAGTAAAATATCACTAGACTTACTATTCGAAAGATATCCTGTATATCAAAGTTGAATTCAGTTAGATCATATTTCTTTTATAAGAACTTCAGTGAGGCACAAATACGCAAATCTTCTGTCTAGTATAATCCGCTATGATTCATAGTTATTTATTTTATGTTAGGCTTATTTTTGAACTATTCAGCAAAGCCTCTTGCATGAGGTTTTTTTGGTATTAACATGAAACCTTATTATACAAAAAGGAGATGATAGATTTATTTTTTTTTGCCTCTATTGTTTCATGTCATAAACTATGGTAAAGTAGTCCTGAATTCCCTAGAAAAATCTCTAAGAGTCATCAGATCATCAATACTAAATTCTGGAGTAAATCTATTTTTCTATGGCTGGGTAAAACGAAAGACCAAAACACTCCAAAATAAAGGTATGGTGATGCCATAATTCAAACTCTTAGAATATCTTTTTCCTGTTCTTTCTCATGCCTATCTTTCAACAGTCTTCTGTAACTTTATAAATGCTCTTATTTATTTAACGTGGCTCTAATCATGCTCTTCAATTTAAAAGTCAATACATTTTGTAAATTATTACCAGCTTAATAAAAATTAATTCACCCAGTGTTAGAACCCTTTTATTATAATGCCTGCTGTGTATGACAAATGACTCAAATGTTTCTAGAACAAACACTACAGAAAATTATATATTTGCTCAAGCAAACAAATGGAAAACCAGATAATTTATTTTGAGGTAATCAAATGCAATAAATATTTTGCTGCTTTTATGTAATCAAATAAATTCCACTCTGAAATGTCATGTGATTTATCTAAGCATATATTGAGAACTGATATTACCTTTATTAAAGCAGGAATTATTTTTTTTTATATCTCATGATAAAATAGAGAATAAACCCCATAATTAATATAAACAAAGGGATCACATGCCATTTCATTTTTGCCTCTAATGTCAGTCTTGGATCTCCTAAAACCAACTGACACAGGGATCTGAATTTCAGCTTTTATATAAACTACCTAGTTTTTATATAAACTATCATCAAGCCAGTATCCTTCTTTCTTCTAATCTTTGTCTTTCTCTGGAATAAATAGTTCAGATTATATTCTCCACTATAATTCCCAAATTCATTAAGAAAAGACAACAAAGAGTTACCTCCAGAAAACCAGCAACTAGAGTATTTTAATTATTTTTTATTATTCAATTACGTGTTGATGCCAGAAATAGAAATGCCTTTTGTTTTCCACATTGACACAGAAAAATTTATCATAAGCCCCTCTCATTCTTCTGACAAATGAAGTAGGATCAATATGAAATCATTTGTGATTGGGGGGGCAGTGGTAAAGCTAATGGTGTTGATGATTAGTCATTGAATATATCCTGATGTCAGCAGTTTTCCAAATGAAAATGTATAAATCATAATGAAAAAATCCTCCTAAATTCAGGGAGGACCTTTGGAGCCCCATGTTCTTATAGGCCAGATTACCTGATTTTTCATTACAGCCCAGGTGCCATATGTTGGTGACTTCACTTCCAATCATTCCTAAAGGGGCAGCAGCAATTCAAACCAAAAGCACTTCAGATTTCAGGCATTTGGATTTTTATTTAATTTTTATTTTCTTTACAAAACATTCAGCCTACAAATATCTTTATCCATCATTTACCTCCTAAGTTGACTCAGTGTTTTGGTATCCAAAAACTTCCGGTTAGCTTGCTGTGGAATGCTATTGGTGCTAAGATTTTATGAGTTCATGGGAAGACTGAACATTCACGGTTCTGGGTCAAGCATTTCCAAATTTGCAGATTGTGAGGAAGCACATATTTACAACTGTTTTTCTCTACGTGTCTGTTGCTGGTCTTTTTTGGCAATAGTATATTAGGCAAAACAGCAAGAGCCATAATGGCTGTTCCTACATTTCAAGTTGCTCAGGTCTTTTGCATAGGTGGCAAGTGGTGCCTTTGATGGCAGTTTACATTCTGCCTCATTATAAATTGATGACTGGCTCAAATGTAAGAAAACTATGAGGAATTCATTAGATCTCCTTACATCACCATTTATCTTCTTTTGTTGGCTAAGAATGGATTGAGAATTGTACACGTTTCAGAATATTTAAGAATCAAAAGAGAAAATCCCTTTCCCCAGCCTAAGACCTATGCTAAAGCTAAGTATTTATTTGATGATAGATGCTTATTATAATCACTTTCTAACAACTTGCTCAGCAATTAAAATCAATCATGCTGTTTAATTCCTCTTAATTTGGATACTTTAGATATGTGTTTTATATGAAACTCTTCCTTCCAAACTTGATTAGCTGTTTTTAATAATCTCTATTACTCTCGAATCCTTCAACACACATAATTTTACTGTTTTCTTCTCTCATATCTATTTTTATTTCAGTGGCATCACTGGTCTTAAGATGTACAGTACACGTTCTGCTCTCCTCTGTGGATTTTTAATCCAACTCTTTTCACATTCTAGCCAGGCACTCTGGACTACCAAAACTGTATAAATGTCAGTTAAACCACTTTATGTTCATGAATGAGAACAATCTCAGTCTATTTGCACAACTCCCATTATTTTAGCTTTAGTGCTAAGATGCCACTGAAATTCTGAACTGATGCACGCAATTCTTCTCGTATGCTTTGGTAGTGCGTAACTTGATCTTTATAGAACGTTCCTCTTAATACAGAGTGTGTGATAACAGACTCAAGCTATTTGCTTAAAACTTTCTCTGGCTCTGAAAAATTGCAATTCCTCTTTTTCCGTTGAACCTAATGAATCTCATAACACTAAATTCCAGGTACTTCATCATGGCACTCAGTTATGCCTTTAAAACTGAAGTTTGCATTTCATGCCCGACCACTGTAGTCAACCAATTGGGTAAAACAGTGGAAGGACTGAAGACTCCTCTGAGACATCCTCTCCCTCATTCTGCAGTGATGCGGACCTTGTGAGAGCAGTCTTGCTTCTGCAAGTCCTGCCTGCTACCAATCTTGCCTGACAAGAATATGGGAGTTTAGGGATTCTGGTCTCAGATCTTGATAAAAGCACGAGCCTGCACTGTGTGACATGCTAGATTCAGAACAATTTCTCGTTTCAAAATCAAGGGCCATATTGCCACGACAGTACAATTTGGGAAAAAAAAAAAAAAAAAGGGCTTAAACCAAAAAGGAAACACCTGAAGCAGATGAAATGTAAACTGTTAAGCAAGCTTTCATTTCAATAACACCCTTTTTTTCTTTTTCTGACCTTTTCCCATCCAGGCTTGATAATATCTTATTTGGTCTTGGAGATGGCAAAGGCTGTAAGATTTATCTGAGAGAGGACATTATAGCTGTTAAAACTTTGAATTATTTCCTTTTAGAAAAATGCACAGAAAAGGAGAAAGAAGAACTGCAAAATTTTTTTTAAAACATACCTATCTTCTGTCTCCAGGGCTTACTGCTACTTGCAGCTTGAAACACAGATACAGCAAACAGTCTTAGCAATCTCTTCAGGTCCTGATACACTCACACAGGCATTATGTAGCTTATGATATTGCTTTCCCATGTCAGGCCCAAAACTGCAGTCATCACCAGCTATGGCACATGATTTTTAAACAGAAGGCAAAACCAGATGGAAATGATGAAGAATCTCAAAACAGATAAAATCTATTTATCTTTAACTAATTTGAACAATATAGACTTTCCCCCATCTGTGCCAGGAGCACTGCACAGATGAATTCACCAATATCTTTATTTATTACTATACTAGTGGGAGGGGAGGAAGAAAAAAAGAAGAAAAGAGAGTGAGTGTACAGGTTCAGGTGTTCTTCAGTATTTACAGAGAAAAGCAATGATGCCTGCTCGGGTCATTATTGCTTCTAAAATGTCACAGTATCCTGGGATTATGGCAACAGAAGTTAAGCAACACAGGATTTAGATAATGCTAGATTCAGAATCAGAGGGCTGGAGGAGATTTTAAGAGGTTATCCATATGTCTCAGGAAAAACTGGCTTTTGCTGCATCATTTCTCAGTGCCTTGCTTGCATGTTCTTAAATAGCTTCCTTCAGGCAGATGTTGGACCCCAAAACTACCTATTTTTGTCCCTTATTGTCCTTGACACTAGAAAACTATCCCTAATATTTAATCAGAATGTATTTTAAATGTTTTCTATGTGTCCTAGCCATTATGGAAGCAGATAACAGATACTTTTCTTCCCCCTAGCAACAGCCTGTTTGCACTTTGCATTTTCTCCTAACAGTTTTTCTTTTCCAGGTTAAACTAATCTAATTCTTTGACTCCTTTTTTGTAAGCTGAGTTTCCTAGATTCTCAGTTGATCTCATAATGCTTCTGGGAATACTCTACAAGTATGCCACAGTTTTCCTGAAAATGCTAAAATTGGGCTCAGGCTGAGTTTCGTCAAGATCATTTTGAATTGCTTACCCTGGTTTTTGCATGTTACTAGTCCCTTCTAATCTGGTTTGCGTGCACAGTGGTTAGGCTCACTGCCTCCAGTCCACATTCCCAAAGCCTGACATCTTCATTTCCCTTCACAATATCCCCAAACAATCACTTCCGATGCTGCTCACCTCTCATTAGATCTCTTTGCTAGTTGATTGATTCATTGATACGTTTCAAATGTCATTTCCTAGCACAATCTGAGGGACAGGTCAGGAGCCCTTCTTGCTCAAACAAAACCTCCTTATTTCTGAATTTGCAGAATTTGTTTGTTTCAGTGTGTTTCTGAGGTTGAGCTTGACTTCCCATAACCAAGAGAAATCTCCAATGTGTGTGCTCCTCTCCTGCATGGTTGAGTCACACGTGCCTTCCCTTCATAGCAGGCACACAGATGTGCCTAAGCACAAAAAGAAAAGAGTGTCCATTTTTACCTAGAATAACAGTTCTGTAATAATAATAATAATAATAATAATAATAATAATAATAATAATAATAAAGTAAAAAAACCCTGATCTCAGTCAAAGCACAGGAAAGATTTTTTTTTTCCTCTTTTGTCACAAAAGAACAAATATAAACAAAAAGATTGAACAAAGGACATTTTGACTGAGTAACAAGGCAATGTGAAGGGGAGGAAGAGGACTGATGTGAGCACCTTCATATAGCTCCTGAAGCTTGAGGATATGTACCACAATATAGTTAAAGTACAAGTAGAGGTATTGAGATGTAGGAACTAATCTGCAGGTTTCAGCTCCAATTGGTAACCTAGATCAACTCAGAGTATCCTGGTCTTCTGGTTTTAATCAGCACTCTGTACTCCTAAATATTATCTACATGTCAGCTTTTTCAGAAAGTTAACACTAAAATTTACTGACCAAAAAAAGAAAAACATGTATTAATATACATATGAAACCAAAATATTTTAGTAAGGAAATTTAGAAGTTAAGCTAATATCAAAGCGGTCTTACTTTTAAGATTTTGTCATCAATTATATCTTTAGGTTGATCCACAAATAAATAAATTGCATTAATTAAATATATTTAGTCAAATTAAACTACTTTTAAAAACCACCATGGTCTAGAATTTAGTAGAATGTGTCATTTCTGTATAAGGACTTTAGTGCCTAATCAATCAAAATCAAAGAGTATAGTATTATAGTATAAACATACCAATAGTATAATAATATAATACAAAAATAACTAAAATATAATAGTACCATATAATATAATAATATAGGTTTGAAAAGCTATAACATATTAATAGTAAGACTATAAGCATCCAAAAGTAATGATACAAGAACGTTGTTTTTAGGAAATCTGTATGTACAAGATGCTTACCTCAAATTGTTTCTGAAACATTTGGTAGGAGTAGTGTAACTCTTTTGGAGAAGGGCAGTAAAACAAAAGCCAGGAGGTGGAAGTTGAGATTGAATCTTAAATACAAATTGAGACATGTTCCTAAAGAAGGAACATGTCATCTTGAGAAGACTGTTGAAACCTTAGGACAAAGGTTTCCAATGAGACTACCAAGGGAGTCAACCACTCATTGGGCCTTGGTGCTGCCAAAGCATTGGACTACCCAAGAAGATAAAGAAAAGTAGGCCTGTAGCTGTTTGCTGAAAGGGTATCCATTAAGTTTCCTTAGGTATTGTTAATCAATAAATTACAGCTCCTACCTAACCTTTTTAGAGATTCCTGAAGGTGTAGGATGTCACTGTTCCTTCTACTTCATACCAGCTGTCTCCCACTTTACTAACTCACCTCACAGCCTTTGGCACCTTCTTTGCTATGACCTTTGATGCTAACTACTAACAAATGCTGTATTAACAGCATGATCTTCATTAAAAAATAATTGCAATGAACCTTTTAATATTTTGGTCTCTGTCATCACAAGGAATTTCTGCTCAGAGAAATACTTGTTTTGGTGGTGAGAGCAATAAAACAAAAACATAGAGATCAGCTCTCTGAAAATCCTTCTGACATTCACAAATGCTAGTGTTTTGTAAGCTGTGAAATATATTGATCCCAGAGATACACACCCAGGAGCATAGCAGTTTATTATTATCTCTTCTTTGCTGTTGCTGCTGAATGATGCCTCCCAAACTGCTGCATACATGAAGCCATACATGTGTTTCACCTTTAAAATGTTTTATCTTCATGTTTTAACTTTTAGCTCTCTCCTGAGAAACCACATATATTAAGAGATTACTTCATTCTTCAGAGCCAGAGAAAGTTTTAAGCAAATAGCTTGAGTCTGTTATCACACACTCTGTATTAAGAGGAGCATTCTATAAAGATCAAGCTCAAAAAAAAATCCATATTCTTCTTCTCCAACTGTATTTTGTAAATGCCAATCCAGCTTCTTTTCTAGTATATATTTAGGTGTTGTAAACTTGAAGGAAAACTGTCCGAAGAACAGTAGAATTTCTTTTTCCTCAAAACAGAGATGCAGGGAGACTTTTTTTACTGTTTACAGGTGAAGCCTGAGCGAAGGAAACCCATGTTGATTTGTTTTTGAACTAACCTTGACACATGCCTAGGGAAACAATGTACTTGACTCAAGTTGGAAGCTACTTTAGAGAAACAGGAAATATAAAAGAAAAGACAAAAGTGAGTCAGAAAGGTACCTTCTTACAATATCTTCTCCGTTCCAACATGGAAGTCCATCGGCAGCTGCCAACTCATTACCGCACAGCTGATCAGCCAGGCCGCCGTAAAAGGCTCTGTAGAGCCGGAGGTGGCTGATAAACTCTCTGCACAGGGGAACATGGGAAATAATTGACAGTGTCAATCAATAACATTAAGCAGTACTGCTGTTGTGCATTTCTACAAGAAGATAAAGGATGTGCTTATCCTATTACTTGCCATTGGTTCCAATGATTTTTTAAATCAATTTCTCTATTTCCTGTTAGATAAGTTTGATTCTCTCAGATACACTTCAGTAATTTACAAAGCTGATACTCTCATTGGTCAAAGTAAAAAAAAAATACTTTACTCATATCTGGAACAGAAATTATTTTCCTCCACCCTGAAATTTTCTTGTGTAGTTGTGATACAGTTTGCAATGCTACACTTGTACAAATATACCAAAAAATGTTCGAAAAAAAAGCACAGCAAATAAAAAAATAGGTGTATATGAATAAGTCACCTGTTTTTCAAAAGTGGTATCAACTCACTCTCACTCACTACAAGAAGGACATTGAGGTGCTGGAGCGTGTCCAGAGAAGGGCGACGAAGCTGGTGAGGGGTCTGGAGCACAAGTCTTATGAGGAGCGGCTGAGGGAGCTGGGGTTGTTCAGCCTGGAGAAGAGGAGGCTGAGGGGAGACCTCATCGCTCTCTACAACTACCTGAAAGGGGGTTGCAGAGAGGTGGGTGTTGGTCTCTTCTCCCAAGTGACTAGCGACAGGACAAGAGGAAATGGCCTCAAGTTGTGCCAGGGGCGGTTTAGGCTGGATATTAGGAAAAATTTCTTCACTGAGAGAGTGGTGAAGCACTGAAACTGGCTGCCCAGGGAGGCAGTGGAGTCATCCTCACTGGAGGTGTTTAAGGAACGTGTGGACAAGGCATTGTGGGACATGGTTTTGTGGGCATGGTGGTGTTGGGTTGATGGTTGGACTTGATGATCTTACAGCTCTTTTCCAACCGTAGTGATTCTGTGTGTGATTCTGTGTGTGAACTAGTCCCCACAGTGTTACAAATGCTAAAAAGAATATTTGTTAGAGTTATGGAGCAACTCAAGATTTAGATAAGATGGGTTTAATATGTAGTTATTAAATATTTAGTGGATATTTAAATAACTGTCTGAAAAATTACATCAGTTTTGTCATGTGCTGTGCTGGTAGGTTATAAATTATTTATTGCTATTTTAAATAATTGTCAAGATGCCCAGAGCTAATGATAAGTTCTTGTACTTAAATCAAAACAAATTAATTACTTTTTATTTAGTATGTTTTCAAGTGGATTATGATATTTATGTTTATAAACTGTTTGCTTATGTATTGAAAATCCCTTTCTGGGAGACCCACTTCTGCTGTGAAAAATTAAAATATTTATTCATTCTGGTTTAGAACGCCATACTATACTGAGTTATCTATGACCCACAGGCACAAAGAAAGGCACCAGCAAATGCTGTACTCATTGCTCTGTAAGTCAGCAAGCTTCACTTTATGTTAACTTCTTGTACGGTGTCTGGAGTTGGGGAAAAATGCCAGAAATATTCTATACATTTCCTTATATTTAGTCAGTGTAGGCTTAAAATGGCATAAGGAATTAAATTGTTAAGTATTGTTTACTCTGAATTAAAACAGATAAAACATGAGTGATTATATACAGTCCACCATTTAAAAAGCCACATGTTCTTTCTTGTAATTGTAGGGGAAATATTTTACAGAAACCACAGTGATTTAGATTTACTACACCTATAAAATGTGGTATGAGTGACCTACTAATTCTAGAACTGCAGTTCTGAAAATCTCAGGTAGGGTCAATTTTGACTATGCATCATATAATTGCCTATGCGCAATATATTTTAAATATGTAAATAAGATTCATCCACACTCTCCCAGCCATGAATAGTCATATCTTGTATTTCTCCATCCCCCAAATTGGATCCAGTGTGCACAGTATGTTTGCAATTTTCCTCCATTTCCCATTGAGTGGGATTGATTTTGATTTTGTCTATGCTTTGGGTTTACATTCTGGATGAAAACTAGTGTTTAGAGATCCACTCATAGTAAATAGTTGGAATTTCTTCTTCTGCACAATCAATTCATGTATAATACAGAAATATAGCTGCCATAATATCTTGTGACAAACTGCACTCTAACAGAAAGGTCATTCAGTTTATTAGTAAATACATCCTAAGGCAAAGCTAAAGTTAATACAGAAGTAATAACTGATTTCAGCCCCTGTTGATGTCTGACCAAAGTAGTTAGAAGGGCAGATGGTATGAATGTCAATTTTCACATCATCATCTTCTAGACCAGACAGCATGTAATTATAGGCAGCTGAGCACAAATATGCAATTACAGTCAGTGGAAGCTGCAGATACTTCTTATCTGTTTATTTGGAAATGTTCATTTTTTTACAATTTTATTCTCTGCACTAAAAGCTGTCTGCAATGTTAAGTTCTGGAGGAAAAAGCATTATATAATTTTAAGTTTACATGTTGCTATGGAATGTTCTGCTTCGATTTTTTTAAATTAATCTGACAATTTTTGGTGTCAAAAGCACAGAGAAATTTCCTTTTCTTCTTGTACCACATAGTACTAAAAAATACCAGCTTAGGTCTGATAGCAAAAATAATTTAGGAAAAGTTCAGGCAGAGGCAGTCCACCATGTATTTTAAAAAGTAAACTTTCATCTGGAGATGCATTTGAAAAATATTGGGAAATCAGGGAACTCTCAGGGATCACACATTTAATGGAATCTTTTTGTTCATTTGTTTTGCCTCAGAGAACTGTCATCGAACAAGTCTACACAGTTTGGGAGAAGCCTATTCTTTTCTGCTAAAGCCTGTGAAAGTTGCTGAGAGCAACCTGCTGCCAGAAGTACATGGGAGGTAAATAAAGTGGAGTTAGACTCAGAGAACAGCACTTCCTTAAAAGCAGGCTGCAAGCATTTGCTTAAGTCACTCTTCCATGTGAGGAATTGTTACAGTTGCCATGGGAATATAAAGTGAAATATAAAGCGATTGTGACTAATAAGGTAGGAGGCGATCCAGGAGGCAGCAAATGAAGATGGTATCAACTATGAAGCTGTTAAACTGAAACCTGTGTCAGTGGATCTCAAACTTTCTCCCCCCTCCCCCTTTTTGGGGCAGTGCCTGTTGCATGCCATAAAGTGTTTCTAGCATCTCAGGCAGGGGGAAGTAATGGGAAAACAGCATTTCTTTGTGCTGCCCATTGCCTCTCATGCCCCTTAAGGTCTTTCGTGCAGTCTCCCCGAGGTCAATCCAGAAACCACTTATTTTGTAACACAGAACAGTCCTGGTTTAAGTGAGATTTTGGGATATGGTTTCATGTTTGCAGAGTGCTAGCCATCAGAAAACTTCAAGAACTTGCTACACAACACAGAGGAAATGTGCCTGTATAATGGGTATTGCCTGATGAACTTCTGTGTTGGCTAAAGCAAACTTCTGTTTTGCATCTCTTTCCATTCCCACGATGTTCTCTAAATCCCTTGTTTGTTTGGGTGTTTTTCTCCACTATTTGGAACATGAAGGACCTTGCACTAACAAGAATGGTCTGCCTTTAAGCTCAGAAGCACTTTTTCTTCTCTAGACATCAGGAGTGAGCAATTATTCCCTGCAATTCTCTCACTTCAGTTTCCTTCTGCACTGCAAAGTGAAATGAAAGGAAAAAGAGGGCAAAGAAAACCTCTCTGTATTTTAGCAAACACTGTGATAGAAATAAAATTTCTGATTTTAACCTTGTACTTTATTTGTCTAATACGGCCTTTAGTCTCAACTGTAATACTATCCTTACTCCTTACAGTGCTATTTCTCCTTAATGGTCATTAAAGATTTGATTAATTTGTCTAAAGATAGATTGGCCTTTGAGATCCCTTCAGCTATCCAGGATATCTGCAGAAGGCTGGAATATACAATACAACTTACAGGACACCTGCATCCTTCTGGCAGCAGAAGACCAGTTGGGATACCTAAGGGTATCCCCAAGTGGCACTGGATGCTTCTAGTTGTGTGGGCAGTTGAAATGAGTCCTCCTCTCCATAGACCATAATGGCAGCTTAAACACCTACCTCATAAGCGGTTAGGCAAATTTTACCCTGTAACGCTGAGCCAGTTATAAACCAAATCTCCAAGGCTTTGCAGTCACCTCAATTCATTACATACTGGCAAAAGAGCCAGAGAAAAAAAATCAACTGGACTTGCTTGAACCAGGATTTCAAGATTTAGCCCCAAACGCTTTGTTGTCTCACTTTTCATAGTAGAAAGGTATGTAAGAACAGTCATTATTTTTTTTTCAGTCTGATCAATTTGTACAAATAGTCTTCTGATAAAAGTCACAATCACTTTTTGACAGATTTAATAATGCCTGCTGATGTGCAAGTCAAATGTAATTTGAAAATTTACACATAAAGATAGAGCTAAAATTCATATTCTAGCAATGTTACCCACTCTTTTAAATACTTCAAACCACACCAAATTACTCTGGTCATATGTCCATTATTTCAGAAAACAAAATCTAGTCATGAAATTACTCTTTCCAAAATGTAACAGAACAGATTATGTTGCTGAAATGCTTCATTCTTTGCAGTCTTCATTTATTCTCTAGTAATGCATGCCATTGCATTGAATATAATCTATTCTGTTGTAAAATTAATGGCTTACTTTATTCTTTCTTTCTGGCTGTAAAACTAATGTCTTACTTTCTTCTGTTGGCAAGGGTTTCTTCACTGTCTCTTGAGAATGTCTTCAACCCTTGATTATCTTTGTTCTGATCAAAGGAGCAACCTGGAGACTGTGTAGGCTTCCTTACAGGGGGACCACAAACCTTGTTCACCTAAAAGGAAAAAAAGCCACAAGAAGAAGAAAAGAACACATGTAAACAAAAATTATTATGTATCTCTCAATCAGTTTAAGTCCATTTTAATAAGAAATAAAGTTCTGTGGACATTAAGCTAAGAAAATTATCATTAATTATCATACTTCTCATCACTATATCCACAATGAATGCAGTAAACACATAATTAGCCATTTTATAGTAGGAAAAAAACCAAACAAAATCACTCCTTTTGAAGAAATACCAGGTGTATAAGCAAGTCACCACAAGTATTTTATTGATTGTGGTTTTTCTTCTTCCTGTAAGGAAAGTGTATTGTTATGCAGACAGTAACAGTAACCTCAAGAGAACATGATGTGTTGTGAACAGTGGCATATTTCCATTTTTTCTGTATTATACCCCAATCACATTTTTAATATGCATTGAGCTTTGTGATTTCTTCCAGGGTTGATGAATTATTATGGCATGTTCAGCACAGTTGCCCAGAGCACATAGTGAACAATTAGCATGGTGGAAACTTGCATTACAACTTTGCAAGATGTAAATTTAATGATCCAAGATGCAAGTTTAATGATTTGGACCATAGATGTTGAAAATATCAAGGTATTTTATATGTCTGGCTTTCTGATCTAGATGTCAATAGATACAAATTCACGTGAACTCCCATCTTTTTCTTTGTAAAATGTGATATTTAGCATTTTGTACGATAGAGGATACCAATTAATGTTTGTAGCTCATTCTTCCTAGTCACTGAACAAAAATAATAAGGGCCATACATATTTATAAAATAAGAGATACTTCATGCTGGGGATCACATCAGACAAGATATTAAGAAGACTGCACAGCACATATTTTGTGTAAGCTTGCATGCATGCACTACTGAAAAACTAATACCGTATGTGATTTACGAAAACTTGGTTTCAATAGGTAGCCAACTTTTTTAAAAGGGAGAAAGGAGATCACTGTTGGCTTTAAGACAGGGATCCAATTTTTGAAGCAGAAACATAATTAAAATGCTACCATGAGAAAGAGGAAAGGGTGTATATGTTATATAACAAGGATTATTGTTTCCTGTTGCATTTTATATCCCCAAATGCAAGAACAGAGAAAGCAAATAAATCTCATTTTTTAAGTTACCATCACACACATTAAAGAGAAAAGTGCAAGTCTTAGGGACCACCTTTCCAACTAAGAACTGCTGGAGTGTTAGTTAAGAAATACATTTAAAATTTAAAATAAAATGAACTTATCTAATTTTAATGAGGTTGTTTTTTGTTATGCATGGTGTAAGTGGCGATAATGAAAGACTTATTGAATGTACTTGCTTGGGCCAGTCAAAAGAAGAAAGAATCAGCATTATTACTACATATGAATAGGCGTTCACCTTATGAACTGAAACTCACGGTAAAGTTGAAAGTGAATAGTCCTTTTTGGCTGCAATTCACATGTCTTAATTTAGGCATCCAAGTTATAGTTTGAATCCCCTTCAAATGAGGTGCATGAATTTACCTGCAAGATAACTGTCCCTGGACATATGGCTAATGTCCTTTAAGGGACTTAATGGGATACACTTTAAACATCACTTGAAGTATTCACCTCACCTCTTCTTATCAGAGGCAGTGTGCCCTTGGACAGCATCTTCCTACGTTTGCTCTTGTCCTCAAATTCAGTTTCAAACCTTCCTCATGCTTTTTCCACTATATTTCCCCCATTAGCTCTTCTTCAGAGCACATTATCCCACACTCTCCATCAGCTTAACTGGACTCCCATTTCCCCCCTGTAAGTCTCCACACTCTTTCTAGGCCTTCTCCATCCTTGTGCAAGTCTGCTCCTTCAGTGCTGCATTTCACCAGCCTCTGCAGCAGTCTATCTATCCCATCAGTCACTCTATACCAATACAATGCAGATCTACCAGAGACAAAAAATGCATTTGTCTTTTTACTTGTCTCACTTTGCTCATATTCTTTTATGCTCACTGATGTGACACGGGGAGCATTATGCATACGGTCAGCTTTTATGACAAAGCAACTAATGATTTGGGTTGCCTCAGTTCCAGCTTCCCATAGACTCTTCAACAACTCTTTGTCTTATCAAGAATAAAAATAAGGGATTAACAGACAGCGAGAGTCAGATCCAGATGTTTGGGAAGGAGGCTCTGTCTCATGACAGGCACGGGTTAGGTGTGTAGGTTGTTGTAGGTCTTAGGTGCCTTGCCTATCTGAAAGAGGCAGCTTAGCTCTCCAGGCACTCTCAGAGACTGACTACAGGGTGGGAACCTGCAAGGGGAGGAGAAACATGGTGGAGATGATTCACTGGCTAATACAGACCCTAAGCAGATGAGTACCACTCCTTTGGGTCTGGGGAAAAAAGAAAGAAAAAAATAAATAAATTGGCTCCATTTATAGCAAACTGAAAAAAACATATGCATTCAGCTCCACGAGGAAGGCAGGAAAATCCACAACTATCTATATTTCTTGAATTTACAATAAAATCTCATTATATTTTACTCTGCCTAAAATGAACAGATAAAGAAAACCTATAATTTTTACAGTCACAGTGGCTTGGAATATGGATGATATTTGTTTTATATGTGTTATACAGTTGCTTCAAAATACTGTCTAATGTCCTTTCTCTCTGTTTATTCTCTCTGAGTGAATGTCTCAAGAAATGCATTGTGCAATACTGGGAAATTTGCATTCACTGATACATTTAAAAATAAACCTTAGTTTCAAATATAAAAACTTTCTTAAAAAATTAACCTTGGGTAAATTTTATATATAAATACCATAAAAATCCAGTTACTATCTGAAATGTCTTTTTAAGAACTGATTTTTTTTTTCCAAAAAATGTTTTTGGAAAATTCTGACAACAGCATTAGTTAAACGATAAAAAGTGTTTGTACAGCACCACATACACCTCTGCCATTCCCACAAAGAAGTGCATGACAGTAATCATATTGCTGAGAACTCAGTTCCGTTAATGAACAGCAACAGCTCTCACAGCTGAAAGTTAGCTCACCAGTCTTTAGCAAAGTCACTCACTGCTTCAGACACAGTTTCTGCAGGATGAGCTACTTCAGCATGTACAATGATGATGTCATCATCTCTGTTTCCTTTCTCGTATCTCTGACATTTAAACCCCTGGGACCACTGACTGACTGACTGGCTTTGTGTGGTGTTGGTTCTTCTTTTTGTGTTTGGTATGTCACACTTGTATCACTCACCCAGCTGAACCCAGTCTGCCTTTTTTTACTGTTAGCTAGTGGCTGTCACTTTTATGTCATGTTTACCCCATTAACTGTATATGCATGCCAAACGTACTTTTGCCTCCCTCACTGGCCCAGTCTTCATTGTCCCCTTGTTTCTTCAGTAAACTTGTGCACATGAAAAGGTCATATACTCTTACCTTGCCTTCAGATGCTTGTTCTGTCTGTGAGCCAAATAATTTAAAACCAAAATGTCAGTATCTCATTTCCCAGTACAGGGCTGATGATAGTCTAAAAAATAGATAAATACACTTTCCATAATAATGTCTGCTTTTTTTTTTTTTTAATGCATTCTTTAGATCTCCAGGAATGAGTACACGGTGTAAGTGTAACGCTACTCAGTTGTATTTCCCATGTTTTCTGAAGGACTACAACTATATCCATTAGCTACATGTTTCTTTTAGTCTTTGGGCTGCAAAATTAACCTCCCAAGTAAAAATTGGTTCAGTGCTATTACCGCCAGTCTTGAGAGACACAGACTGGAATCATAACTTTGAGAGAAGAGGAATGCTCTCACTACACTAATGATCTAACAAATAACAATTTTGCAACAATATCTGATCTGAATGTATTCTTACTGTCTTCCAGTTTCACTGAAATGGTATTCCCACTGAATGTTTCTACAAACTGAGCATTTTCCTTGGCTTCAAACAGAAAATCCTAAAAGAGTGTATAAAATTATTCTCAAAGGGGACTGAAAACACCCTGAGAAAAGTGAGACTGAAAAATCACCAAAAATATTATTCACGAGAGAATTACACACCTCACTGAAATTCAGGAAGAATTAAAGACTGCTACAAAAGTTTAAAACAGACAAGCCTCAGCACCTTATTAGAGTTTTGTTTTGTTTTGTTTTTTTCTTTTCTTTTGGTCAAATGTTCTTAAATACTGCACAATATTTAAGGGCATAAAAAGAAACCTCAGAAAATTATAAAACTCCTGATCTTCACAGTTCAGACAAACCTATTGTCATTATACTCAGCATGCTGTTATTATGCACAATTTGTATGCCACAGTATGATGACTGGGTTAATTAAAAGCTCTTGTAATAACCATGCAGTTAAATTGCAATTAGTGCCACACATGAACTTTATGGCAGTTTGATTTTGCTTGGTGCAATTCCATAGAATGTCTACTTACGGTTACTTACAGTTTGGAAAACAGGAGCATCGTAAACCTTCACATTTACTCAGGACTGGGCAATGATGTGAGCATCATATTGATAACTGTGGGATACTGTCCTCGAAGTTCACATGCTCAATAGAAGAAATCAGTCACGTTCTTTGGGGTTTTTTGTCCACTATAGAAATAGTTCTTTCTGACCTCAGCATTTCTACTGAAATTATTTTGCATCAAATGATGGAAGCAAACTGAATGCACAGTCCCATGGTGCACTTGGAACTAGATATGCCGTGTCTTGGTGATTAGCTATGCCATAACCTTTAAATGCTGCCACTGTGCCAGAAAGAAGTCTCGGGAATCCTGAGACTCTCTGCTCCACTTTGGGTCACAGGCTGTTGTGAAATACACTGCAAAGATGAGCATCTTCTAGTCTTGCAGTGTGTCTGTAGTCTGTTTCACTAGTTCATACTGCTGTGCATAGAGTAACAGGGAAGAAAACACTTCTCTGGATACAAAACCTCTTGGGCTTAGACTCAGATCCATCTGGGAAGCAGAACGAGGAGTCTAAAAATTGCCCTTACTTTCATGTTTAACTGTTTCATGCTTGTTTTGGTAAGTTTAGCAAGCACTGTAATTTTTTCATACATATACATCCAGGGTTTCCTGTAAATGGGGTGTGTGTCACTAGATTGACACAGTCTCTCAAACCTGTAAGCCACCAGTGTGGCCATAGCCCATGCAGGCATTTAAAACTGCTTTTATTTAATGCATGTTTTAGTTAATGATTAGTCTGGTGGCTTTCAGTTTTAGCGATCAGATCACAAATTTGCCACCATCCCTTGCAGTTAAATCCCCTCAAACACTCATGAGCAAGTGGACAGCTGAAGTCTAATAACTCTAAAACAAAGCTAGAATGAGATGGCAGGGATGGACTGGTTGAAAATACATTTGTTACAAAAAAATGTGGTTCAGTTAATTTTATTTTCTAGGAATACACAAGTGAATACTTTCTTCAAGAAACAGATTCTTGATGTCACAAGTGTTTCCCGCAACAGATTACTGATCAAACTACCCAAAATGTTCATCCAGAATAACAATGCTTTAACCGTTTATGAAGTTTTCTTGATTCAGATTTAATCCTTGCGAGTGGATGTGCAATACTTTCAGGTAGATGTCTGTGTGTCAGACAGAGGAGAAAAAGAAAACCAAATCAGCCTGCTCTTTTTTGCACATCCTTCTGCCAGCCAGCCCCTTCCAGCAGCGCAGGAGAGGATGGCTTCTCTCTCATCAGGCAACACAGGGGTTTGGCACTTTCTGATTATCTAAGCAGGTGAAAATGAAGATTTCTCAAAGTAGGATTAGCTTCTCCTTTTAACTTGTAATAGTTTCCAGCTGAGCTCCTGCTACCGGAGCCAATATACCCACACACTCAGCGCTAGCTTCACGCATTTGTCTTCTTCTGGTTAAACCACAAGAGGGAGTACCAGCATTTCACTATTTCCAAGCACTTAGGCAGGCTTTTACCGTTCGCTGCTCCTAACAGTTGCTTATTTAGTATCAAACTTCTGTTGCAAAGAAAAATGCATTTTCATATGTGAGAGCGTGCACATGTGCACGGAAGATCAAAGTATTCCCTACTGAGATAAAATTCAAGTTCTTGAAAACAAGGAGAGCAAGCATTTGGTATAACAGGCCGTTTTTCCTTCAGAACAGGAAGATGACATTAATGAGACTGTCTTAGGAAAGAGAGGTGGAGTACCACCAGTGTTTACAACACAGGAAAATCATGCAGAACTTGTGTATTATTTCCTTTGTTTTCATTGTAAATTTTGTGTTCTTTTAGCTGTGACTAGTTGTCTCTTTTTCCACACTGTAGCCTCAGGACTCTTGGCCACACCTCTTAGGCATCCAGAACTCTAAGCAAGCTTTGGCATTACAGAGGCAACTTGTAATTTTTTAAGTTTCTTACACAGGTTTAATCATTTTACAGAACTTGCAAGAGAAGTCCAAGACAAGCTGAAAGAGGCAAACATTGTGAACAACAGCCTAGAAAATTACAGAGTAAAGCTGATAACTTAAAATACTGCTTGCACCAATTATTAAACACTCAATTTATAATCACTTGCAAGACAAATCTTAAATGGACTTGCCAAATAATGATAATTTCAAAGCAATTTTATTCAGAACTGTAATGAAAAGCTCAGGTGACACATGAAAAAGTGCATTTATAATTTTTCAAGTGACATAGGGTTGGAAGCAGTTTCAAGCTCAAGAAATAACCAATCCAATTCAAAGCAACCTTGTTAAATGTAATAGTTTGCCCCACACCCAACCATATGGTACTGAGCAAAGATAAATGCAAACTGCAGATATACAAAATGCAGACCCACCAGCAAGGCGGTGGTAGCCTCATCAGAAAAAGCTGAGAGGATTACATGTTGCAAAAAAAAGGAAAATAACTTTCTGTGATATATATAAATAAAAGTACAACTTGGAGTTACTGAACTAACTATTCCACTCTGGCACTAGCAGAGCATCAGTGCCATTGCTGTACACCTTTCTGGTGAAATCTACAGTCAAAATGGAGGACCAAGGAAGAGACAAAAATGCTAAGAGTTTGGAAACCAGTTTTTTTAATCAGCATTTTTTTAATACGGTTTTGCAAAAGACCGCTGTCCAAGCTTTTGGATTCTGGAAGCCACAGCCCACAAATTCCATGTGACTAAGACTCGTATCCTCCTCCTACTACTCCATCTACCAAAACCAGTGCCCCAGCCCAAGTTCTTGGGACTGTTCTCGTATCTTGTCAGTTTTTAATTATCTCTGACTTCCTTCATAATTTTGCATGTTCTGATTATAAAATAAAATCTAATAGCCCATTAAATACGAGTTACTTAATATACTTTTAATTTGTGTCTTCTGCTCTTTAATTACTAAAACCTTAAATGGTTTTAATTCTGCTGCTCCTTTCATGAGGGACTAACACTCAGCAAGTCTGGCAGTAAAAATAGTTTCTCCTTCTGAATGGGGGTGGGAGGGAAGGAAATGATTTTTTTTTTTTAATGGCTTAATGTCAGGGGAAATCCTAATGTTCTCAGCCAAGTTACCCTGCAGCCAGAATACAGCACTGCCAGTTCAAACTCTTCAAAGGCAGTTCAACAAAACTGCTTCTTGTGAGAGGCTGCCAGCTCTCCCAATCCAAGTCTGCTTCAGTGGATGCCAAGGTGTTTCATTTATGTTCAGTGAAAACACTCTGTGGTTCTCCTCTGAAAAGCAATTATATAAAACCGGCAGTAGCCCTTTCCAAAGATCAGCTGCCTGTGTGTAGTTAGACTGATTTATCTATGCTCTCTAGTGGTTAAAATATACTTTACTGCTCCTTACTTCTGTGTGCCCTGCAAGTACAGCTCTGACGTAGAAGGCTAACATTATGCCTTCTTGTCTGATACAGGCACAATTGTTCATTAAATCTAAGCCTAAGTCTATCTGGGGTCACCTGTGTAAAGCAGAAGGAATTCTGTAGGAATTGTGACTGTCAGTGAAAGCAGAAATGGAGCTCTATAACCTTTATCAGGCATGTTACTTACTTAAAATAAAAAACATATTGCAACTTACAATACATAAAGAATTTGTGGAAGCAAAACAAGTTGGCTGTGTCAGCATATCTGCACAATGGGTTTACACTTTGTGGCAGGCTGCAATTTATGTTCCAAAATTGTGAAGAGGAGAGCAGTTTTGTAAGTAAGATCTGCAACAAAAGTGTGTAAGTCAACAAAATCATGCACACTTACAGTAACAGTCATAATGCATTATTTCATTTAGCATAGGACACTATCAACAACTCTTTAGATAATTGGAGGGTCACCTCATGATAATAAAGAATCAAAAACTGAAAAAAAATGAGGAAAAAACCCCACTATCTAGTTAGTCAGCATTTCAGAGAACCTAGGTGTTTCTCCCCCATTCCAAAATACATCTTATGAGATTAGTGGTTTTGCTTCCTGTATCTGTATATTAAGTGTTTGTCTCCTTACCCTCTTATTTGAACCTGGACAAAACAGTTTTCTTTGAAGATCTTTTGTGATGTGCAAGACAGTCACTTATTCATACATGTTCATATCACTTCAGGGACCAAAACAGTCTGAAAAACTCATTTGCTTCAAAATCTCTGGATTTGCCTTCACAAAGGGTTGGTAGTGATTTAAGGGCCAACTGAGACACCAGAAGTCTGTTTGCTCAGCCCAGTAGCTCTCTTTGTGAACAGATTTTCTGTTTCACAATGAAAAAGGAAGAGCAGAAAAAAAAGAAAACACATACACAGCCTACAGAAAGGATTCTCAGTTGACTTTCTCCTTTATATTTGTTCGTGCCTCTTACTTGGCTTTGGGGAAGGAGTGAAAAGCCTCCTTTCCCCTCTTTCTGCAGATAGGAAGAACCAGACTGCAGCATTTTCAGCCTCTTGGAGCACCTTCCTTACCTTCAGTTCAGCTCCCCAGTGGTCACATTCAGACAAGTCTGCCATGGTGCCAAAGCAGAGTTAGACATCTAGCATGTCACCTAAAAACAGAACATGATGGCAGCCCAGACTGCTTACTCCACATTCTTCAGACCCCTGAGTCCCTATGCAGTCAATGGAATGAGGAAGGCCATTTTGGATCTGTGCATTTTGCCCAAATTTTGTCTAACCTTCTGTTAAAAAAGAAAAATGGAGGCATATTAAAGATCCTACACTATCCTGAAAATACAGATTTCAACTTTAAGAAGGAAGTGCAGCAAACCGAAAGATTTAACAGAAGATTTGAGCCATTTCAAATTGTGAAGTGGATTTGCTCTAAACACATTAAATAGGAAAGCATAATGCATGCCATGATATGTTCCTACATTATTTACTTGGCAGTCTATATTGAACAGACCTTATGCAAACCTGCACTACTCAGCATTGCTTGCCAAAGCCACGTGTGTGTGTTGATAAGGGCAGTGGGTTGACCTTGGCTGGCTGCCAGACCCCCACCCAGCCGCTCTCTCACTCCCCCTCCTCAACAGGACAGGGGGAGAAAATAAGATGACAAAGCTCGTGGGTCAAGATAAAGACAAGGAGATCACTCACCATTACTGTCATGGGCAAAACAGCCTCAACTTGGGAAAGATTAATTTAATTTATTGCCAATTAGAAATAGAGTAGGATGGTGAGAAACAAAGATATAATACCTTCCCCCTTCCCTTTCATCCCAGGCTCAACTTCACTCCTTCGTTCCCAACTCCTCTGCCTCCCCTCAGTCCCTCAAGTGCTGCCGGGGGTCGGGGAATGGGGGTTGTGGTCAGTCTGCAACACTTCGAGTCTCCCGCTCCTTCCTCCTCACACGTTTCCCCTGCTCCAGCACGGGGTTCTCCACGGGCTGCGGTGTGGAGATCTGCTCCACCATGGTCTACCGCATGGGCTGCAGGGGGGTATCTGCTCCAGCTGCTCAGTGCCCAGAGCACCTCCTCCCCCTCCTCCTTCTCTGGCCTTGCTGTCTGCGGGGCTGTTTCTCTCACTTTTTTTCCTCACTCCTCACTGCCATGCATCATTTCTGCGCTTTCTCAAATACGTTTTCCCTGAGGCACCACCAGCTTGGCTGAGGGGCTCAGCCGTGCCCTGCAGTGGGGTGGCTGGAGCCGGCTGGAACCGGCTGTGTCCGGCACGGGGCAGCCCCGGCCTCTCCTCCCAGAGGCCGCCCTGCAGCCCCCCCGCTGCCAGCGCCTGGCACCTGCACCCCATACAAGAAGTAACTCCACTGTAGGAGTTGCAGGGGAGGAACCTGGGCAATTTGGCAAAGGAGTTAGAAAAAGCAGTTTTCAGAAAAGTGTGAGACGTGAACTTGACACTGGATTTGAACCTCTTCTCACCAAAGGTGAGAAATATGTCCTCTCTCATTTTCATAAATGAAAGGAAAATTGGCCGAAAGAAGAGGAGTTGGGAATCTTGAAGCAAGTACCAAAAGCTGTGCCACCATATACTCAAATGCTGAGAAACTGAGGAAAGTAGCAATTGACTGGGGGGCATGTTTTAATGGGCATGGTAGTGTTAGTTGATGGTTGGACTTGATGATCTTACAGGTCTTTTCCAACCTTAGTGATTCTGTGATTCTGTGACTTTAGACAGACATGGTTTCATGGCTTCCTGTTCTGCTATTATATTTAAGAAGTTCTTGACAGAAACCAGTGCTTCCAGTGTTTGCCACACATCTGCCAGTGTATCATAAACCTTAAAGACACTCACAGAACATTAGCAAGTGTAAGGTCCAACAAAGTGTATCAATTTTATTTTTTCTTTCCAATTTGCACTTGAGAAGTAATGCCATAATAAATGAAAGGAGCAGGTCATACACTAACATACATTTTTCCAAAATGTGTGCATAAATATGGATGAATTACTGCCTTTGCTAATATTCTATGCATGATTTGAAGCCCTTTTTCTACACATTAAAAGCAAGTAGAGCAATTGCATTGGAAAAGGACACTGATTTTGAGCAGAATTCTGCAGCACACAGCTCACAACAAGAGATGCTCTGGGATGTGATTACCACTACTTTTATGTCAAATATTGTAGCAGAGATTTTGTTGTTATTTGGAAAACACTGATTTTAGTTACAAAATCTGTAAAACAGCATGGGCATTTATAGTGGTATTATATAGTGTGTGGCATAGGGGACAAGACTACAGAAATAAGGGTCATACTTCAGATCTCAGTAAGTGCAAGCTACTGAAATGTATACCAAGGATGGATCAAACCAGAAAAGATGGGAAGAGCTGTCAAACCACTAGGTATGTTTAGGTAGGAAGAAAGCCTACTATTTAAGGAAAACATCTTTTCATTAGTTACAAACAGGCCAATAACACTTGCGTTGTTGATTTTTGCTTTGTTTTCAAAGTTCTCCATTCTCTTTTCTGATAACGAAGCCCAGTTTAGCCTCAGAAGAAAACCTTTGACAGCAGCAAGGAGCTTTTCCAATTTGAAACAATGGAGAAGTGAAATATAGCACTACAGGAATCTGAATTAGATGGAGGTCATGACTGCAGTACACTTACTTGATGCTACATTAAACAAAAAATGACTGATGTATAAAAATATGCCATACTTTATTAAAAAAGCACCACAGTCTTTCACAGCTACAGTTGGATGCGTATCTGTGAATGGAGAGAAATGGAAGGTGATGGTGTTTAACTGTGTTAGGTTAGATATCAAACCTTCCTTTAGAACACAATGATATTAGAATACAGACACGTATAAGATGAGGACTTTAAATCCAATTACTGTTCAGCAGTTTCCACAAATCAGTTTATATCGATCTTGTGAAGTAATTTAAATCAATCAACTTATCAAGTAATTTAAATTCAGCAAAGTAATGATGGCAAAAACATATGCCAAAACTTTCAGGCAGAACTCCACAATTTTATTCCAAAGTCTGCTTTGCTGAAAATTACGTATTTAATTTTTTACTTTTTTAAAAAAAGTATGAAAGAACTATATGGCATGTTGCTCACTTGGGGTTTGTCTTTTACAAATTGGTAATGGGAATACACACTTGCTGAAAGTTAAAGGAGTCCAGTTAGATAGTTTGGGGATAGGAACAACAGAATTAATTTTCCCACAACATCAAATTTAGGTTGTATCTGTGCAATCTCTAAACAAAGGCTCATTTTCCCTCCACAGTTTATCATCAATACCTCCACTTCTCTTGAGAACAGAAGTATCTATCGTTGACATATAGCTTTGTGACCAACTCCTTTGAGAACCTCCAGGCTATCACTCTGTTGGCCTCAATTTTTATGATCCTGTCCTGGGGAATTTCATCCAGGCTTTGAGACTTGTGTAAGGTGCAATTCATTCACTTTTGCTTTGACCAAAGATCTGTGAAATAGACAATTTGTACTGTCTTGTGCAGACTCAGTTTTAACAGCATACTGTGGTAGTGAATACCTTGTATGGCAATGTTCATCTGCCATGAGATGAAGCCAGTGCCCACATCCTGCACTAGAAGAACACCATGAACATGATAGGTTCCTGCCTTGTCCATGATGCCCATATGTGGGTCCTATCCCACCACAGCTATTGATCCAAAGATGGCTGGTTCCTCAGTAAGAATAGTCCCCTGATGCACCCACCTTCTGAGTAATTTCACAGAATCACAGAATTGTTTAGGTTGGGAGGGAGTTCTTGAGGTCATATAGTCCAACATCCCTATTCAAGCAGGGTCAGCTACAGTTGGTTGTCCAAGTTCATGTCTAGTTGGGTTTTGAATATTTCCAAGGATGGAAACTCCACAACCCCTCTGGGCAACCTGCTCCATGGAATTTCCTGTTTTTTAATTTCTGCCCATTGCCTCTTGTCCTGTCAGTGGGCACCACTGAAAAGAGCTTGGCTCCTTCCTCTTCATTGGCTCATATCAGGTGCTTACACATATTGATGAGATTCCCCCTGAGTCTCTTCTCCAAGCTGAACAGTCCTAGTTCTCTCAGCCTCTCCTTATATGAAAGATGCTCCAGTCCCATAATCATCTTTGTGGCTGGACTCACTTCAGTCAGTCCGTATCTTTCTTGTACTGGGGAGCCCAGAACTGGACACAGCACTTGAGATGTGGCCTCACCAGTGCTGAGCAGAAGGAAAGGGTCACCTTCCTTAAACTGCTGGTAACACTCTGCCTAATGCAGCCCAGGAGGCTGTTGGCCTTCTTTGCTGTGCAGGTGCTTTTCTCATGTTCAGCTTGGCATCCACCAGGACCCTCACGTTCTTTCTTCCAAAGCTGCTTTCCAGTCAGTCAGCCCCCAGCATATACTAGTGCATGAGGTTATTCCTCCCCAGGTGCAATATTTTTTATTTCCCTTTGTTGAACTTCATAAGATTCCCTTCAGGCCAGTTCTTCAGCCTGACAAGGTCCCTCTGAATGTCACAACCATATGGTGTAGCAGCTACTCCTCCCAGTTTTGTATTGTCTGCAAACTTGCTGAGGGTGCACCCTGTCCCATCACCCAGGCCATTAATGAAGCCATTAAACAGTATTTGCCCCAGTATCAACCCCTAAGGTACAGCACTAGTGACTTGCGTCCAACTGTACTTTGTGCCACTGATGACAATCCTCTGGGCCCAGCCACTCATCCAGTTTTCAGTCCTCCTCACTGTGCACTTTGTCAGCTTACATTTAAGGATGTTGTAGGAGAGTCTCAAAGGCTTTAGTAAAGTCGAAGTAAACATCATCCATTGCTCTACCCATATCCTATCAAATTGGCTGTCCTATCAAGGATATCAAGCTGGTTAAGCATGGTTTCCCCTTTGTAAATCCACACTGATCACTCTCAATCACCTCCTTGTCCATGCGTTTGGAATGGTTTCCAGGATTAGTTGCTCCATCACCTTTCCAGGGATCAAGGTGAGGCTGACTGACCTGTAGTTTCATCCTTCTTACTCTTTTTGAAAATAGGGGTTACATTTGCTTTCTTCCAGTCTTCAGGAACCTCTCCCAGTTGCAAAGCCCATTCAAAGATAATTGAGAGTGGCCTCATAATGACATCAGCCAGCTGCCTCAGCACTTGTGGGTGCTACTTGTCAGGCCCCATTTTGTTTAAGTGCTCTAAGGTTACTGCCCTAACTTTGTTCTCCTCCATTGAGGATAAGTCTTCGTTGATCCAGACCTTACCCGTGGTCTCCAGGTCCTTGAATTTCTGAAGGCCGGTCTTACTAGTAAAGACTGAGGCGAAGGCGGCATTGAATACCTCAGCCTCTTCTATGTCCTATGTCACCAGTTCCCCTGCCACATTCAGCAGCAGGCACACGTTTTCCCTTGTCTTACTTTTGCTCTTTATGTACTTGTATAGTTCTTTTTTGCTGCCTTTCCCATCACTTGCCAGATTCAACTCCAGGTCAGCCTTGGCTTTTCTAACCCTATCCCTGCAATACTGGACACCAACTTTATACTCCTCTTGGCTCATCTGCCCCTGCTTCCACCTTTTAAATACTTCCTTTTTATAAGTTCAGTCAAGAACGTTTTGCTTATACCTTGCAGGACTCCTGATGCCTTTGCTTGATGTCCTTCTTGTCAGGATAGATCTTTCTTGAGCTTGGAGGAGGTGATCCTTGAATATCAACCAGCTCTCCTGGATCCCTCTACTCTCCATGGCCATACCCCATGGGGTTCTTCCAAGCAGATCTCTGAAGAGGTTGAAATCTGGTCTCCTGAAACCCAGGGTGTGGTCCTCCTTTTTGCACTACTTTCTCCTCTTAGGTTATTGAACTCTTACCACCTCAAAGCTGCTCCTGACTTTCACATCCCTGCCACATTCTTCCTTGTTTATAAGTATCAAGTCCAGCAGAGCACCCTTCCTTGTTAGCCCCTATGCCAGGAAGTTGTCACCAATGCACTCCAGAAATCTAAGTTGCTTGTCCACTGCTGTGTTGTCCTTCCAGCAGATACCAGGGTGGTTGTAATTCCCCCATGATGTATGTACCTTCCAAATCAACATCTGAAGCGAGAAAAGATTGACAGGCAGCACACTTGACTACTATCAGCAGGATAGAGTGCCCTCTACCCAAAAGTCCTCTGACATTTTCCCCCTATTTTTGAAGAAAGTCTTCCTATAGGAGACCCCATCTATTCCCTCCAGCTGAGATTTCACCCTCTTTACCCAAAATGAAACTATGACCTTGCCCTCTCATCACAATAAAAATGAAGGCTTTTGACATCCTGAAAACACAATGACACTGTCTTCAGCAGTCTGACAGTGCCCTGAAAAATGCTCTGGGAAGTGTCAATTACATCTTCAGTGGTTACAGGATTCTGCACACTTGTTTCCAGCAAGAAAAGGAAGCATTATGCCTAGAGGAAGAAGGTGAAAACAGCCCAGGCAGAATGAGTAAGAAAGGGTGACCAGGGACAGGCTCAACAAGGACATTTGTCCCTTGCAGTCCTAACAGATCCTGTAGCAGAACCCTGGCAGCAGCAGCACAATGCTACTCAAGAGCTGGTATGCTGGATGACAAGAGAACAGTGGCACACACTTTGCCATGGAAACAAGGCATGAAAACAAGCAGAAGGTGTCTGCTTTTAAAGGAAACAGCACAGGTAGAGAGACAGGTCAAAAGTCAAGTGAAGACGTAGTTTGTATCACATACAATATAAAAAATGAGAGGAATAAAGAAGAAGATGCAACACATCTGAGCTACTGTATCTTTCAGATCACATGTGGTCTCTGCCCATGGAGACTGCGGTCTATCCTTGGTGGGGGCTCTTCTCTGGAAAGCAGCAGTGCCTACATCATCGCCCCATGGAAGCAGTGTGCTCTGGCCTGGCAGTGGGATCCTGGTGCTGGGTATTCTGCTGACCTCCTGTTACCAACTGCCCAGCCCTCCTGCCCTCCCCTATGGTGACAGAGACTTTTTGGCAGTGATGGATTCTCTGTGGTTGATGTCAATGAGATGCTTAAAAACAGCTACAACTTACCCCACCTGCAATGTACACTGCATTCTTGATAAGCTATGGGATGTTTTTGACAGTGAAACCTGGCAGTGCCCTGGCTCCTGTGCCACTGTTGTAACCTAAGCCTGTAAAGACTACAGGGTCGATAGAGTGTGGGGGACCTGCACATCTTACCCAGAACCCCAATCCACTTCCCTCACCCTTACTCACACTCCTTTTCTCCCCATCCCTCTGCATCTTACTTCAGAGATAATCATCCTTTCCTTTCCCAGTGAGAAACTGCAAGCCAGTAATCCACCATACACATTACACGGGCATACATACATACTTACATATACACAGAGTGGTTTGGCTGTTTGATGCCAAAAGTAAGGGCACGGATAATCATCCTGTCTCCCTGCTGCCTCCCTGACTGCTAGTGGCAATAGGACCAAAGTTTGGGAGGAGCTAGTGGATCTAGGTCAGCAGTCCATACCTCGGCCATCCCGAGGCACAAAACTGTGTCCAGCACTGACAGTGCTTCTCTTTTCTGCCCATGTCAAGTGTACCTGGAGCCTTGTGTTACACAGGGCTCTCTTACGAAGGGAGAGTGATTGATCCTCCGAGGTAATTGTAGCAATCATGATGAAGGAGCAGGAGCCTGCAGAAGCACAAAAGAGAGGGAAGTCTGGGATTTGAATACAGTAAGTTGTCCCTGCCCTCAAGTTGCTTTTCTTTGACTGCAGCATTGGAGAACTCCCTCAGAATGACGATGTCTGCATACCTCTACATTGTGCAAATACTGGAAAAAGTTGTCTACACAGCAGCAGATGAATCACAGACAAATGCAGTCAGTTATCTGAAAAAGCCAGCTATATATTTGTCTAAACTTACCTATTTCCAGTCAGATAAAATATACCTATAATGTTTGCAATAGAGAAATTTACTGTGCAGTTTAAATATAAACAATATGGATAATAAACCAAAGCAGTCACAAATTATACAATGCTGTGTAATCTGCCTAATTTGTAACATAGTGATTAGGTTATTCTATAATAATTGCCAGTTTTACTCTAGTATATACAGTAAATTAGGCTATGAAACTATGTTTTCACATAATTAATTCTTCTTATGTGTAGAGCTTTTGTTTCTTTTTAACCAGGGTTTTGATTTTCAGTCTATGCCATTTCATAAAAGCATATAGAATAGAATAGAATAGAATAGAATAGAATAGAATAGAATAGAATAGAGTATTTCAGTCGGAAGGGACCTACAACAATCATCTAGTCCAACTGCCTGACCACTTTAGGGCTGACCAAAAGTTGAAGCATGCTGTTAAGGGCATTGTCCAAATGCCTCTTAAACACTGACAAGCTTGGGGCATCGACCACCTCTCTAGGAAGCCTCTTCCAGTGTTTGACCACCCTCTCAGTAAAGAAATGTTTCCTAATATCATCTGAACCTCCCCATTTGTAAAATATTGTTTTAATATTTATTTAAAAAATAACAAAATCTTTAATGCATCACTTCTTATTTCATTTTCAGTTACGGTCACAAGAAAATTAAGGTGGCAAGAGTAAATGTACATTTCCTTTTAAAAGTTTCAAAATCCAAAAGTGGGAGTCATGGGAATAAGGCTACGACTATGAAACAAGAATACAAAATCCAAAGAAGCAAAATTAAGGTTAAAGCCCTTAACCATTTTGCTAAAGGGTATGCAGCATTCATAGTCCTCAGAATCAAAGAATGATGAAAGGTTCCCCCACTAATGAGGCAAAGTAAGATAAGCTAGTGGTAAAATAGTCACTAAATTTGATAATAAATGTATGTCCCTCCTGTGTACATACTGTTGGTTGCACTGAAACACGTGGAAATAGCATTAGAAGACATTCAGATAACGTTGTTTAGACAGACTGCATTGGTTTAGGGGAAATGTTTCTTGTTTTCCTCCTTTAGCCTATTTTCCTGAATTTTCAGTTTTAATGGAAATGCTTATTTTTTTATTCCATTCTTCTGTTTTCCTGAATTTTTATTAGATGGATAACTCATAAGTTTTTCAAGCAACATCAGGGGTGGAATTACAAATACTGCTTGGAAGTTCAGCCTAATATTTCCCTTATAGAAAAATACTGTAACTCTATCTCTGATTGTTATCAAATCAATAACCACTTTTGATTAATGTTATACTGTGTATTTTTATATGCATATAGAATAGCTATAGAAGTCCATGTCAGGTGCACCTAGTACAGCTCTTTGTGGTAGCTACAATTTATTTTTAAGTGGTGAGTTTCAGATCTCTTTCATGACCCGATTTATACAAAAGATTTATAATAAGCATTTTCTAATATTAAAATTTCTTTAAAATAGAGTGACAAAATTGATTTTTTTTTAATATAAGTTCAAATAGCTTGTGAACTTACTTTGCATGATTGATTAATGCACTCTAAGGAAGCAATCAAAATGCAGCAGCTATGAAGCAGTAGGCATAAAGCCACTGTATTTATAGGCATATAATCATGTGAGTAAATAAATTAGATTATAGATACTAAAGAAGTGGGTTCACAGAATAGCTACTTCAAAGGATGTTGATCTCTTGCATTTCTTTAAGTGCCTTAACCTGTAAAGCTCTGAAAGTTACCAAATATCCAGGCACAGAACTTCCCACAATTAAAAATGCTGTTAATCTGGTCTCTTGTTGACAATCAAGCGTACTCCTTTCCAAAAATAAAAACTGCAATTACACTATAGCTTGCAGGTGTACATTTTGTATATAGTTGGGATTATCAAAATATGTTTTTCATCACCTTTTTTCCATTCCTTTTTTAAATCTAAAAAAATGATTGGTTTAGTGCACTTCTACAGCACTTCATTTTCTGGAATGGCATGGAATAAGGCTGTGTGACTTTTCGCTAGAGAAACCCCAATAAAAAGTAGCTGCATAAAACAGATCCTAGAAGGAATACAAAAAACCCCACAAATATTCTATTTATAATGTTTGTGAATATGTCTCTTCATGGGTATATTAAATTTAAAACATCACTGTATTACAGCAGTTCTGACTGTTTAAGTGTTTATAGCCAGTCATTTCAAGCAAAAATAATCAATAAGGAAATAAAGCTCTAAATACAGTCTATTAACTTCTTCCTGCTAGCATTCTATGACCCAAGAAAGACGTTGCTTTTTTTTCTAGTATTAACAACAGATTAATAAAAGGGCAAGACAAAAGTCTCTTTTCATACAATATAATTATACGTATTTTTAGAAGACACATAACTTAGATCTTCTTTCAGGATTAGACTAAGATCAGTGAAAGGACTTGAGAACTTCCAGAAGTGTGACATTTTCATTTTCTCCAACTGTTTGGAAAACTGATCTGGTGAAAGTCCACATGGGTGAGAACACAGTGAAGACATAGTGCTTTTGAAAATCCCATTCCAAATTTTCATAGGCTTATAGCATATACAAAAAAGGATAAAAGAATTTTACAAACCTATAGCACAAATTCGTCACTTCCAAAACTAGGAAATGGCAGAATTTGTCTGTGTGATTTTAATTTTTCTGTTGTGTTTCTGATTACCACATTTTTATATGCATATATATATATATATCTTTTAATATCATGGTCACATACTCTTTTTCCTCCAGATCCCCAAACCATCAGTGCCCAGAATACACCATGAACAGCTAATCAATATTCCTTTTCATCCCTTTTATTCAACATTAAACCCAAACACCATTGAACTTTTGGGAATTAAGAACAATAGTTCTATGTGAAGTTCGGAGGAAAGATTTAATTATAAAGCCTTGTGACTTTTCTCTTTTCTTCTCTCCTGTTCCTTTCCCCTCTTCCTTCAGCTCTTGCCTCGGACCCATTTCGCCTCCTCTCAGGTCCTCTGTTTGTTCCACTCCGATGGACCTCTCAGCTCCTGTGTTACCCAACGCATGACAGCACAAGTCTTCACACACCGAAACAAAACCATGGCTAAGAAAGACTCTTGCAGACAGCCCCCTCAACCAGCTTGACTTTCAGCTGCCGAAGCAGTGTGCGCACAGGGAAAGAGGTGGAAACACACAGCTGAGGACGGTGCCAGAGCAGGACATGGGCAACCCAGGGTGAGACTGGCTTAAGCTGCCGTTGAACCACCCTCTGAGTGATGCAGGAACTTGCCCTTCTATGGCATGGGGCTATGCCATTAATCCATACATAAAGGGAACAGAAACACTCTCTTATGCTAGGGATAGTAGGCTCCATCCACACCAAAACTTTGTAAATCTTGCTAAAATCTCTCTTTGTCCTTCTGTCTTAATATTGACACTCAGTCACTAGCACAACAGAATGGAGGTAACATGAAACAATTTATTACAACTTGTAAACAAGTTTCCATATGTTTTGAGTTTATTTGTTTGTTTTTCCTTAAATAAGGCTCAAATGTGTTAAAAAGCTCTTGTGCATTCATTAGCCTGCACAGATGCCCTCAGTGGGGATTTCCCTGGCTATGCACAAGTTCAGAGACCAGCAGTGGCAACTCAGGCTGAGCACAGAGAGGAGCATAGTCCTTTGTAGCAATAAGCATTTTTACTTCTTATCCAATGCTTAACAACTACATAATATCATCTTTTTCAGATTGTCTTAATGACTACTGTTCTCATTTTGTATGATGCAGTTCTCTTAAACTTCTACTGTACTATATTTGCATGAGCACGCACACAGAAGTCTGCTAAAAAATTTCTGTTCCAACTCCTACCAACTAAACAGTACAGGGTCCACTATGCACTGAGCATAATGGACATATATAGACTTCAGGAACACAGAACTGAACTGTCATTAAATATTTGTGTATATATATATATGCGAACATATATAAATATGTGAGTAGTTGCACAACCCACACATCTCCACTAGATTCTGCAGAATAGCACAGAATAATGTCCAGATATAGAGATGATGAACAGGTGCTGCTTTTATTTGTCAGTCAGCGGAGCTGTGGGAGGCAGGAATTAAAGGTGTGAATTTGAAACAGGAAGAACAAAGAGATAGAGAAATTCCAGCTGGAGACACTGTGGCACTGCTCTGCTGACCCAAGCAGAAAAGGGAACAAGCTGTAAATTACTGGAAAAAAGAGTTTTGTAAAAGGAAGCCATGTTATATAGGCATTAGTGGCCTTTCCACACCACACAGAGCTTAAAGTACGAATATACATCAGATGTAAATACAGATACCCATGCAATACGTTAGAAAAAAATCCTTTACATATAGTTATTTACACAAACATACACATGATTAGATATAGAGCTGTACAAATAAATGTATCACTAAGCAGAATATTCTGTTGATTCTCATATTAACATTTGCATATGTATATACCATACATTTAAAGATTTTTTTTTTCTGTCTGCCTCTTTAAAACTCATAAAAGTACTTACTGTAATGAAATTTGCTTTCAAAACTGCAGAGACTGCTGCGTGCCTAAGCAAGCCATTATTTGCTGGCTTATAATCATCTTTTCTGTGTCTGTTAGAATCACTGATGCATTAATTGCTTATCAAAATTTGAAACAGTTCATGAGTCACTCTGAAGATAAAATAAATAAATATTAATGAGCCAATTTCAACAGGATTCATGTACTCTGCCTCTTAAAGCTGAAAGCCTGTATTTATTACATGTCATAATTAGGTCTTGATACTTAATGTATGGGCAAATATGAAATATACTCAAGCCATACTCAGCAAATCAGAACTGACTGACTAGTTCACCATGTTGCAAGCGGTCAATGCATCATAGTCTTATTTGACCAAATTATAGATCAAAGTGAGAAAGTACTGATCAATTATAACATAGAGTTTAAATGAAAGATATGTCTAAATGCATAGGTTTGATGCAGATTGAGTGAAAAATGAAGTATTTATTTTTTAAAGTTTGGAAGTGATTCTATATCAGAAGACCTTAACACAACAGAAATAAACACTTGATCTTCAAACAAAGACATTGGCACAAAATATCTTTACATACAAAACTGCAGTATTCCTTTCATCGTATGATGGAAGGGGAGAAGGAAGGCATAGAGTCTTCAGGAATATCAAAATAAACCATTTTATTTTGGATCAATCTGAAATTTTCATTAAGCCAAAAGACTGTGTGGAGGGCTCTTCACCCATTTAATTTTTTACTAAAGTTGAGTGATATATACTATTTTGGAGAGTAAAAACTTTCATTTTGAAAACATGAGTGTGCTGAGAGACTTTTAAGTTTGGGCCAATGACGGACCACTGTTGAAAATCCAAGTCTAAAACTTTTCAAACTAAATGACCCAGGATGAAACAGGAAACAGAAGGCCTTCCCCTGAGCCTTTACTTTCTTATTCTAGCTTGTTCCTGAAAATTGTAGGCAAAATAGATCCCTCCAAAATCTGAGGAACAGGGAATATCCCTAAAAGGCAATTGTAGCTCTGAAACATATTAGGAAATAGACAGACATCAGTGAGCCACTTTTGAGCCAAACTTTTAGTGAAAAACCTTTTAAAAAGAACCCCAGTTTTTCTCAAGGAAGTTCAGCAGCAGGAGATTCTGGCTAATGTAACTGGCTGGTATAAAGCAGATAACATGGGAAATTGATAGAAATGGGCAATTTCCCTGTTACTCACTGACTACAAGCAGGATGAAGAACCCATTTAAATAGACTGTGGGTCTTAGTAAGAAATGAAGAATCGTCGATTTATTGTATTGGGTCAAGTTGTTTATTGTCAGAGGTCATATCAGCTGCTTAGCAGAAGACAATGCTTCAACTTCAGCTAGTCACATAAAGAGACAGGTTGTGGTAATCCTAGAAGTATTACTGCACCTCAGCTGATGCCACACCACAGTGACACCCTGGCACAGACAGACCTGTGTACCCTGTAAAACTAAAGGCATCTCCCCAGATCAAGATATTCAACCCAGCTTTAAACACAGAATATGTCACTGTCAGTGAAGTCTGCATGTAAGAATACAGAAAAAAAAAAATAATTACAAAATGTATGGTGGATTAAATATAACATAGGAAGAATTAAAATTTTGCTACTTACATCACCTTCATAAATTTGCACCTATACTTTCTTTCTAATGTGAAGCTAAATAACGTGTATTTTCCCTAACAGTATCTTAAAATTCTTCACTTCATGCATTCACAGCTAACATGGCTCTCACATAATTTCCTTTTTCTCTTCAGTATATGTAAAGAAGGATTTAGTTCATGTTACAAATGAACTGTGCTACGTTCTCTAAAACCTATAAAATTATGCAAATAAAATCAGCAAAGTCTTAGGTTCTTTAAGACAGGCCACTGGTATCTAAAAGAAGGATTGTTTAAATTTATCTTTATGTGCATGTAAGACAACAAAGAAGCGATCAAACAATTTACTTAGGTTCATGAAAAACATTTTTTTGTGCTCCTAAAAATTATTCCCAGTATGTCATTTAACAAGTTTCCAATCTGCAAACAAATATTATTGCAGAGATTTAACACTCTCATTTACACACTTGTCAAATTATTAGTAAATTCTGTTTTTATAGAATATTTGTGGAATTAGTTTTCCACCAGATAATTTACCTTTGTCACGTTAGTATTTTAAGCTTCCAAACTTAATGACACATTCTGTTGTTCACCCTTGTTCAGTAGAACTTAACAGATGTAGTTGTAAAGTTAAACCTAAAGCTATTCAGTGCATGTACTGAAAATGTTAACTTCTAAATAAAAAGGGTGAAGGAATAAAAGTTTCCATTGGATAGTGCAACAGAAATTTTCACTCAGCAGAATTCTGAAAAAAGCTGTGTTTCATGGGAAATGGGAAAAGATAAATTCCACACAAGAATTCTTTTCATTTTGAAAAGCCTTTACTGTAAATGCTGCCAAAATGTTGAATCTCCACTTGATCTTAAACTCATGAATAGAATATGGGAAATTAGCAGATCATGTGCATGATTAAAACAAAAACTGTCAGTGCTGGAAAAATGCGTTGTTGAATAAAGCTGAACTTGGATACAAATGTATTTATCACCACAAAAATGGCCAAACAAGTATTAGTTATCAGTGTTACTTTTCTTAGTGTCACCTTTGCATCAAGCATGGATAAAACCAGCTTCTTACCTGCTGAGATAATTCTGGTCCATTGATATGAGCCTGTACAAGAGCATCATTAACAAGTGAATGGAAGTTTAGAAGCACGTGCTCAATGTCGTAAGTTCCACTCATAGCGCTCGAGAGCTCCTCCAGGGACTGAATGTATCCCCGCCAGTGAAGATCAACTTCTGCCATGTTAGCTAAGCAGCCTCGGATGACATTGAGGCAGTAGCCCATACAGGGCTTACTTAAAGTCAGCCCTTGGCAATGGGGGCAGTACTGCATTCTCAGCAAAGCTCTGCTGCAGTCTTTAGAGAAATGCAGATGATCTGTTGTATTGATCACTTCAATCCCCAAATTCAGAGCCTGCAAGAAAGCCCGGCTGGGTAACAGTGATCTCCCCATTTGTCCTACGGCCTGTTTGGGAACATCACCAAAGGGCCTGATGTCTCTTCTCGCCATTCGGAGGCACTCTGCATATTCCAGTGAAATGTCAGTCAGGCCAGGGTTAATCACATGGTTGTAGACTACTGGGAACAGGGTGTCAAAAAATCTGTTGACAAATTCCTCTGTGCTAATGTCTGTGCCAAATACAAAGAGTCCAACATCAGTGAAAAACTCCTGGACATGTGTAGTAGCCTCAGCAGCCATGTTTCTATATGCATTGCAGAAAAGTGTACTTGTGTAATTCTCAGCCAGTCTGATAAGCGATTCAAAGGTTTCTGTAATAAAAAAAAAGTTCATTATTTTTCAGGTTTAAAAAATAAGAAATTAGAGTAAGAACCTAAAACAATCACATCAGGACATCTTACATTTATCCTGAACACATTTTTTGCATTAGAATTTATGAAGAGACAAACTGTGACAACTGTCTTTTGTATGCAGGCAAGCACCTTACAAGTAATGTTGCAACACAATTAATAATCCATGTGTTTTCTTGGCAGGATATATTAAACACAGTTTAAAAAAATATAAAAGGAAATCAATTGTAAAATGACTTACTAAGTTACAAAATACAACAAAGCCTTACTGTACCTGTCTACATGTATACATACATTAGCCCTCTCACCTCACGACTTATTCTGCAACATGCAATAGAAAGTTAAATGCTCTCAGTCACTCCACTTCAAGTCATTCCTCTTACCATCCTAAATGGATGTGCAAAAGTAACATTAAATAATTGAAATAACTCTTCCATTCCACTAAAACTTAACTTTTAAAAGATCAAACAGTTTTGTCTTCTTGCCTTCCAAGGGAAGAAGCTGGACCAAACATACACGAGAATGTGCTTTTAAACAATGCTGTTTGGTCTGGCAATTACTATAGTCACGCAAAGTGACAGAACGTGCAGAATTGTTCTCCTCAGGCACTGTGACGGGTACACCCTCTCTAAGCCTCAAAATCTGCATAACCAGTAAAGCCAGAATGGATAAACTTACATTGAGTTTCATGTGTTAGGTGGCAATCCTTAAGCACACTGGGTAGTTTTTAATAAAACAGTTAAAGTATACTGGAGAAGTATTCTCTCTTGACTTGATCTATGACTTGCAGGTAAGGAAAAATGCTGGTTTTCAAAACAAAAAAAGACTGTTCGCATTGAGGAATTTCCTAGACCTGCCTAAGAAGCTTGCACTTCAGGGAAGGCAAAGGAGCAATATATAGATCAAAAGGAAACTTACCTTAAGAGTTGAGAATAAAAATATGTAGAAACACATATTACAAGTATTAACCCATTTCATCCACTGGATGGCTATGACTCAGTAACTTTCTTTTAGTCATTCAAGCTTTACAAGTTTTCATGTATATATTTTATTTTTTCACACTTATTTTTTTAATGGCACTCTATAGAAATAAAGTGAGGAAAAGCACGAAGTACAGTTAATGCTGTCCAAACACTGATATTAAAAATAGGCAGAATCAAATAGTGTCAAACTATGTCAGGCCATTACTGACGCAATCTGAAGTCTGCTGTTAAGTCACTGACTGAAAGGAATAGTAGAAGACTTAGAATAATTTTAATATAATAACCAAGACTGGCTATCACATCTTCAATATATATCTGTTCATAAGAATAAATGTCTTAAATTCTGATAAAAAGCTTGATCAGGTCAGTGAAATGATTCTCACTGACTTCAGTGGGTTTGAAATTGCACACTTTGTGAAAAGATCACAGAGAAGACATATTAAACTAATCTGCTTATACTTTCTATGCATTCTTTGTTTTCTCCAATAAAAATGAGATACATGCTTATAAGTCAGTCATTACCTCTACTCTTCTGATATTACCTATTAACTCCTAGTTTCATATATCACAACATCCTTAAGGCTGATGTTGCTATCTCTCTCTTTTCCATTCCTCTAACATTCACATAAGTGAGAAAAAAAGTGTTGACTACCCACAGTAAAGAGTAGGGAAGTGCATCGCATTTGTCTTTTTTTTTTTCATTACTACAGCACATACATATGTGCATCTCTCCTAAAGTGAATTTCACTATAAGCATTCATATGTGCCAAATATCACAGTGATTCAGCAAAGGGTTTGATTTGTTGCAAAAGTCAGACTCCTGAAGTCAGAACCTTGCATGGACCCAGACTCCCACCAAAGGAGACCTATTATATCAGCAAAGCCTCCTCAGTTTATCCCACGAGTTGACATGCAGAAGTGCCAGCTGAGTAACTCTGTAGACCACAGCTGCCTGCATCACCACCAGCTCTGTGACTTTTTTCAAGCTCAGCACCTCATGCCAGATCGTACCTGAGACACCTGCACTGCACACCGTGTTTGTAGGTATGCACATGTGTATGGGAGACTCATGTCCTTCTGGAACCGCCGATGAGACACAACATATCAGAGAGGGCATATTAGATTGATGAAGATGCCCACTTTAAGGCGACTGAACCGAGGATGAGATCTCCACCAGCTATAAAGACAGTTTGGACACGTAGCTCACATGGAGGCACATATACATGGACAGCTAAATTACAGCCCTAAATATCCTACTGTACATTATGTCTCATTTTTATTGGAGGGAACAAGGAATGCAAAGAAAGTACAATCCTACTATGGAGGCTGTATTTAGTTGCCTAAGAGTGTTTAGCACCATTTTCAACAGTAGATGCTGTTCACCTGCCTGTTCAGAAGGGCGTGGGTAACCTGCAGGTCCTGTGTCACATTTGCAGGCTCTGTGTGGATGTTTTGCATTTAAAATGGTACTAGATGGCTGTGCCTAGACAACTGAGCTAAATTATAGACACCCAGTTATCAATGACTCAAGAACCCTTCATATAAAAGTTTGGAGCAGCCAGAATAACAAAGACAAAAATTTAAGTCAAATTGATTCTTGGTTTAGATGGTGTAAAATAATAAAGTGTGAACAATATTAAAGCCTCCTAGGAAAATGGCTATTTTTGTAACTGCAGATTCAGTCTTCTACACAATGTTGCCAATGCTTCAGATGAAATTTGTTAAAGTAGGTAATGTCAGTAAAATAACGATGTTATAATAATCTCTTTAGAATGACATGAATAAGGTTTTTATGACCCTTCCCAATTTTTTATTATTACTTTTTCCTAGATGAAAACCGTAAAGGACGTGATCTAAAATGGCAGTTACAATCCATGGCTGCAGCATCCTATTTCCAAGAGCACAAATATTAGATGAAAGAATAAATCATGCTGCACATGGATAATCAATAGATTTTACAATGTGGTCTAAACAATAACAAACCTTCAAGATTGAATTACATTGCTAGTGCCCCAGCAACCCACAGATGAATGAGTACAATAATCAACTGCATGATTTATTGACTGTGCTTTTCTAAACAGCATATGATAATACTGGCCACTTGTGTTTAGGATTCTGCATCATGCTGTTTAATTGTCATTTCAGGATTTCTTAGAAAATTTGTTAATCAGGTTTATTCTACTGGCATGTTTTCTACTTTATAACGGCCAAAGCTATTCCAGGGATTTGTTTTGCTCTCAGACAGCTTGAAGAATGACAGACAGCAAAGCAGACCTATGTTTACTTTCAATATTGAACAGCTCCTGTGAACACCTTATGATGGCAATCTATGTCATTTACAACACTTTCAGAGACTTCAATGACAAATCAAGTTATGCTGGTTCAATACTGCAAGCGTATCATAGATTTAACAATGTGTTTCTCTATCTTTTAAGTCTATGGGCCCAGACTAACATCATCAGTCTTAATTATTCAGCCACATAAAAGAAGCAGTGAGTTTTCAATCAGTATAAATCCAATAGCTATAAAAGACATTTTAAATATAACCAAAATGAGACAGACAAGCTCTTTTTATTGTTATTAAATGATTTTTTAATCTGCAGGCTCAGTGCCTGTTATCTCCATCCTTTATTATATTATATTATAGTAACCGCTATACAATATCCTACAGTTACCTTCTGCAGCACTACAGTGAATATGTCTAGCATTTACCATGCGTGGCATGTCAACTTTATTTTTCTTTGGCTACACTTAAAATTACGGCTTGCACACTCCTAAGTCAAAATTCAGGGCTGTCAGTATATTAACCCATTAAGTTTTTGAACAAACAGCAGTATCTCTTTTCCTGGTTTTGCTAAGAAGGAACAAAACACAAGGCTAGGGAAAAAAATGTAAATGAACACTTTTTTGTTCTGTGTTTTGCATTTATGCAGCTGATTCTTCGTATCATCACATTCTTTGTTGATAATAGTGTATTTAATAAAGTGATCACAAAGTGATGTAAAATAACTATCAGGTCATTGCTTTAAAAGATTTGCAATCTTTCATTCACTTCCTTTAACCTTTCTGTTCCTGAGAGCCACAGCTAGTTCTAAATTATAAAGATACCACAATGTAGTAATCAGTCCAGTGGACTACTGGCTTTAAAAGAGGACACAAAAGTATACACATGCCTTGTTTACTAGAACAACTCACAAAGACAACAAAAAGAAATCTTTTTTTTATTCTTGCACATTAATCAAATTTAATGGAAATATTGCACAGAATGTAATAGAATTTGGATTGGATTTTAAACCAGGCCTGCAAATCTCATCCTTAATAGTTTTGGCGAACTGTCTTTCTACTACAGGTACCTTAGAAAATTAATTTAAAACAAATTTCTATGGAGTTGTGTTGTTATAAAAGTAACTGCATTTTCTTAAGTTTACCTTTTCTTCACACAGATAAAAGTTCTATACAAGCTGCTAAATGAGAAGATACATGGTCTAAATTCTGAGTGTTAACTTTTGAAACATCTATAGTACTTAACACAAAGATAGTCTAATAAATTAAAATTCCAGGATTAGTAATGGGCCAACAAGTTGTGAAGTCTTATAACTCAGTATTAATCACCAGTCTACATTACATATTATAAATTAATTCAAACTTAGTCAGGGTAAGATATAGAACTCAATAAATTATAACCAGACAGGTTAAAATCCATCCTTGAACTATGGACATAGTATTTAGCAAGAATGCCTTTCACAGTCCAGGGGGGATCCAAAACTGATGAGTCTGGATTACCTTTAGTATCAGCCCATAATACACAGGAATCCAGATAACTAAATCCAAGCAAAAGCTGAAAAACCTAATGATATTATGAATTTATGATGACATGAAAAATCCTATGGGAAAGTATTAGCCTGTTGCCAGTTGCCATTAATTTTCAGTGAACTCATACATTTTCCTCCTGTTTATGGGCAGCGCAAATAATCCAGAAGCATCAAACTCTCTCTACTAAAGATTTATAGTCCAATCAAGTGTATCTATCTTACATACATTGTCCTACTGGAGGCAAGGGGAATGTCTCAGGTACAATTTGCAGCCTAGCAAACAAAAAGCATTAAAAGATTATGGAAAAGAATAAGTATGGAAAAGAAATTAATCCACCCAGTATTACATACATATTATCTTTGTTTAAAATATATCAAGTAGGGAAATATGTATGGGTGGGAAATTCAGTGTAATTATCCCTAACTACAAAGTAGTACACAGTGCCAGATATACTGCAAAATTCCCTAATCATTTATCATATCAGAAAAAAATGAGGCGGAAGAATAAAGTCTTCAAGACATATAAATGAATTATAAGGAATGATCTCATTAGGGCATTGCCTGTGAAGGTTATATGGGAGAGAGATCAAAAGGATAAGTGCCAGCAGAAGATATTTGAGATTCACTAAAACTGGTCCTCATTAACACATACTTCAAATTAATCCATTTCATAGATTATAGATTCACCATGGCAGTCAGTAAGAAAACAGGTAGAACAGATTAAACCTGTAGCCCAACCAACTTTGTGTTGCCAAGTGTTAGTGATACACCCCAGGCTTTACAGCCATAACTACTAATAACTGACTTCAGATTTTGTCAGGTCTTGTTTGGTCTTGAATTTATTATAGCTCTATTTGAAAAAAAATATTTAAGAAACTTGAATTAGAATCAGTTGACCATTGCCTAAGTTGTTCTGTGTTCAATGGCAAATTACTCAGATACTCAAATGTCAGGAGTTTCTTGCATATCCTGTGATTTTGAGTTTGGTTTAGTTATACTGTAATTTTACTTTTTTTTTAGTTTTGGGGTTTTTTTTAGCTTTGTGCAATTGTGTAACTCTCACTCTTTAAAATATTATGCAGAGGACTAAAAAAAATTAAGTGATCATGGTGTAATTAAGCCCAAGAACCCAGAGGGTAGGTAAGAGTGTACCCCATTAGCAAATATAGGATTGAAACAAATAAAATTAACCCTGAGAACACCCAAGACCATCATGGAAGAAACCTCCACCAGCAGCATCATATTCCTCCCAGTGGAGAGCTCAGGACTGATGATTCACCCAAGCAATGCACAGGAGGTGTGAGCACAGCACCAGAGAAAAGCAGAGACACTAGGAAGTTGGTGTATGACAGTTTTAGTTGGAATATTAATAGCAATTAGCAATCATAGATAATTTGGGCTATAAGCATTGGTGTCACTGCAATTACACTAGAAAGAACTGTTGCACTTTGAAAGGCTGTTAAAATATTAATCAGAGAAACAGCAAATTCTCTCAGATCCACATGTAAGGTGTGCTCTCCTTTTTGCCCATAATGAAATTGTGTGGACTCATAAGAAACTCATTCCCAATTTTAACAGTGTTTCTTTTAAAAAATCATTTAAATTTTATTTGAAAATTTATTCTACTGAAGAATCTAGAAAAACATGTCCCAAAGCCGCGTGAGATGAATTTCACTCATGATTGTGCTTCATCTTTTCACTAGTCTGAATTGATAATCATACTTCTCATTCCTATTTTATAAACTACTTAATATCATCACTCAGCGTTAATCTTTTCTTAATAATCCTGATACTGACTATTTTGCCATGTAGAATTTGCTTTCTGAATCAACAAATCCAGTTGTTTTTTTCTTTTCCTTCCCCATCTTCCTATTTATACATTCAAGAACAGGCCCAGCACTGCAACAGGACTCATGTTCAGCTGATCTGACATTATGATCTCCAAGTCCTGTATTTGTTTTTTATAAAATGTCGGAATAAAGTTGTCTTTTTTCCAGCTCTCTGGAGCTTCATTAATTTTTATAACTTAATGAAAATCATCACCAATGGTTCAGAAAATTCTTTTTGAACTTTTCAGTGCAACTTGCTACTGTTGATTTTAAAATATCAAGCCTTAGAATCTGCTATTTAACATACTCCTAAGTTGTAATTGGAATGTAAAGTATTTAATCATACCTTGATAGATGATATTTTAATATTGAATGACTGTCATATGAACGAATGAATGAATAATAATCACATGAATGAATATCACATGGTTATTATTTTATCTAGTTATAATCACTGATTCCACTCTTCTCCCAAAACAGGTTGGGGTTTTTTTTTTCAGTTTGTTTTTACCCTTTTAATAGTGGTAATTATGGGACCATTCATCTTGCAATTTTGGAAACAACAAGAGCAGATTGTTTTGTATGGTGCCAGGAGAAGAAACAACTAGCAATAAATAGAGCTGTACCAAACCCTTTTTTTTTTTCCTCTTGGATTCTGTTTACCTTCTCTCTGATTTTGCATTATTCTGTGTATTTCACAGGCAGTACTTTCTCGTTGGAAGAAAATATTTCCAAATTCTGAATATGTTGTTTATTACCTTAGAATGAAATATGTTCGGAGTTGAAAGGAGAACACTCCAGGGGATCACAGCTTTAAAACTGGTATCATATAATGAAGTTGTCTGAAAATCTCCTGACATAAAATGTTGTGCTTGGTTTGCAAAAGGACATTAAATTGGTAATGATTTATGATATGCACTTTTACACATTTTCCATAATAAATAAGGAAGGTAAGTCATCTCAGATGTATGAAAAGGGTATTTTTTGAAAAGGGAAATTTGGAATTTATAGCAATTTATAGAATTTGTTGAGATAGGAGGGTCAGAAAATTAATTGATTAGAAGGGTAAAATTCATCTCACATAACTTCAAACATATATATGTGAGCTAGTCATCTGAAGGTCCCTAAAAGTCGGATGAGAGAACAAGCACTGCTACGGCGTGATTCACCTGTCTGACTTTAGATTGGTTGAGATGAACTGCTCCCTGGAAGTGCTTGTTCCTCTCCCTTGAGTATAAAGAGATGTTAGAACAAATCTCTCAAAGATTCACATTTAGTCAGGGCAAATCTCTAAGGTTTTTGTAAGGAACTGGTATTAAGAGAAAGTGCCGCCAACATAATATGACACTGCAATTTCTACGAATAAAGAGCTGAGATGATCATGCTTCTACAAAGTAGTCTTAATGGTAGATAAATGACAAACTTCTAATATATTTATGCAAATCCTCTTTCCTTCTGCGCGGCTGGGAACATGTTTTTCTTAGAATGAAATAAAGTATAAACTTGGTTTCCAGAGGGTTTCCTGAGCTTCATGAATTTACATGCTAACTTTATAAAAAGTAATTAGCAGGGAATCAGAGAGGAATTACACATGAAGAGAAAGAACAACCTCAGGAAGATTTCCATAAAGCTATGATGATGACTGACATCAGATGAAGCTTTTGTTTTCATATTTAAAAGTTTAGAACCCAATTTATTTATTTTTCCACTTATCCCAGTTTTATGCTGGCAATATTCAGCTTCAGTGAACTGGTTTTTGATTTGTACAGCTTAAAGTGAAATGATAATCAGGTTCTAGCAGATACAACACTACAGATCAACATCTCTTGCACATCAAACAAGTAAATATATTCATTTTGTATCACTGAATGTTTAATCTGACAGCTTTCTTCTAAGTGTTGGTTGAGGTTTGCACCTGACAGTCTGAGGAATTCTACACTAAAAATTGTCACAGCAGTCAGTCAAAGAAATCCGAGGAGTTTGTTTACTTAACATATGACTACATGTCACGGGTTTCAAAGAGCCTCCAAAGAGTTTGCTAAGGGATTAGATGCAGATTGGACAGATAGGAGCAGCCTCACATTCACAAGCCCTGGTCCTCATGGGGAACTTCAACCCCCCCAATATCTGTTGGAGGAACAACACAGCAGGGCATAAGCAATCTGGGAGGTTCCTGGAATGCGCTGATGATAACTTCCTTCTCCAAGTGATAGAGGAGCCAATAAGGAGAGGTGCTATGCTGGACCTTGTTCTCACCAACAAGGAGGGGCTGGTGGGGAATATGAAGATCAAGGGCAGTCTTGGCTGCAGTGACCATGAAATGGTGGAATTCAAGATCCTTAGGGCAGCGAGGAAGGCGCACAGCAAGCTCACTACCCTGGACTTCAGGAGAGCAGACTTCGGCTTCTTCAGGAATCTGCTTGGTAGAGTACCATGGGATAAAGCCCTGGAGGGGAAAGGGGCCCAGGAAAGCTGGTTAATATTCAAGGATCACCTCCTCCAAGCTCAGGAGCGATGCATCCCAATAAAAAAGTAGTCAGGCAAAAATGCCAGGAGGCCTGCATGGATGAACAAGGAGCTCCTGGACAAACTCAAACACAAAAAGGAAACCTACAGAGGGTGGAAGCAAAGACAGGCAGCCTGGGAGAAATACAGAGAAATTCTCCAAGCAGCCAGGGATCAGGTAAAGAAAGCTAAAGCCCTGATAGAATTGAATCTGGCCAGGGTCGTCAAGGGCAACTAGAAAACCTTCTGTAGGTACGTTGGTGGTAAAAGGAAGACTAGGCAAAATGTGGGCCCTCTCCAGAAGGAAACAGGAGACCTGGTTACCCAGGATATGGAGAAGGCTCAGGTACTCAATGACTTTTTTGCCTCAGTCCTCACCAGCAATTGCTCAAGCCACACTGCCCAACTTGCAGAAGGCAAAGGCAGGGACTGGGAGAGTGAAGTACTGCCCACCATAGGAGACAATCAGGTTCAAGACCATCTAAGGAACCTGAAGGTTCAAGTCCATGGGACCTGACGAGATGCATCCATGGGTCCTGAGGGAACTGGCAGATGAAGTTGCTAAGCCACTATCCATCATATTTGAGAAGTCGTGGCAGTCTGGTGAAGTTCCCACTGACCAGAAAAGGGGAAACATAATCCCCATTTTTAAAAAAGGGAGAAAAGGAAGACCCAGGGAACTACAGGCCAGTCAGTCTCACCTCTGTGTCTGGCAAGATCATGGAGCAGATCCTCCTGGAAACACTGCTAAGGGACACGGAAAACAAGGAGAGGACTGGTGACAGCCAACATGGCTTCACTAAGGGCAAATCATGTCTGACAAATTTGGTGGCCTTCTACAATGGTGTTACAGCATTGGTGGATATAGGAATACCAACTGACGTCATCTACCTGGACTTGTGCAAAGCATTTGATACTGTTCCACACAACTTCCTTGTGTCTAAATTGGAGAGACATGGATTTGATGGACCACTCGGTGTATAAGGAATCTGCTGGATGGTTGCACTCAAAGAGTTGCAGTCAACGGCTCAATATCCAAGTGGAGACCAGTGACGAGTAGCGTTCTTCAGCGGTCGGTATTGGGACCGGTGCTGTTTAACATCTTTGTCAGTGACATGGACAGTGGGATTGAGTGCACCATCAGCAAGTTTGCTGATGTCACCAAGCCATCCAGAGGGACCTTGACAGGCTTGACAGGTGGGCCTGTGCAAACCTCATGAAGTTCAACAAGGCCAAGTGCAAGGTCTTGCAGGTGGGTCGGGGCATTCCCAAGCACAAATACAGGCTGGGCAGAGAATGGATTGAGAGCAGCCCTGGGCAAAAGGACTTGGGGGGGGTGGTTGATGAGAAGCTCAACGTGAGCTGGCAATGCGTGCTTGCAGCCCAGAAAGCCAACCGTATCCTGGGCTGCATCAAAAGAAGCGTGACCAGCAGGTCGAGGGAGGTGATTCTCCCCCTCTACTCTGCTCTCGTGAGACCCCACCTGGAGTACTGTGTCCAGCTCTGGGGCCCCCAGCATAAGAAGGACATGGACTTGTTGGAGCAAGTCCAGAGGAGGGCCATGAAGATCACAGAATCACAGAATCACTACGGTTGGAAAAGACCTGTAAGATCATCAAGTCCAACCTGGGGGGGAAAAAAAAAAAAAAAAAAAAAAAAAAAAAAAACACAAAAAAAAAACCACAAAAAAACCCACAAAAAAAAACAAAAAAAAAAACCAACCAAAAAAAAACCAAACAACCCACGCAAGCCAACCACCACACAACAACAACAAGGCACAACACACCAAAAACCAACCCACCCAACACCACACAGCACCATGTCCATCAAGCTACATCCCACAATGCCACATCCACACGCTCCTTGAATACCTCCAGGGAGGGTGACTCTACCACCTCCCTGGGCAGCCTATTCTACCTCCCTGGGCAGCCTATTCTACCAAGATGATCAGGGCTGGAGCACCTATTCTATGAGGACAGGCTGAGACAGTTGAAGTTGTTCTGCCTGGAGAAGAGAAGGCTCCAGGGAGACCTTAGAGCTGCGTTTCAGTACCTGAAGGGGGACTACAAGAAAGCTGGAGAGGGACTTTTTACAAGGGCATGTAGTGATAGGACAAGGGGTAATGGCTTTAAGCTGAAAGAGGGTAGATTTAGATTAGATATTAGGAAGAAACTCTTCACTATGAGGGTGGTGAGGCACTGGAACAGGTTGCCCAGAGAAGCTGTGGAAGTTCCCTCCCTGGAGGTGTTCAAGGCCAGGTTGGATGGGGCTTTGAGCAAGCTGGTCTAGTGGAAGGTGTCTGTGCCCATGGCAGGGAGGTTGGAACTAGATGACTTTTGAGGTCCCTTCCAACCCAAACTATTCTATGATTCTATGATTTATTATCTTCCACTTCACTTTGCTTTGGTTTACTTCATTTTTATTGAGAAAAAAGAGAGGAACAAAATGTCCTTTAAGGCTGCATTTCTTAAACAAACATCCATGTTTTCCATGGAAGATTCAGGAACAATGAAGTTTATGACTGGATCTGTATTATGTTGAATTTAGTTCTGTGTTCCTCTATAACTATTGGATATCAAGAAGAAAAACTGTATGCCCCCTTGCATAGCGCTGGTATATTAGTGATCTAATCACTATTAGTCATTAGTGATAAGTGCAAAATTCTGCTTAAAGTAGGTGATGCAAAAGCATTTTATTTTATGCCATATATTTCAGTACCTACTTTCCAGAATGCTGTAAAAGAGAATGAATTTGAAGTATGCACTTTCAAGTTTCAGATAGATTAATAAATGTACCATTTCAAACTTGACAAGACAGAAACTCTCAGGAGGTGGATAATTAGACAAATACGCTCTTTCCTAGTTACAAGAGGAAAATAGCACCTGTCAACAACAACATAAAAATACAGTTCTCTAAACTGGTTACGAAAAGACATACAGTTTGAGTACACAAACTTATGTGCTGGTTTTGGCTGGGATAGAATTAATTTTCTTCATAGTAGCTAGTATGGGCTGTGTTTTGGATTTGTGCTGAAAACAGTGTTGTTAACACAGGGATGTTTCCGTTATTGCTGAGCAGTGCTTACACAGAGTCAAGGCCTTTTCTGCTTCTCACACTGCCCTTCCAGCAAGTAGGCTGGGGGTGCACAAGAAGCTGAGAGGTGACACAGCCGGGACAGATGACTCCAATTGGCCAGAGGAATACCCCATACCAGGTGACATTGTGCTTAGCAATAAAAGCTGGGGGAAGAAGGGGGCATGTTTGGAGTGATGGTGTTTGTCTGTCCAAGTAACCGTTAGGCATGATGGAGCCCTGCTTTCCTGGAGATGGGTGAACACCTGCCTGCCAATGGGAAGTAGTGGATGAATTCCTTTTTTTGCTTTGCTTGCATACATGGATTTTGCTTTACCTATTAAACTGTCTTTATCTCAACCCATGATTTTTCTCATTTTTACTCTTCCAATTCCCTTCCCCCATCCCACCGGGGGGGAGTGAGCAAGCGGCTGTGTGGTGCTTAATTGCCGGCTGGGTTTAAACCACAACAACTTACCAAATTTAAGTGAAATTCAGAAGATATTTCAACACTAAGGAAGTATCAGGAAAAAGAAGTTCTAGAAGGACTTTTTAATGACAGTTGTACAGAATATTTTGTGTAGCTGCTTTTGATGATAACATCTTAGGATCAAATATTGATATGGATTGGAATAGTTCACTCTATTTTGACTCACCCTTTCTTACACCATATGACTCCTGATTTTAATACAATTCATTTCTACACCAAATCATAACTCATTCTTTAGAAACTAAACTAAACAATACATGTTAAATGATTGATTGTTCCTAGTAGCTTTGGCACTTGCCTTTAGCTCTACTTCCAATTAATATACACTTTTGAATGCAGACACAGCTGGAGGACAAAAAGAGATTAATCCCTTTGCTTGCATTCTGCTTGCTTCCCACTAACACTCTTACAGGTTTTTATGCAGTTATTCAAGCCTACAACAGAAGCTCTTGAGGTGAAAGTTCTGGATAGGCTCCATGATGTTCAAGCTGTTTTAATAGAATGGCTTTTACTGTGAAAAAGGTTAAAACCCATTACATACTGTTTATTGTAAGGTTCCCATGTACTCAGGTAAGACTGTTGACTATACTCCCACTGAGCATATCTGTAGAAAAACCCAACCAAACCAACCAACCAAAACTCCCACCAAACAAACAAACAACCAAAAAACAACAAAACCCCCACCTGGCAGAGGAGGTTGCTCCCTATACTTTCTGGGGGAGCTACTGCACTTGTAGCTTGTATCAGGTAGAATGGCCCTGGCCAAAGGAAAATCGCATCTGACTTTTCAGTCCAGCTCTCTGGCCTCATGGCACAATGAACAAGAAGTCAAAACCTGGATTTCTTTATATAGTCTGGATTTCTTTATATAGTCTGGATTTCTTTATAAAGTCTATGGATTCTTTGACCATGGGGTGGTCTCCGTGGCACCGGGCCTGCTGAGTGCAGACGGTGTTCAGCTGTCCCCAAGGGGGAAAAGAATCCTTGCCCGTAAGTTGGCAAACCTCATCAGGAGGGCTTTAAACTAGACTCGAAGGGGGAAGGGGATGAAGCCAGGCTACCCAGAGGTGAGCCTAGGGGTGATGTGCCATTGCCGGGGGCAAGACCGATAGCCCAGCTCAAGTGCATCTACTCCAATGCACGCAGCATGGGCGGCAAGCAGGAGGAGCTGGAAGCCATCGTGCGGCAGGCCAGCTATGATGTGGTCGCCATCACAGAAACATGGTGGGACGACTCGCATGGCTGGAGTGCTGCGATGGAGGGCTATAAGCTCTTCAGGAGGGACAGACAAGGAAGGAGAGGCGGTGGGGTGGCTCTGTACGTCAAGGAGTGCTTTGATTGTATAGAGCTGGATGATTGTCATGACGGGGTTGAATGCTTATGGGCAAGGATGAGGGGGAAGGCCAACAAGCCGGATATCCTGCTGGGGGTCTGTTATAGACCACCCGACCAGGGCGTAGAAGCTGATGAAGCATTCTACAAGCGACTGGCAGAAGTCTCACAGTCGCAAGCCCTTGCTCTTGTGGGGGACTTCAACTTACCGGATGTCTGCTGGAAGTACAACACAGCTAAGAGGAAACAGTCCCGGAGGTTCCTCGAGTGTGTCGAAGATAACTTCCTGACGCAGCTGGTAAGCGAGCCTACAAGGGAAGGTGCCCTGCTTGACCTGCTGTTTACGAACAGAGAGGGTCTGGTGGGAGAAGTGAAGGTCGGAGGCCGTCTTGGGCTTAGCGACCATGAAATGATAGAGTTTTCAATATTTAGCCAAGTAAGGAGGCGGGTGAGCAATACCGCTACCATGGACTTCCGGAGGGCAGACTTTGCCCTGTTCAGGACACTGGTTGAGAGGGTCCCTTGGGAGACGGTCCTGAAGGGCAAAGGGGCCCAGGAAGGCTGGACCCTCTTCAAGAAGGAAATCTTGAAGGCGCAGGAGCAGGCAGTGCCCCTGTGCCGTAAGAAGAGCCGGCGGGGAAGACGGCCGGCCTGGCTGAACAAGGAGCTTATGCTGAGGCTCGGGGAAAAAAGGAGAACTTACCACCTCTGGAGGAAGGGGCAGGCAAGTGAGGAGGAATACAAGGACCTCGTTAGGTCATGCAGGGAGGGAATTAGGAAGGCGAAAGCCCAGCTAGAGGTCAACCTGGCCACGGTCGTGAGGGACAACAAAAAAAGCTTCTATAAATACATTAACAACAAAAAGAGGGCCAAGGAGGATCTCCATCCTCTACTGGATGCGGCGGGGAACATTGTCACGAAGGATGAGGAAAAGGCTGAGGTACTTAATGCCTTCTTTGCCTCAGTCTTTGATAGCCACACCAGGTATCCTCAGGGTATCCGTCCCCCTGAGCTGGATGACAGGGATGGAGGGCAAAATAGGCTCCCCATGATCCAGGAGGAAGCAGTTAACGACCTGCTATGCCACCTGGACACTCATAAGTCTATGGGGCCTGATGGCATCCACCCAAGGGTGCTGAGGGAGCTGGCGGAGGAGCTTGCCAAGCCGCTCTCCATCATTTATCAACAGTCCTGGTCAACGGGGGAGGTCCCGGACGACTGGAGGCTTGCCAACGTGACGCCCATCTACAAGAAGGGTCGGAAGGAGGATCCGGGGAACTACAGGCCTGTCAGCCTGACCTCGGTGCCGGGGAAGGTTATGGAGAGGCTCATCTTGAGGGCGCTCACGGGACACGTGCAGGATAACCAAGGGATCAGGCCCAGCCAGCACGGGTTCATGAAGGGCAGGTCCTGCTTGACCAACCTGATCTCCTTCTATGACCAGGTGACCCGCCTAGTGGATGAGGGAAAGGCTGTTGATGTTGTCTACCTGGACTTCAGTAAAGCCTTTGACACTGTTCCCCACAGTATTCTCCTGGAGAAGCTGGCGGCCCGTGGTTTAGACAGGTACACTCTTCGCTGGGTAAAAAACTGGCTGGATGGCCGAGCCCAGAGAGTTGTGGTGAATGGGGTGAAATCCAGCTGGCGGCCGGTCACAAGCGGAGTCCCCCAGGGCTCGGTTTTGGGACCGGTCTTGTTTAATGTCTTCATTGATGATCTGGATGAGGGGATAGAGTGCTCCCTCAGCAAGTTTGCAGACGACACCAAGTTGGGAGGGAGTGTTGGACTCGATGATCTTACAGGTCTTTTCCAACCGTACTGATTCTGTGATTCTGTGATTCTATGTATGTTGTCAAGACACAGTTTACTCCGAAAATTTTTGAAATTCTGTTCTTTAATAGCAATCCATTTTTTTCATGAGATTATCTCACCTATTGTTTTCTGATTTTGTTTGGCAAGATGCTTTTTAATGACTATTAATGTTTAGTTAGAGCTCACTCAATAAACCAAAGAACAATAGATGTTAGATTTAAATGTAGATCATTATGTTTACTGTAGTATAAATAATTATGTAAATATGGGTTCATGGAATTCTTCCCTTAAGTTTTATAACTTAATGCTCTTTAACTTTCACCAAATTCTTTCCAAATATATACAGAAGATAATTTGCCTTTTTAAATGCTACATTTTTTTACTTTCAGAGAGACCATGAGTATAACCAGTGCATTATCTACTTCTACTCTACAGCTTTACTGGGGGTGCTAATAGCCTTTCGCCCTACCACCATTTGTAGATGCTCTGTGAAGCCTTTTTGCAACTGCTGCAGCACTGCCAACTCACACATTCTCAAGGCATGTAATGCTTTCCAGGAAGGAGATGGAGATAACTGCTGCTGGAAATGTGTCTCTTCCAAATTATAACCCCACTATGATTTCCACTTCATCAAGTGATCTGCCCCATCATGCAATGTGACAAAGGGTACGTATCTCTTGCGTGACTCAAAACTGGATGGTTACCTCCCCATTCCCTTTACAGCTGTGTATCCTAGTTTATGTAGGACTGGAGTATCTCTCACTAAATAATGAATCCTCTAATGCATCCTCTGAACGCAGCACAGGTTCAACTAGATTTATGATCTCATATTTGAACATATTTATCTAATCTATTATCAAAAAATGCACAGTAATAGGGAGGCCACAGCCTCCAAGAAAATCATTCCAGTGCTTCACCATATTCTCATTTGTTCTCACCAATGAGAACAAATTATTTGCTGCTTCCTCCTTTTTCAGACCTGAAATACCTTCTGATTAGATACTCCCCATCTGATTGTAGTAATCTCCAAGACCAAATGCATCTCCAAAGTAGATGAGTCTGCATCTCAACTAATCAGTAGACAGGATGATGGCATGATTCATGTGACCTCATTTAGGTGTCCACATGGAAATAAGATGAATCACGCTGCTTTTCTCCTCTATTTATACACAGAAAGAGGGTAATTAGTTCAGAGAAGCTAGGTGATGAATCTTACTCCTGAAAACTGCTATAAATTTATTTTCTTTTCTTTTTATTAAAATGAACAGACTCACTTCTTTCAGCCATAAAGGGGGTCCATTCCGCCTCTATGTAGTCAAACTTAATCCTAAAGACTTCCAAAGGGAAGTCTGAGTTGCCCAAATTATGTACTTAAGTGGCCAAGCTATATGTTTAGGAGTTCCAAATTCATACATAGCTCTGCCTGACTAGGTACTTCAAAATGTTTTGTTAACTTATTTTGGAATAGTATCGCTTCTCTAACTCATGTTTACCTTGGGAACTACTAAGCTCATTTCAACAGAGCAACTCCTGAGCCTGTCCTTCTCCAACCTTTAACTTATCTTATTCCTAACTAAATGCAGAATCTGCATATGTCCCCATTGAATGGCATCCTGCTGTTTTGAATTCTAGCTCTATTTTCCAGCTGGTGCATGAGCTCTTGCTGCCCTCCCTCCCTGATTATTTCACCATTCAACACAGTAGTGAAAATTGTGGCCCAAGAACCACAACTGAAGTGTCTTTCTATTCTGACTGTGAACACTTGCTAACCAATCAAATGCAGGTTTCCAAAAAGTTTTGCATCTGTTTAGTGGTAATTTAATCAAGATAATTCCCTACTTACTTATGAGAATGGCATGTTGAATAGTGTAAGAAGACTTAGGGAAGACAAGTGACTTAACATCGGTGCTTCTCACATACCCACATTTTGCTTCCATTTCCATACAGGGAAATTAGATTAGCTTGACCCAACTTTTCCCCAGTAAATACAGTTTCATTGTTACATATCAACTTGGTATGTTCTTGTATTTGGCTTCCAAATATTTAAGCTTTTTATTCCTAATAACTGAAATGAAGCTAAGCAGTCTAAAATGCTCTAGCTTCCCCCTTTTCTGTTTAACAAAAAAAAATATTCACCCTTTTCAGTCTTTTGCTACCTCTACGCATCCAAAGACAACTACTAGTGCACTTCAGAATGTGTATATCAACAAAAGAAACCAATCAGTGAAAACACTGTGGAAAACAATTCTGAAGTGAAGATCCTTTACATCTGAGCAAGACTGCTCCATAGCGGTGCAAAGAGGTCCTTTATCTGTTACCTGTCTGATCAGCATTGGTGATAGCTGGGCTTGAGCAGAATTAACTATTTCCAGTGGAACCTGGTAGAACATGTGAGAACATTCGGCCCTTTTCTGCATTTTTTAATGACTCTTCATGAGAATCTGATTTGTATTATTATACTCCTAGAGTAATGTATACTGTGATGTCAGCTATTAATACACATTTTACCTCTGCAATACAAAGTATAAGGCTCATTATGGAGCCTTCCAATTTATACTGTTCAGTTCATATACAATCTTGAACGTACGCTTGCTAATACTGATGAAAGCAGTGATGTTTACTGAACAATGCCAATGCCAAACCCAAAACCCACAAGGAAGAAGGCAGCGAAAGATCACATCAGTTTATCACACCTATCACACAAATATACAGTGGTGATTCATCTCAGCTACCACCTCAGCTAAATACCGTATTCTCTTTTTTTCAACAGCAGAAAGTTTGTGGGGATGTTTAAGGCATGATTCATCTGACCTATTTTAGATGTTTATGGGAAGATGAATCATGGCAAAATATTTATGGGGAGATGAATCATGCCAAAAAAGTGCCTCTCTCACTTAATTTTCTATTGAGGGAGCTGATGGTGACAAGCTCAACAATCCGGTCTATTACACCAATCATCATTAGTTTTGCTATTTCACCTGTAGAGCTTGGTTATCTTAGTTACAAATTTACTAATAACTTCTGTATTATTGACATATTTACTTATAACTTCCGTATTATTATTACTTGGAAGTTCTGTATTATTGACCTGTAACAGCTGTATCTGAATTTCCACTGTAGAAAATTAGATCAAACTTTGTCTCCTCCAGAGATTTGTTTATCCAGAGATTATTTTCTTGCAACTAGATCTGTTTTTAAAATTATATATTAATCTAACTTCAACTGCATGAATGCAATCTATAACAAAGAACAAATTTCTGGTGAAAGTAATGAGCTCTTGAAGAAAACATACGTCCTGTATGAAGCTGAACAATACACCTCAGCAAGTTGGAAGTGATGTCATATTTCTTTTTGATGTCTACAGTTGGTTTAATGTTGACCTAATAGTCACACAAGATAAATGTGTGTGCATCTCCTTTTATATATGCATATTTAACATACACAAGCTTGTATACCTCATATGCTATTCCTTCATTAAAAGAGCCGATTTTGAAAAATATGCATTAAATTATCAACTAAAGCTCTTTTATCTTTTAATTTGCTTCTCTGTCAAACTTTTTTGATTCTGTGTTAATAACCAAAACATATAAGATGAAAAAGAGTGTAAGACTATTTTTTGCTCATGTAGACAGATGAATTTCAGCGCCTTTTGAATATGACTGACTCAACCAAAATATAATCTCATATTTTCAACCACTCTTCATATGTAAAATGTGTCTTAAAAATGTAGCCTCGATTTTAAAAAACTATCTTCTATGCATTCTCACCTCTGAACTTGACTATCTTCCAGAACAGCACCACAAAAGACGCATGCAATACATAATATGAATGTCAAAACCTGCATGCTGTAACATCAAGAAACAATCAAGCTGGAATCCCAAAAGGATCATGCATTGGCAGCATTTGCAAAAGATACATGTGGAATCTCTTCGCTTGAAAAACCTATTTTCTAAGGCTCTGAAGAAAAGCAACATATTTGTAATGTTAATTAGACTGGACTGCCATCATTTAACACACCCCTAAAGCTATCCACCAATAATGGATAACAAGCCCACTGAAGAGAAAAGGTCTAGGGAAAGAATTTGACCACTGGATCCATAACTAATAGCTTACTCCCAGGTTTGTTTCAGATCACTCCTCCTAGTTCTTTCCAAGACAACCTGTGTGGTTCTATAGACAGGTCTACTACAGCGACCACTCCAAAAAAAACAGTATGGATGAAACTGTGTAAGCTTTGGCATTCTCCACATTCTTCCAATATTGCTCCAGAAAGCTTCCAATTCCCTATATCCTCCTGATATTTCTGAGCACACAGCATAGCACCTTGGGTTCATTTTGGTGGGTGTGGTGCATCCTTCATATTATTGCAGACTGAAAAAATGCATTAAAAAAAAAAAGTACTGTAAAATCAAGAGTGCACACAGCCAAGTGGTACACAGAAAGGATGTGGTCATTCTGCTCTAGAAAGAGCTAGCCCTAAGTGGTGTCAACACCAGCCACACTGTATCATTCCGCCTGCTGTTTGATAATGCCTCCCTAGACCTACGTAATTAGCAATGCTGATACAGCTAACATCCAGCTATGGGCAACCTCCCTTCGTAATCTGGAAGACAGTACTGTAATGCTCTGTCTCTCTTGTGCGCCTTTCATCTCACTTCCGAATTTTGTACTTGGTTCCAGAACTGCTGATGGGGCTCCCTCACCCTCTACTAATAGAGCTCAAAGAGACAAAAGAGGTACAGGAGACAAAAGCAATAAGAGTTGTGTGCCACCTACTAAAGATTGAAAGTGGCAGCCCTATTCTCCACTCAATTTAGCAGATGCCTTTTAAACCCCTGCCAAATCCAGTTTCACAAGATCACATGTTAAACTATTTCCTGAACTGGCCACTTGCCTAGCAGTGACAAAATGGACATGACCACAACTCCTCTCCAGACTGCAGTCCACAGAGAATGAGGTGGGGGAAGGAACACCAAGAGCACTGATCTTCTGTGAGCATCCAAGGAAAGAAAACTTCCACTTCAGTTCCGATGGTATGTTTCTCTTATAAGAAAGCCATGTAAATTAGTCCTGCTTTAATCCTAAGGAATGAGCAATAATTGCAGCTCTTGAAAACAGACTGTTACTCTGAACACAGGATATTCAAAAGATGTAAAAGCTTTCTCCATGACCACGAAAATCATCTGTCTAGAAAACAACAAAATACACTCCCCTTTCATGTCCCATGCATGCAGGAACAATATGTTTCTAAATTAGCAAATAACGTACCATGAACACAAGAGCCAGGGAACTTCTCAGTCTTCTGAGACTCCTAGAAGTGCCCTGCTATTCCCTTCTGTGACCAGAAGTTCATCTCGGAAGTTTGTGCATATTAAATATTACAGGAATGTTCTGCTGTGAGAACTAATTTCGTCTCTCTCTTTATTTGTGGGCCTTAGTGGGATGACATTTACGGCAGAGATACAGGATCATCTTGCTCTTTCTTAAGACTCCTGTGTGTTGTTATCAGTGGTTCAAGAAGCCTCCTCAAACCAGCGTGACTGCTGATGAAGCACTCTCTCCATGAGGATGAGCAATTGCCCTCAGAAAGCTGTCATTTGACTTGAAGCAAATGGCATGGAAGTGATCCCTTTCTCCTCTAGCTGGCAGATAATGCAAATTAATATACCTTAATATACCTTAATGCTGTTCTATAATACATGACTAGTCACATGCTAGGAGGCTCAAGAACAGAGCACATGTGCAATGAATAGCACTGAGTGTGCTTCTGAAGCTGCAATGAGCATTACTTATCTGAAGCTGAGTATCAGAACATTCTTTAAACAACTATTTCTTAGATTCTCTGACTTATTCCTATCATGAGCATTTTTTTCATTTTTTTTTTTTCACTTGACGTCTTTCTGCATGGTTTGGTTCAGCCGCATAAATTAACGGACTTTCTGTATGGCATGAGAAATAAACATTGGTCATTTAGGAACCATGGAAGAGAGTAGCATTATAAAAACCATTATGGATCAACTGGAAAAATGGGACTTAGGAAACTTTCATCTACATGAGAAAAGATGACACCCATAACTATTTTTTGTGGAAAAATGGACCATAACATAAACCTTCCACTGAGCAGACACAGGTCCGTGAACACTCATATTACAGTCATATGTCTTTATAGATGGCACATACAAAAAAGGACTCCAGAGGAATAATGAAAAAAGGCCAAAAAATCTATACAAAACAAAATTGTATTTTTTTTCTTTTATTTTCTCTTTCAAGCAGAATATTTGCTGCTTCTTGGGCTTTACTGGTTCAAGCTTTTCTAAATATACAATAAATGATAACACAATTTAAAAATTGCAAAGTTCTGGCTTTATTCTCTCTTTTAACTGTTGATACAGTACTGCATGCATCATTAATAACTTGCTACTACAATCCCACCAAATCTATAGTCTTCAACAATAAATAAATAAATAAATATTGTTTTTAAATTTCTCCTGGATGGCTTCGTTTATACAGGTATGTAAGACAACGATGCAATCGTATTTTTTCTTAATGATGTTTTGAGATGGGGGGGAAATACAGTGGATATTTTCTATGTTTTTAAGAATGATGATTTGTGGTATCATAATAATGAGACAATTCCTGCCAAAGCGTCATCTTTTCAAAGTATAAAGTAGGACTCATTTCATCTTACTTTAGCCATCTAAAAGTCAAATACTTCATCTACCCTAGCTGTTTGGATAATCAGTGGGTTCAGATAGGCACCTCCTCATATTTTATCCCTGAGTCAAATCTAAGATTACTGATTAGTTAGAAAGATGCTTTAACTGTGCAAGCGATAGTTTCCACTCAGACAGACAACTTTGAAGGGCTATTCATCCTGATTATGGCAGCCATCCACCTTAGGATGGGATGAATTGCCTCCGGAGTTCCTTTTCTTTCTTCATGAACTATGCTGAGCCTAAATGAGGCAATAGATTAGATACTCTTTTAGCTATTTTATAGGTGGCTAAAATTAGAAAAGATTAATCCCACTCACAGGCTCTGCAAATTCAATCAGGTGTAGTGCTAGGTGAATTTAGTACTGAGTTTACCTACCTCATGGGTCTTGCCACAAAGATATTTTCTTTGAATTAATGTATGGAAAAAAACAAAAGAGGAAAAATATTTTACTGCAAGATTCTCGGCTGTTTGGGAACCTTTGGGTGTTAAATTAGTTTTGCAAGGGCCTTCAAGTGCAAGTGACTAACATAATTATGAAATGTAAATTTGCCTCCCACCTGATTATATGCAAACTCCTGAGGAAGCCTAAAAGGTCTAAGCCATTACATAAATTAATTACTTTCAGCAAAGATTCCCCAAAACTCAGGAATCATAAGTGCAAAAATACCCTGGTAAGATCTGTTCCTGCTGGCTGTGCTGATTTTGTCTGGCATGAAAGAGATATGCTACCATTGATGACTTGTTCAATCAAACCCTGAAACGTTGGGTATCATTGGAGAAAGGGTAGAAGAAGCTCTTACTGATATCCTATTAAATGTATCCAAGTCAGTGATATACGATTAAACACATCCTAGCAGGTTTAAAGTTTTGTAATTATTTAGTATGTATCTACCAGTAATATATTTGTTTTGAACTTTAATGAATGTGTGTTGCTTGATATATAGATGAGTTATCACTCATTTAAGAATTTAACAATACCCATTTTCAGTTCCCAACGCACGGATGCCGCATGTTGTTATTTCAATATATTTTTCCTAAAGAATACTCTACCATATTGATATAGTTTTTTCTGATTCAACCCATAGAAATAGATAACTGGAAAAGAAATACTGCAGTGAAAAAACAGTTTGTACTGTGCTGACTTTATTTAAGCTACCTTTTCCAGCAAACAATTATTTCCATAGCAGTCCATTTTGAAATTACTTTCTGAACTACATCTTTACTTCTAAAAAATCCACCTATAATTATGTATTCCAAGTACCTTTATCTCCACATGCATGAAGACTCCAGAATTATTTTTTTCTGGGTCTGGCTGCATGACCATCTCATTCCCTGAATCTGTGCTAGGACAGAATCCAGGTATGCAGCAATTCCCTGTCCCAGAAAATAAACTTCACTTCCCTAACAAGGCCCATGATCAAAATGTCCAGGGGAGCAAGACCCGAAGGTAGGAAGCCACTGATTATTAAATAAAAACACTTCAATTTTTCAAGAATGCTTGTTTACTAAGTTGAACTATACAGACAGATTTCTAAGCAGCATCCTAGCATACTGAAGATGAAAGAAAGCTTTTTTGTAAACCAATGTTATCTGGTCTTTCTAAGTTAGCAAGAATCTGAAAAAGACTGTGAGTTTTACTAACACTTTGGCCAGCAGAGGTTTTTACCTTCAGTGGAAGATGGAGAAAACAGCCCGCCTAATTCTTCAAAGTGTTTCCTTTTCTGATCATCATTTCTATCTTGCTTGAGGGACATTATTTATTATTTAAAAGCTAATATCCCAAAGACATTCTGACAGTTAGTTATGTGCTTCAGTTGAAAATAAGGCACAACATAAGGTACTGTTAATGTGTAAGTGTAGCCAAGGTTGTTGCATCCATCTATCTCGCATAGTGGCTTCCTGTATGGCACAGGACAGAATAAATAGCCTGGTTCCACTAATGCTCCACAGATCCTAGTTTTCAGACCAGAAGAAAAATTACCCAGTAACAGTTTCTAAGTTTCTCTGAGAAAAATGACGCAAGCCAGAAGCCCACTTGCACTGGGTTGGATCACCTACTTCTGCTTTATCACATAATCATTTGTTGATCTTTGATCTCAAAAGCCAGAGGGAAGAATGAACTTGGAAATCTCATACTGTTTATAGTGATAAGGAAGTCATTGTTTATCGACGTTACCAGCCCTTGATCTCTTTTTTTGTGCTGTACTGTGGTCTGATCCTTGACTGTGAAACACACAGAAAAATCATTCATGTTGTGTATTAGTGGAACTCGATGATTACTTCTTCCAGGAATGAAAAACTGAGCATGAGATGCTAGCCAGAGAGATCCTGGATCAAATGATGACAAGAAAAACTCCTGTAAGCTGAAATAATGTATTAAGTATGCTTATCTGAAAGAAATAAATTATTTGGATTAATAATGATAACGGTGTTGTTCTTTTATTTACCAGGCAGGAAAGAAATCTATTTTGGAGAATAGAGTTTGAAAAGTTTTCAAAACTGCTTGAGCTTCAGCCTGCATTTTCATGCTGAGTGAGTCAAAAATAGCGAAAGAAATGTTTCTAATTCCTTCAGGTAGAAAGCAAGTGTACCTGGATCTCCTGTATTCCATTCAGTGTTACAGATTAGTACACAGAATAAGACGGTCAGTTCCACAGGGGCCTCCAAGAAAAGCCAGGGCTGCTACAGTATTTCGTAGTGAGCCTAATCCTGCACACTCTGTGAGAACCAGGATCCAAGGTGTTTTGGCACGGAGACCTCTAATTTTTGTATGCCACTACAGTTAGGTTGAAAGGTTTTAAAAGGTTAGAAATTGAAGTGTTTCTACATATTTATGGAAGTACACTTTTTGAGCACCTTCAGGAATTTAGAAACTGAAGCACCTATAGAGGTAGGTACCAGGTAAACAGATTACAGTTTTGAATGTTGACAAATTTTCTCCAGCTTCTGGCATTCACTGTCAAAGATAAGTTTGTGAATGCCTCACCCAAGAACATTACTGTTCAATACGACTTGACTTCTTCCTGGCATCACATGAACGTCAGTTAGCAGCTATACACATTAAGCCTATTCACACACTTGTATCAAGAATGTCTGCCAGTTTACGAGTTGATATGGAATATAAGCTTCAGCAGGCTGACACACATCACACTGAAATTTGTATGGCAGATCTTAATACGGGAAAGATGCCTGAACCCATGGAGGCTGGTGTTTAACTACCATGTTTGGTGCTTAATTGCTTCTCTGGACTTAGCTTCTTAATCCAATGTTTTAAAAATTATTTACAGACTTAGAAGCTTTACTTTCACTGAATATCAAGTACTAAAATCTGAGAAAAAATTCCAGTTTTCTTACTGTGCAGTAATAAACAATACAGTATACAAATCACTTGTCATAGTTACAGCATAGTGAGCGATTAAATGGCACTTTGAACTGCGTACTTGAGTGAACGGGTTAGACTGCTTATGCTATTGAAAGCTATCCAACCTAAGACTGGATCTATTAGATCCTTACTTGTATTAACAGCAATTAATAGTACTTTGTAAAAAAACATCTCCAACAAAACAAGGAGGCTTCTGGATCATGCAAAACTGGCTTCCTTTTCAAGTAAAGTTTTACTACATGTTCCATTTGTGTTTCAGTAACAGAAATACTAGCAGACTCCACACAAAACTACTAGGTACTTTTATCATATACGCTGTATATATATGTACAGAATCTGTTTCATAGTACTGCAATACAGTTGTTATAGCGGGAAGCTGTCTTCTGAAACAATAGATTGAAACATATGTTATGTTAGTTAGGATTGAGAATTGAGAATGCAGAAATAGAAGTAAAATAGTTAGTATTTCCCACAATAATGCAGGGTAGTTTGGATCACTGAAAAGCACTGGGAATCAGGAAGCCTCAAGTTCCAGGAACCCCAAACTGACCAGAGGATGACTAGCTGTGAAGGCTTGGGGAAGTCCTCGAATACCCTCTATTTCTATTCCTTTGCAATGTTAGGATAATATACTTACTTGCATGAGAAGGAGGCTGTGAGGATTATTTATTATTTGATCAGCATGTTTCATACATTAAGTGTCATAAATATTCTAGCTACTCTTATGACTATACGAAGCCATGAAATTTGTCCGAAACATCATTAATATTACATCTTTGTTTTCATATTAAAAAAGCAGATAAAAGTGTATGACTTGTCCTATGTCACTATCATATTTTCTGTTGTTGACTGCTTATTCTGTTATCTGTTATCTTCTATAACAATGACGAAAGGAAGGTGGGGGCCTATTGCACTAGTGCAAAACCAGAAAGACTGAACAGGTAACGATAATTCTTCCAAGGATCTAAGAAATATTGCCAGAAACAGAAAACCAGCAATAATTCTGATCTCTAACTAACTAAATATTTTTTGGAAAGGAATATAGTGAAATGCAGACTATCCAACAATTTCTTCAGATGGACTGATTATAATTTCTTAAACAAAGCAAAAAGCAAGAAGACCTAGACCTTATGAAAGAAGACAGATGGTAAGAGATTTAGGTGAGTGTCCACGGAATCATAGCATTTTCAATTCTTAGGATGGGAAGGAGGAATAACAATAAAATAAATGTAAAAGACATAAAAAAATACTTCAGGAAACTCAGAAATTACAAGTAAGATCCCGTGGGAAAAAATTCAATGAAGAACTTCCTTAAAGAAATTCTACTTAAAATATGACTGTAAATTATCTAGCACAAAGATGGAAACTGTGCAAGACCAACTTTGTAAAATCACAAAGTCATTACTTCAGACACAAGAAGAATATGTACAGAAAATTAGTACTATTCAAATCACTAAGGTGAGAAATGAAGAACAAAATAACAACATAACTACCAGGAACATGGAAAGACACACTAAGAAAAGTGAAGGCACTAAATGTGAAACAACTGGCAAGGAACATGCAAGATAAACAAACAAAAAGATCAATAAGTACATTAGTTGCAAGAGGAAAACAAAGGAAAAAGCTGGTCCACTACTCAACAGCGAAAAAAGCTATCAAGTCATGGCACTAACAAAAACCTAAATGTTTAATTCATTTACTGCTTCAATCTTCACTAAAAAGGTTAGATGTAATCAGGCAGATGATGCAATTAACACAAACAACAAAGCATTTAAGATAGAAAAAAGGAAACAGGTTAGAGAATACAAACCTAAGTTAGTTGATTTTAAATAATCCAGAGATGATGAAATTCAGGGAGTACAGAGAATTTGCTGAAGCAATTTCAGAAGCACTTAAAAAACTCATGGATGGATTCTGGAAGACTGGAAAAAATCAAACAAGTTACCTATCTATCCTTAAAAAAGGGAAAGCAAAAAGAGCTGGAAAACTATATATCAGTCAGACTATTTTCCATTTCTAGAGAAACACTGGACTATATTAGCAAACAAAAAAATTGCAAGCCTCAGCAAAAGGCTTGATGACCAAGCCAAAACAATTTTTTCCAAAACAATTTATGTAAATGGGGGGGTGTAAGTGTGAGGGTGTGTAAGAGAGAGAGAGTAAAACAAGATTTTACTTGTTTAATAGTCAAAAAAAGCTTTAGTGAAGCTTCTGATACTAATATAATGTTCTCATAAGCTGACTAAAAATGGTCTAATTTAAGTTACACTTATATGCAAAACCAGTTGGAAAACTATATTCAGAGAGATGTCAATGGTTGCCTGTTAAACAAGAATATACTGATTTGAGATTCCTGGGGATCTACTGTTGGCGTAATCAATGTTTTCCTTAATTAGCAGTATGATAAAATGAAAGTTTTAAGATGTGAAATTATGAAATCTGAAGGTGTTGCCAAGCTGGAGATAGCTGTAAGCATTCTTGCAGACAGAACTAAAATTCAAAATGACCACTGCATATCAGATACATGTTCTGTAAAAACAGGATGAATTTCCACAAAGAGAAGTGAAAAATACTACACTTGGGCAGAAGCAGTCAATGGCACAAATCCAGGCTCTAGAATAACTGCCTGCAGGAAAGAAAACATCTGGGGGCTTTAGTGGATATCAAGCTGAACATGAGTCTTCTTTGCCATGTGGGAAAGGAAAAGACCATGCTACTGGTGTATAAAAAAGAGACCATAGCCTATAAAATACGTAAATAATCTTTCTGCTGTAGCTGGCTTTAAGACACCTTTTGCTGGAATATTTTATTTGATTTTGGTACCAGAATTCCAAAAGTATGTGGATTGTCTAGAAGGAATAGAGAGCACAACAACAAAGATCACCAGAGATGATGATTTAAACATGACTAGCAATGAAAAATATAAGTAATATAAGTTGAATCCAGCCCAAAACTGAGGAAAGACATGATTAAAGGTAACTGCAGAGAGGAACAGAATGAACTATTCTTCATGCCCACTGTGGGTAGTACAAGTAATAATAAGCTTTATCTGTGGAAAGGGAGATTAATTTAGACATGAAGAAAAGCTTACTAGAAGAGACAGCTATGGTCTGGAACAGATCACCTTATGAGGGTGCAGAGTATCCATCAGTGAGGTTTTAAAAAACAAGCTAGACAAACACTGCCTAGTTCTGTCTGTTGTTTTTTGTCATCTACTAAATTTTGAGAAGTCTATCTTGAAAACATAATGCTGCCTTTGTTTCCCAGACTTTACAGTTTTCTGACTTCTTGAGCTAGTTGCGGTGCTCAGCACCCTCATGACAAACCAGGAGAGAAGTCTGGTGATCCACAAGACCATGTAGAGGTCGGAAGGAAATGCTAGGAGGAAATACTGACTGTTGGGCACAAAGTCGAGGGAGATGAGAAGCTGAGGTTGGCAGGTCGGCTAGCACATGGCCCAGCAAATACAGAACCAAGGGTCTACTCGAGCTCAGCAGTCAGATAGCCAGGACGTCTGTTAAATGAACTGTTCAGCATGAATAATCACAGGACAGTGAGGAGCCTGGAAGACAGGTCAACACTAAAGAGGGAGCAAATTAGTCACAAGATCCAAAAGTCAAAGTCCTTAGAGACTGCAGTAGGGTTGTAGAAAATGAGACTAGAAACAGGTTAACTCAAGAAGGACACTTGCTGGGCTTTACGTCAAAAGCTTTTCTTCAATCAATATGTGACTGGGGAATGGGTAAACTGCCAATGGATCAGCATTTTCGCGTGAAACTGCTCCCCCTATCAAAACACTGAAAAGCAGTTTTCTGTAATGGAGTGAGATCTCAACAACTTACACGGGACCTTTGTTGCTCCTGCTGATGAAGTCTTAAGAAGTTTTACAAATAAAAAAAGGATGAAACACTTCTCTGTTTGAAAAATACCAGTTTACAGTCTCTTCATGTACATTAGCAGTTAAGCTATGTACCTAAAAACTGGATGAATTAATGTTAGAATTAAATAGGTATATTTTCGTGGTTGTCATAAAAACTAAATATCACTAAGATTCTTGTGGTCTGAGTACATGGTCAAGAATCACATTTTTTTCTTACGTTAAATATATTATTATGTTCCTATTTTTATGTGAATGTAATTTGGTTAATATCCGTAATTGCATGGCCACAAGTGGCTCCTACGTCTTGATTAAATACGGAGGCCAGTCTTGCACAAACAAGTGACTGTATTCAGACTTGGATACCTACAATCCATATTACAGAAGCTGATAAGTAAAACTTTACTACTACTCTTTGTCATATTAACACAGTTCATTTTCACTCACACAGTCAATAAACGAATCCCTGCGAGGCCTTAGGAGTATAACACAACTTCTGCACATTGCCCAGAAAAGCCAATGATGGTAAGTAGATCATGCTTCAGAAGCTGTTCTGTTTTGCATTCCAACAGCAGCTGCCAGTGCTCCCTCGTGCATTTGTTATTACAATACTGGATTGAAATTTCTCTCATGAACTAATAGCATTATGTCATTTGTTTTATTGCTGTCATTTGGAAGTACTGCTCTGCTGTGCTTTGCAGAATCCATTGTGTATGCAAACAGTTAATCAATACGTGGCAACCACTTTGTAAAGCTAGATTTCTACACTTCTACACCTGTTTCTTGCTCTTGTCAGAAAATGCCAAAGCAATTATCAGAACTGTTTATGAAAGCCCACTGCAATATTTAGTTAAATCACTTTACTAGACATACTCTACTTATTACTTACTCTGTACTTCAACAACCCAAGATAATATAACATCTCTTATCTGAAATTACTGCTCTGTATCAGGCATTTTAAAGGAAACATCTTGAATTCATAAAATTGTATTCGTAGAACTTCTCTACAACAGGCAAATAATAAAGCATAGGTGCTGTTTTCATATAGCATTTTCAATATCATACTCAGATTCTTTTCCATATTGAAAGATCCTTTAAATACGTATTCTCCTTTCCTCATTTCTGTGTCATGCACTCATGTTCTTGATGCTAAGACATAACAAATATAGTAACAGTAAACATAATCCAACAAATGATTAAGAACATCATTACCTTTCTTTTTAAATGTCTCAAATACTTCAATTTGCTTCAGAAGCAATATTCAAAGCATGACAAAATTAGCTTTAAAATAACTCAATTACTGAAAAAGCAGTATCTGTTTTCACCTCCAACTTTTTCAGACTCGTATGTAATTCCATTAGTTGACATAATATGCTTGAACATAAAAGCCAGATACTGCTAGAAGCATTTACAATTACCAAAGATGCCAATAACAAAGTACTCATAGTACTTTAGTTACTTCAAAATACTCCTTAGGTCTTCTAAGATGTTGAGTGGGATGATTACTGGGATGATTAAGGTCAAATTACCATGAATTGAAAAAAACCCTGCACAATTCCTAGAGAAATTACTCATGTTCCTAGAAGAATGGTTTGAATAGGGTTTGTATATGCTAGCTAGTGGAGAGGGCTCTGTCCCTGAAGTCCATTTAAGTTAATGGAATTCTTTCTGGTGACTTAAATGGATTTTAGACCAGATATTAAAACTGCTTTTTTCTTCTGTATGCACTGAATATGTAGTATGTACATATCACATTGAGGAATACTATCAGAAGACTAAATTTTCTTCCAAGAATATAGTTCAAACTAATTCTTATAGTGCAAAGTGTAAAAAATTTCATGCATTACACTCATTTTTATGTTCACAAAAAAAAAAAAAAAAAAAAAATCTATATATTAGGATTTAATCTATTGGCATGTCCTTGAATGACATGGAAGTATGTCTTCACTGTATGAGTTGTTTAGTGGAGGTTCTTTTACCCTTAAATTCCTGTATCACAGCTGCTTTATCAACGTCATGCTTATTCATTTTCTTGCATGGCTGGCTGAAGAGCCCAGAGCAGCCTGATAGACAGCAACTATGAGAAAATAGACATTCACTTCTTTCTTTGCTAGCTGCAGCAAATGAAAGGCATTTATTGGATGAAAAGTAATTTAGAATCTGGGCATATACGATTATTTTGAAGAAATGTTTTATTACATGAATCTTTTGAATGATGAGAAACTTCTGTGGTTCTTCAAGATTTGTTCACAAGGAAGGGATTTTTTTTAACATACTTGAAAGGAAAATAGATGACCAATTTAATTGAGAACGTAAATGGTGGGGTATCTGATCTGACTTTGATTGTTAGAAAAAACAATGGATTAAGAGTTCTACTTCATATAATGTAATATTGTTATTTTACTCCCTTTCCTTCCTCCCAGAAAATAGCTTTGTAAGTATAACCTCTACAACATCTGAACATATTACTGTACACACACTCAGTGGAAACACAGCTTATAACACTTTATTAACTGAACTAAAGCACCACCAATATGATGAGCACATGAACTTTTATAAAATGTAGTTAAGAAAATGTTTTTGTGCATCTTAATTGTTCATATATTTTGAGCAGTGGTTTCCTTTCTAAAACAGGCTGTTATAGGAAAAAAAAGGTAAGAGGTGCAGACTAAAACACATATTCAAGGATATCACAGAACTGAAATTAATTTTGTGTTGAGGAATGGCTTTGCATATATGCTGGTTATGTCAGCTCTTTCATTTACATGTTATAAATACTGTCCTTGTGTGAAAGGCTTCACTATGCATAATGTATTTTTCTTACTGAGACAACCTGTTAGCTTGCAGTGCTTTTGCTCTGAATAATTCCCCCTTACCGCCATTTAACAGATGTAGCTAACATTTCCTGTCCTTGGGTATTGACGGGGCAGAGGGGTCCAGAAAGTGTTGCTCTGTTGGGCTTTCTAGAGTATTTTGAATTTAAATCTTTCTGGATTTCTCTCCTCGGTCTCAACTCATCATTCTTTCTTTTAAATAAACAGCATTTTTTTCTCTCGGTATTTAGCATCATGAACCAGTGCTTAATTCACAAAACCATTGGCTCATACAGCAGAGATGGATAGGCGATATGTGTCCTACTCCCCTGCTTCTGAGGTGGGGAGCCTGATGATTGCAGGCTCAAGTTTGAAACACTGAGAAGATTAGGTATAAAATCCAGTCAGTTAATCTGGCATGTCTACAGCATCTATATTATTCTACATTATTTACATTCCATATTATCATTGTGTACAGACACTTCAGATCTCTACTCAGCATATGTTCTAGTATCTTTAAAATCTGTAGGAACTAAATACTATTAAGTGGCCAGCAACTGTAGGCACATGACGAAAAATCTGTGGCCTTTCTGAGCACATTTCACAACAATGTTAAAAATCAAAGTCACCTTTTGATCTCATCTCTTCATCAAATTCAAAGTATATCACTCACGGTGCAATTAATCTACGCAAAGATAGACATCTGCAGTGTAGATGTGTATTTCAGGTACAAATTCTGGATTTTTTTTTACAGTGGCATCTGACAAAGTTCCAGTGGAGTAAGTCTGGAATATGCCTCATTTTTTCCATTGACTGTAAAAGGAGTGGGGACTACTTATATTATAAACATGAAGGGTAAAATGGAGAAATTCTAGCTTAAGTTCCGGAACATAATTTTTCCTATTGGTTACTGTAAGGCAAACTTTCTTCTCAACACTGGGACACCTGCCCTTTTGTGCCTCCACATGTTGGGAGCCTTGTAAAACAGTGATGAAATATGCTACTGTACACAAAGTAAGGTCTACAAACCTTGACTGAACTTTTTTTAATTCCAACATATACCATCTTCCAGGGTTTGTTATGTGCAGAATAAAATGGCTTTATAGGAAATACAAGTTGAGTATGATAAAATGACACAAAGCAACATCCTGATACAACATGCTGGACAGGCTGGATCGATGGGCCCAGGCCAATTGGATGAGGTTCAACAAGGCCAAGTGCCGGGTCCTGCACTTGGGTCACAACAACCCCAGGCAACGCTACAGGCTTGGGGATGAGTGGCTGGAAAGCTGCCCCGCAGAAAAGGACCTGGGGGTGCTGGTCGATAGCCGGCTGAATATGAGCCAGCAGTGTGCCCAGGTGGCCAAGAAGGCCAACGGCATCCTGGCCTGTATCAGAAATAGTGTGGCCAGCAGGAGTAGCGAAGTGATGGCGCCCCTGTAGTCAGCGCTGGTGAGGCTGCACCTCGAATCCTGTGTTCAGTTTTGGGCCCCTCACTACAAGAAGGACATTGAGGTGCTGGAGGGTGTCCAGAGAAGGGCAACGAAGCTGGTGAGGGGTCTGGAGCACAAGTCTTATGAGGAGCGGCTGAGGGAACTGGGGTTGTTTAGCCTGGAGAAGAGGAGGCTGAGGGGAGACCTCATCACCCTCTACAATTACCTGCAAGGGGGTTGCAGAGAGGTGGGTGTTGGTCTCTTCTCCCAAGTGACTAGTGACAGGACAAGAGGAAATGGCCTCAAGTTGCGGCAGGAGGGGTTCAGACTGGATATTGGGAAAAATTTCTTTACTGAGAGAGTGGTGGGGCACTGGAATAAGCTGCCCAGGGAGGTGGTGGAGTCACCATCACTGGAGGTGTTCAAGGAACGTGTGGACGTGGCATTGTGGGAGATGGTTTAGTGGGCATGGTGGTGTTGGGCTGATGGTTGGACTTGATCTTACAGGTCTTTTCCAACCTTAGTGATTCTGTGATTCTGTGATTTAAATCTGGATGAAATGTGGAGAAGCCTAAAAAGCAGTTTATGACAATAAAATAAATTAATTCATTCCAAATGTTACGCTACAGTAAGTTATATTATTCTGCCAGATGTTTCTCTTTACGCAGCTTTTATTATGCCACAAAGGGCAATTTGTTTTAATGAGAATATTTTTTGAGGATAATATTTGTTCTGGAAAGCAGTACTTGTCTAGCTTCACATTCTAATGAGAACAATTTCCTTTGATTCATTGGTGTTACCATTCTTTTGTTGACTCAGTCAAAACACCAATTAGCTGCACACATGCTCCAAGAGTGAGAAAGCAGGAAAATACTGATTAGGGTCCCAGTCCTGAAAACTCTTAAGCAACATCATTAACTTAGTGGAGTTCTTTGCATGAGCTGATTGCATGATTAGGAGCTTAAAAGATGCAAAATTAATGTATAATTCCAAACATAGGATCAGATTCTTTGCTTCTGCATGTGAATATACTTCTCAAGTCCACCTGGTAGCTATCCTTTTATGAAAAAGTTTAAGTACCTCTATGGTTTAGGTTGTGTTTGTCATTCCTGGGTATACTACTGTAGCATAGTTTTTCTTCAACATATATTCACTGTGTATTTGTCTCTTAGGTGTTACATATTACTCAGCTAGTGCTTCAGATTTGGAATTTGAACTCTCACTGATATAGAGCTGGGACAAAATTCAAATATATAGATACAAGTGCTCCCTTATATCCACCTACATCTCCCTGCATTTATGTGCACACTTTCAAGCTGCTACTAAAAAGGCTACAGCAACCTAAATTATATGCTGAAAAAGACAAAATTTAAAATTAGTGATTTTACTTAAGAAAATTGAATTCTTTTCATTGTGCTCTAGCTTGCAGGGTTTTTTACATCTTCTAGTCACTTTGGCCAATATAGATTTTCTCATGAAAAAATTAAGTGGGTGTTAGGTATAGAAAGACTCACATGTTTAAGCAAGTAAAAGAGAGCCTAGTTTATCTTTCAGTGCACAAATGGGTCCCTCGAATTTTTGCATGTTTTATGAAGAATCTATCAGAAACTGGGATCCCACAAAATTTATACAGCACACGTATCATGCATAAACTCAGAATTGCTCACATCTTGAAATACCAGGGCAAATAAAATTGGTTTGTTGTCTACAGAGTAATCTCTACAGGTAAAGCTCAGTTGTAAAATTATATATTGAAAATGCATTATCTTTTAGTGAGTAGTACAACTCATCAAGTCAGTTTCCACAACTTGATTTCTAAAGGTTTGTCTTCTGATGTTGATTTTAATGTTAATAGCAAAATTATACAGTGTCCTCCTGCCCCAAATCTGAATCATAAAAAAACCTCGTAGAGAACAGATTTTAGCAAACAGACACATAAAAAGAAACTAAAATGATAAAGGAGAGTCTTCAATTTTTTATTTGAAATTCCAGTAACATGCAGCAAATAGAACAGAGCTACTGAGTTATTGATGTTTTTGTATACAGTAGCTCTAAGGAACCATCTGTAATAAGTTAATGCAGTTTAACAGCTTTAAAACAAACTCAGTAACATTATTATAATATAAATGAGATTTTTGCTTTCACACAGAAATTAAACAAGGCCATTAACCCAAAACTTTTATTAGTTTCTCTGGGTTATTTCAGAAAAAAACACCACTTCCATAGCTCTGTAAGAATCAGCTTACTTACTACATAAATGAACAAGGATCTATTTGACATACATGATTTTTTTTAAATTTATTAACAGAAGCATGCTAAAGGTTGTTAAAAAATATAAAATTCAAGCCTTCAGAATGATGATTTAATAATTAGATCACTGAGACACAGTTTGAAAGAAAAAAAAGGATTGTTACCTCTGTTATATCAATTTATTTTATTCTTCAATATTATCATTCCAGATGAAACATAGTTCATCTTTCTCATTCAAAATTGATCTCATTGTTAGTTTTGTATGACCTAAATAAGTTTTATTTTATTTTATTACAACTGCACTCATTCATCCCAATCAGAATAAGAGTCTCACCATGCTAAGCAATATGAAATATACATTAGATACTGTTCATTGTCTAAATATTGTGCAGTACACAATCTAAATATGTAACACACTTAGGTCTGTGCTTCTTTTTTGAGTCCTCATTGAAGTCCTCAGAGGCTTTATGTGTTCTCCTGAATGGAGTTAATGGATTCTTAGCTATGTAAAACAATTGATAAAGGAAAATACACTTAAGATATTTAAGACAAAACTTTGAGGTAAGAAATTAATTACTTGGAAAATGTTCTCAGTTACAGTGAAAACAGTGGTTTTATGAAGATGGTGATATTATGATATACTTAATACATCCTATTATGACTAATTTTCTTTGTTTATTGGCCCCATTAGGTGTTACTGATAATATTTCCATTATAGCATGTGTATGCTATATATCCTTTTGGTCTACACATAAAGTATGTGCATGCTATACATATTATGATATGCAGAAATCTAGATTTGCATGAAAAACATGGTTGATATTTGGAATGAAATTTTAAATTCAGAGGAATACTAATGAAATTTCAAAAGACTATCTATAGACACTATCCATGTCCACTTTAAACACTGTATTTATTCTAAATAAACACTATTTTTACAGATAGTAAATGTATCTATACATTACATATTTAGATATACTAAATGATATATTTACTTCAAATTGTTACTTAAGATAACTTAATTCAGAATTATTTTGAGGGAAACACAGCGTCCTTTTCTACATCAGAATTGATTTTGTGGGATCCGATTGTTCCCCTTTGTAAACTGATGGCACACCTGATGACAACGTACATTTAATCAGATGCTACGGCATTTAAAAAGGGGCAACTTGGTATCTCTCATGTCCCCAAAATGTAGAAGCCATTTGTACAAAAACATCTAGAGGAGAACACTGGCAGCAGAAATACAAGAAATACTAATCAAAGTTAAAGGACCAGAGTTTCGTCCCAGTTACGTCAATGTAAAGTAATGGCTTTACAGTCAAACAAACTATTACTGATTGAATCAGTGCAAGACAACTGAACCAGAATGACCTTTTTCTATTCAATGGTTGATACCTTTTATACCTAATTTAGTGACAGGTTCCCACACTGGTGACAAGTACAATAAAGAGGCTGCTTCACTAGGCTCCTAAAATTTAGGGGCTAGCTAGGGGCTTAAACAACACAGATTGAATCCTCTTCCTGATTTCTTCCCCTTCCTTTAGGGAAGGCATTTGCAAGAGAATTAAGATCCTAGCAAGTATATTAACTCTTGCTACACCTTGCAGTTTTCTCAGGGTTTGTGGTAAGATTACATGTATTTGCTATTTTTTCTGCAGTTTCAATCTGGGAAGTTACATGAGTTATATGAGAGCAGCTATGCGAATACTTAAGTATCTCAGCTTGCGTATAAACCCTGATGGTTACGCCTGATGGTTAGTCTGATGGTTGTGACCCAACAACATAGCAAAAGCTCAGAAAAATTGCCACTCACAGGTTCGTCGTAGGTGTTTTGAGTCAGTCGCATGGTATTAGGGAGTTCTGCTTGTTCTTTTTGAGAACTGTAATACAATAGTTGATCCGAGTTATACACTTTTTTCCCAGAAGACACTCTGTACAACAGCTTAATACAATAGTCCTGGGAAAAGTTTTAATCCATTAGTGTTTATGTCCATAATACTACCATTCAGTGGCCAGACTGCTGTTGGCAGAGTATCTGTGTAAACTGTTGCTCAACCTGGTATCACAGGATGCTTGTTTTCAGGGACCACTGCGTTTTTTGTATTTTTTTTATCTACAGAAAAAATTACTGTTTACAAGCAATTTTCAGTATGGAAACCAACTGATATATTCCTTTTCAAGTTACTTCATTATGCTTTTTTAATAGCTAGTTATCTAATTACAGCAGTTCTTAACAAAAATATTTTAGGTATATTAAACACAAAGGCTGTTTATTTTAATTCCTGATGCTTGCCATCTATTTTGATTTTTAAATTACTGTGAATGCATATTATCTTAAGATAATGACCCTAAGCCCACAAGTAAAATTCAGAAGGACAACAGACACAGCAAACTGATAGCAATCAAGAAAGGTAACAAGAACCAAGTGCCTGAAGGCTTTTCAGTCAGTTGATACCTATGTATAATAGTGTATGCAGCAAGAATATCATGCTGTACTTTGAAGTGAGGTTAAGCCTGTAATACTGTTAGCTTCATCAGCATGTGCACTGCTGTTGGTTATCAACGCCCTTCCCACAGAAAGTGAAGAAGGGAGTAATCGGAATCTGTTAAAGAGGTAAGAACTACAGACTTGACCATAGGTATAATTTCTACTCTTGCCTTTGCTATTTAAAGATGAAACAGAAAGAAAAACCCTATTAATCATATTGTAGGACTGACCCTTAAGTGACTGGCTAGTTACTGTAGCTAGCGGTTTCCCTAGTATGTCAAATGCTTGGTTGCCTTAACTAGAAAACTAGCAGTGTATTCTTGTAAAACTTGGCATCGTAAGCATTTCTGGAAAATTCAGACAGATACTTCAATTTCCTGGATATTTACCATTCCTAGAAATATTCCTCAATATCAATGAAATCTACAAAGATATGTCCTTCAGCATTATTTGCTGGAAATCCATTTCAATAAATATTTTTCAAGATTAATGAAATATTATAGAAAGAAATGTAGGTTTAAGTTTTTTAAATCACCTAAACCATGTGACGTAACTGTAGAGAAGTTAATGTTGAGGGAGAGGCACAGTTCCTGTGCCAATTCCAATAAAACCGTTCCGTTTTCCAGATTTCTCACTCTTTGCTGTTTGATATTTTCTTTTTTTTTCCTCTTTTTCCTTCCAAAATAACCTCTCTCAGTCCCATTGCATTGTTTATATCCTAGCATACTCTACTCCTAAATATTATTAAATATGTCTAATAAAAGTTGATTTAAAATAAACCCACTTGTCTTATCCTGTATTCCTCCTTACTAGATGAACAGGTTATTTACTATCTCTTATTAACATTATTAGTCTGACTGTCCTATTCCAACTGCACAGTCTGAGAAATATTTTGAGGGAAAAAAAACCATAAATACACGTACATGCACATGCAGTGTGAAAAAGATAAATACTGCAAATCAACAGTGATAACCTATATGTAGATATAAGTATATATACATGAATAAATGCAAAATGAACTTGTATTAAAAAGAACTGCTTTTAGTGAATACAGGGTGAGAGATGCCTTCTGGTTATTTTGTTACAGACTGCTTAGGGCTCTGAAGGTAATTACCAACAGCACGAACTGCCGTCCGAGAGGGAAAAGGACTCTATGTACATTACATCTATCCCCCTTTCATTCTTTTCTTTTTTAATCACTGACAGTAATAACATTCTGGGACCGTGATTCATTACTTAAAATATCACTCTACTTAGTGCACATGGGGGTTTTCCTAAACTAGCTGTCTACTACTCTTTAATTCACTATTTGTTTCTAAGGGTATTCTTCTCACCCATAAGGATTTAATTTAGGTTGACAGAACAGGATTTATGAGGAGCATTTCCCTCCCACCCTCTTCTCTTTTTGACGATCAATGCCACCTTAGTTTTCTATCTTAATTCTCTGGTGCCTTCATGGTTTTCTATTTTTTGGAATAAATTAAAGTTTTAATAAACTGTGTTTAAATTCACAGGGTCCACTCATATTTATACAATTTGCAAATTTATTTCTGTCTGGCTTGGTTTAAGTCCAACTGCCATTTATCCCTCTTATTTGTTAAGGGCCAGACCATGATGCAGGCTGCAAGAGAGAAAAGCAGTGTAAGGAGTTCTCCTGATCAACCAAATACAGGTGTCAAAGAGTTGGCCACCACGGAGGCAGCGATTCCTCATCAGCTGTCACTCCTTGCTGCACAGCGTGCAAAACAGTGTAGCTGAAACAGTGGGCACTGCCAGATAAACGGCGTAAGCGTGATTTGAGAACAAAAAGCAAGCCAAGGCCAGATTGCGGATCTCAGCCTCCTGATTCAGTACCTGCTTTTCGCCCGGGGTTGTACAACTGTGTCTCGCCTGAGACTTGGGGCGGATCCCAGTGTGCCAACCCACTCCTCTTTGCTCATGACTTTCTTGTTTTTCTTCCCCCCCCCCCCCCTCCCCCAAGATTGATTTTTTTTTTAAATCACTTAGGCACTTGTCTACTTAGAGTCATTAATCATTAATTTAATCTACCTTCTCATTTATTAATAAGCTTACTTTCTCTCAAGTCCTTCCTTCTCCCTTGATATTCTTGTAAAAATTTTATTGATTCTAACTGCTCCAGTTGACACTAATCTGCTCTCATGTTTTGCTATCCTTACCTTTTCCCTGAATTTTAAAGGACCCTGTGTCCATTCAAAGGTACCCCAAGAACTGACTGGAGTAAGCAAATGTCACTTGCTTTCTTTTTGCACAGTCTCATGTTTACACTTTCTTATAAAAGGGTAAAAGACTGCATATGCAGTAATTGCTTTAGGACTCTACACATTCCGCATCTACCCCCATTATGCACTTGCTGGTCACCCAGCAAGGTACCTGCTAAAACAGCTACAGCCTGGGCAGCTGAAAGCAGCAGATACAGATGGTTGAAAGGCCTATGTGCAATAAGATAATCTGGGGGCAGTAGCATTATAAAAACAGTAAGATGGGCTGAGAAATGCGACATTGAATCAACAAACTTGCAGTTTTGTTGTTCAGTTTTGATCAACTTGCAGTTACTGCAGTTTCTTTTCTGATCCAATTACGGATCCATTCTTCAAGCAAGCTATAAATAAATAAGCAGCAACTTTTAACAAATAAAATGTGAAATCATAGTGATTTTAAAAAACCTACAGGTACAATAAAGTATGTAAGTGATGAAAAGCAACATGAAAATAATGAAGATTTCAACTCTGCAGGTTTAAATGTATGCTGATTCCAGGAATTAAGATGTAGTTTACACAATAGTCATTCTTTGAAGTGTATCCTCACACCTGGAATATTTTGGGCAGTAAGGAGAAGATGGCCCTCACTGTACCCTGATAATTGCACCCACCTGATATAAAGCATTTATGTATACTGCCATGTAAACCTTAAACAGAAAACGGCAAAGAAGAACATGAAATTTTATGTGCGGAAACAGGCATATAAAAGTTTCACATACAGCTTCAAAAATAACAGTTCTACTGAAACATACTACTACCAGAAACAACAATTCTAATTTCTGTAAACATGACTTGTAGAAAACACAAGCCGCCTTCTAACTGATAAAGTCTATATAATTTAAAAGAGAAAGGAAAGAATTTCTGGTGTTGCACGAAATCTTGGCCTTAAATTTAGACTAGAAAGTTGACTTCAGTGAGACCAGCATTTCATTGTTAATCTCTTCTAAGTACTGACACTTAAAAAAAAAAAAAAAAAAGGCAAAGAGTAACACCTGTCCTAAATCCACATTAGTATGTCAGGACCAGATGATGCCATCACAGTCCCAATGATCCCACAGCATCCACAGGTGTACTATGAGATCCAGTTTTCTTTTAAAAGTAAAAAATATTTTTTCTTGCAGTATTTTCATCCTACCTATGGTTACAATTTCAAAATTAACAATGAAAAGAGATGAGAAAGAGTCATCTTTGCTCACAGAGCTTATGTGCCATGTAAGAATCAGCAAAAATACACTGAGCTTAGATGAACGTTATCATCAGTGCTACCTCTAGTCTGTGTTTTGAGGTAAGCAGGAATACTTCCTCCTTAGATTTATCACCTTTGCCAATGCAGTAATCTTTAAAAGGAAACAAGTACTGTCAATAAATAATAGCTTAGCTGATTTTTAATTTTTTTTCTGCTGCATTTAACTAATTTACTTAACTCTAGGGCTGATTTATCACTACAACAAAACATTCATTTTAAACATTTTAGAGATTTGATTCCTCTGCCTACTGCCTTATATAGGATGAGAATGAACTGTATGTTTCTGAATGTTTTTGTCTATAGGCCCAGATTACTCAACGCTTTGTTCTTTTTAAAATCTAGCTTTGTGCTGTATGTAATACTCTTATCATCATTCTTAGCATCATCCTTAAACAGATTATTTAATATTCTTAGCACCGTTCTTCTACAGATTTTGGAACAGTAATATACTTTGATTCTGTGGGGAGCTTAACCTATGAAATGTCTGTGAGAGATGAGAACTACCTAAATACATACTGATATTCTTGGCATACAGAATTACTGTGCTAGGTCTATTCTACTGGGACAGATTTTGCTCCAGTCAGCAACGCCCTGGAGCTGCAGTGCCTTTGCACAGGCATGAGGAGATGGGAGGATTCACTGTATCCTGTGTCCTCTTGGTGGGACTTCAAAGCTGTATTTTGTCTTTTACTGTGCAAGCATTAAGGATGTATTTTTGATGGCACTATTGTCTCATTTCTGTTACAGGATTTATCTTTTATTTCATGCACTTTGTTTAAAATTTTCTTCAAAGGCATGAGGTAATTTTAGTGGGAAGATACAGCAAGAATCACTAACAGAAACAACTGAATGTCCTACATGAGAAGAACAACATAAAATGTAACATTTTCTAACCAATAAGCAGGCTGCTGTCATAAGGAGCTACAAAAACAGAGTAATACAGCTGTGTGGCAGAAGGATAGAAGTGACACTGAAAGGATGCATAAAGGACGGCACTTGGACAGGATTCAAACAGGTGTGAAGATGAGACAAAAAGGTAAAAAAGGCACATATTAAATAATAGCACAAAGAATGAATTATGGCTGAGAGATTTATCTAGATGTACAAAAGAAAAGATGAAATTACGAACGTAAACAAGAGATGACAGTACCTACATAAGTAGGAATCTTACATTATTAGTACATCTGTACAGCATAAATTAGCCATGCTCTTACACTTTTCCTTCATGAAACAAAATGTTGATATTGCTTTTCCAGAGATGCAAAGAATCATTCTTTCTCTCTAGAAAAGCAAGACAAATAAAACCACTTCAAAATAAAATGGATCTAATGGTCTGAATCACTCAGAGTTTGATTCAGGCTGCTTTACTCCCATGACTCCAAGCTAATGCTCCTTCCAGCCCCATGATAGCAGACGGTTTGCTCTTACTGCAGGGTGTGCCCGTGCCAGACTGGCAGGACTAAGCAATGCATCTGAGCTCAAAGAACTTTAAAACGCATGTAGCTGCAGTCCCTACAGATACACGCCATGGCACAGCCCGGTCCCTGGACCTCACTCAAAAGAGTTTCAGAATGATCTCAAAATCTTCACGGCATTTATCCAAGTGACAAACGCATGTAGATAGGGAAATAAAATAATGATGGACTTTAAATTAACTATTACCCCTCAGGAAAGAGATCTTGGAATCATTGTGAGTCATTTGCCAGAAGTGTTGGCTAGTTTCTTGGCAATTGTCAAACATGGGATATTCAAAATCACTGTGAAGGAGAAAAAGAAAAAAATAACTAATATCACCTTTAACAGCATAAATGATTAGGCATGAGGTGTTACAAATAATGAGTACTGTACACAGCCCTAATCACCACATATCCAGAAGAAAATGGTAGGACTGAAAAAGGTAGAAAGGAGGGCAGTAATGAGTAAGTATGGACTAGCTCCTGCACAGTGATTAAACAGACAAGAATGCTTCAATCTGGAAAAGAGAAATGAGAAGAGGGTGGGAATGAACAAAGATGTATAAAATCATGAGGAAGATGAACAGGGAATGAGTCTTGATAATTTCTAAGAAAACAGACATTAGGGTATACTTCCTCCGGAGGTGCCCCACAGAGCATAATTAAACAAACAGAAGCAAATGCTTTTCATACAGTACATAGATCTCATTCTTACAGGATGCTGTGAAGACGAAAAGTAAAAATTAGTTCCAAAAGTAGTTAGACAAATCAGGGAGAATACATCCACCAGTGGAAATCTCTGCATGCTGCCTTTGGCTCATCTGCCAGATGGTGTGAGGCTACAGTATGGGAAGGACCTGCAAAGAATTTTGTTTCTCATATTCTTTTCCTAAGCACACAGGAACACAGACAGGGCTCAGGGCTCAATGTAATTTTGACCCTCTAGGACAGTCTGGACATTATTTATCACTTTGAGTATTTTTTGGAACTCATTCACTTATATACTTTAATTTCAGTTCCAATACTAGCTTTCCTGCTTGACCAACCTGATCTCCTTCTATGACCAGGTGACCCGCCTAGGGGATGAGGGAAAGGCTGTCGATGTTGTCTACCTGGACTTTAGTAAAGCCTTCGACACTGTCTCCCACAGTTTTCTCCTGGAGAAGCTGTCGGCTTGTGGCTTAGACAGGTGCACTCTTCGCTGGATAAAAAACTGGCTGGACGGCCGAGCCCAGAGAGTTGTGGTGAATGGAGTCAAATCCAGTTGGCGGCCGGTCACAAGCGGAGTCCCCCAGGGCTCAGTTTTGGGGCCAGTCTTGTTTAATATATTTATCAATGTTCTGGATGAGGGGAGTGAGTGCTCCCTCAGCAAGTTTGCAGACGACACCAAGTTGGGCGGGAGTGTTGATCTGCTCGAGGGTAAAAAGGCTCTGCAGAGGGATCTGGACAGGCTGGATCGATGGGCCCAGGCCAATTGGATGAGGTTCAACAAGGCCAAGTGCCGGGTTCTGCACTTGGGTCACAACAACCCCAGGCAATGCTACAGGCATGGGGACGAGTGGCTGGAAAGCTGCCCCACAGAAAAGGACCTGGGGGTGCTGGTTGACAGCCGGCTGAATATGAGCCAGCAGTGTGCCCAGGTGGCCAAGAAGGCCAACGGCATCCTGGCTTGTATCAGAAATGGTGTGGCCAGCAGGAGCAGGGAGGTGATCATGCCCCTGTACTCGGCGCTGGTGAGGCCGCACCTCGAATCCTGTGTTCAGTTTTGGGCCCCTCACTACAAGAAGGACATTGAGGTGCTGGAGTGCGTCCAGAGAAGGGCGACGAAGCTGGTGAGGGGTCTGGAGCAGAAGTCTTATGAGGAGCGGCTGAGAGAGCTGGGGTTGTTCAGCCTGGAGAAGAGGAGGCTGAGGGGAGACCTTATCGCTCTCTACAACTACCTGAAAGGGGGTTGCAGAGAGGTGGGTGTTGGTCTCTTCTCCCAAGTGACGAGTGACAGGACAAGAGGAAATGGCCTGAAGTTGCACCAGGGGAGGTTCAGACTGGATATTAGGAAAAATTTCTTTACTGAGAGAGTGGTGGGGCACTGGAATAAGCTGCCCAGGGAAGTGATGGAGTCACCATCCCTGGAGGTGTTCAAGGAACGTGTGGACGTGGCATTGTTGGAGATGGTTTAGTGGGTATGGTGGTGTTAGTTGATGGTTGGACTTGATGATCTTATAGGTCTTTTCCAACCTTAGTGATTCTGTGATTCTGTCATTCTTATTGGTATTTCATGGTTGATGACAAGTTAACAGCAAAAGAGGGATAATGTTTTGTAACATAAACACCCAAAACGTTACCAGCAACAGAAAACTGATCCTATTCCTCCTTCATATTGCTATAATGAAAATGCCATAAAATTTTACCTTCAGCATTTTACTTACATATTAAAAATAAAACCCAAAACAAGCCAACAGCTAATTATTTTCATGGTCACAGTATATTCTTCTTGATTGTCAAATGCAAATAGCCTACCACAGTCCAGATCAGTCAGCTACATTACAGTCTAGCTTACGATCCAGCTATCTGGTTTAAGAATCTTTTGTTATCTATACTTTTGCATTAACCACAAATATTCTGAATTTCCACATTTTTGCTCTTTCAGAAGGTGAACTTCTGCTGTCTTGCAAGAGACAAGACTGGGCAGCCCTACAGGTACCCTTGCAATGCAACACTGATGCACGCTGCATTGGGATGTAAAGGACAACTTGATAATAAGCTTGCTCTTTACAAGTTACTAACATCAACATTTTCAAAGCAAGACTTTTTTCTAATGGCATGGTCACAAACTGTTACTGGAAATTCTCACGGTTATTCACAATGATGTGAATTTTCCTACTACCCCCGGGTATTAGACAAAAGTCTTTGCTTACTCAAGGAATTCCATGCTCAACAGAAAATCTGAAGAACAAAAGAACTAAAAAAACCAGCCCGATTCAGTTCAAAAGATGCAAAGAAATGCTTAGGGATTCTGCAATATTACAAGAATGTCTTTGCTGATCTACATGAAGCATGACAGGTATAATCCACGCTTCCACAGGAAAGATTAGTAAAAATCCTACTACAAAGACATGCAAAACACCAAACTATGCTGCTATTAAAACATCACTTTTTAATATGCATGCAACAACATTTCAAAAGAAGTAAATGACTCCGTATCACTAGGGGGAACCTCTACTGCATTTCATACTATATTGCATCATTCATTAAGACTATGAGGTATAGAATGGAATAACGGTAATACTGTATACGTAATGAAATGCAAGTAAATCAAAATTCAGAAAAAGACTGGCTTTGTTCTTTAATCTGCCACTGATAACCTGTGAGACTTAAAGGAAACAGTAAGTGAAGCTCTGCTTCTCTTTCTCATTTACTTACACTGTGAACTTTTTATGATTGACTCTCCTTATTAGGTGTCTGCACAGAACCAGAAACACGAGAGTCTCAGAGAAATATGTACTTTGATGTGATCCAATAGCTATTTTAGTCATAATGACCCCTTCTATTTATTTTCCAGCACTGCCTAATCTTAAAGGTTCAGGCACTCCTTTACATGCTTCCTCGGTTGTCCTGACAGTTTTCTGGATAGCCGTTATTTGATATTCGCATATCCTAGGTCAGAAGTGTCCTGAACCAAGAACACAGTTGGCTGCTTCCCTCTTATACTCCAAAGTAATCTAACGTCAAATGAAATTACATCCTCCTCCTGCCTAAATGCCTGAAAGAACCCCCATTACTCAAGTCTTCACTGCAACTACCTACATCTCCCGCAAAGTGATGCAAGTTAAATATAATTTTCCTTAACTGCCAAGTTTTTAGACCATTTTCCTAGAAAGTAAGACAACTGTAATCTAGATCTTCAGCTTGATAAAGTCTGAACACAAATTCTTCATCTCAGGTGGATGCCCTCATCAGGGTACATGGAAGGAGGTTGTCTGCTCCTTTGAGAGTATTTTGTCAAAGAAGCTGTAAAGACCTGACCAACACATGACAAGGGAGGTCATGATAAGAACAAAACTGGTCAGTGGCATGAACTGATAAGGGTATGTGGGGTGTGAGAATGTTTATTTTTTTCAGTTGGGAGGATAAGGAAAGGAAGGGAGACAAAACACACAGAGACATAAAACCTGACCAATTAGCGTTAACAAACAATAACCAGAAACAAACCTGGTCAGTCACGCTAATTGATGGGCTATCAAGGAACTGCAGGCAAACAAGGACTTTGCAACAGATGAGGATGCAAACCTGGGGGTACAGGATGTTGGAGGTGGTCCATGGGACTGTGCCAACTGATGAGGCAATGTGCAGGGGAAGGGGGAGCAGGGAGGAACAGAGAGGGGGGAGGCAGAAAGGGGTGTAAAAGGGGCCAGTTGCATGTTAATTGGAGCTGGTCAGTACGCTTGTCTGGCTGAGCCCTGTGCCTGATCACCACAGTCTGTCCTGTCTTCTTATTAAATCTTTTCTTCACTCTCTCTCTGTGTAATCTCACTCTCTATCTTGCGTGTGCTTGCGCGTACTGCAAGGACTGAGTGCCAGCTGCTGGTGATACCTGAGTGTGTGCGAGTGAAATTTGGGGGCAGCTACTGGAGTCAGACCAGGAGTGTGGGCACCACTGGCTTGTGGTGTCAGCTACTGGAGCCAGTAGGTGTTTTAACCTCCAGCCACTGGGGTGCAAACAGCATGTCCCCAAAAATCAGCTTCTGGGGGGACCAGGGTGAGTGAGCTCTGGCAGCTGGAGCAGGACCGCAGGTCGCAGCCCATGTGCCTGGTGCCAGCTGCTCAGGGTGAGTGTCTGTACCTCCCCAAACCGTGTGTGCATGGGGTGTGCATGTGCATTTGCTGGCAAACTTCAAGCTGGACTCAACAGTAAGTGTGGAGGGGCCTCAGGTCCAGGCAGAGGTATCAGACATGTGGAGGGTCCATGCTGGTATTTGGGGGGACCCGCAAGTGTGGGGTGTCATGGGACGACTGTGTGAGTGCTGCATGTTTGCACCGAGCACCCAGCTGGACCAGCTGGCAAGTTGGAGACCCAGGGGGTGGATGAGAGAGGCTGGGATCCGGGCAGGGGTGCCGGGCAGGCAGAGAGGCCGTGCCAGTCCTCAGCGGATCCATGAATGCATGTGTGCTTGTGAACCTGGAGAGTGCCATGTGTGTGCTGTACTAGTGAACTTCTGTGGCAGTCTGTGTGACCAGCCATGTCGGTGTCCTCTGTGTATGCATGTGTGTCCCCACATGTGTCCCCCCCGGGAGATGTGCTCAGCTTCACTACTGGTTGAACCTGCAAACCTAACAATGCCTAGCAGCCCTAACATACATTATATTGATTCAGATGATTTGACAACCTTCCTTTTGATATTGGAGACAAAGGCAGAAATGCAACGATCATTGCACCAAAGGAGAGCAAGAAAAAGGAAATCTGACTTTGGCTTTGTCGCAAAAGCACTAAGCTGAAAGGGAGAAAACTAAAACTCTGATTTACTTTCTATCCAAAGATTCATGTAAAATGCCCAAGCACTCCGCAGGTAAAAACTGATGTCTGCCTCGGGCTTCCTGATTTCTTTTCTGACTGCTTGACATAAAAGTATTTTTCAGATTACCAACACAATAATTTTTTCCATTCAGACTGGAATGCAAGCTAGTTAGTAGCGATCCATATCTAGAAAGTTCTTTCTCTTTTTTTGGCAACACTGTAAAATTTTGAATTTTGCAATTCTCATTTCAAGTTCATTGTATATTATGTCAATGATTGGTCAGGAAAAAGATAAAAAAGAATTTAGTAAATAAAAGCTATTTAAGTTAAAAGTTACAACATACACAAAGTATATTTCTATTTGCTTATGGTTTGCTGGGAGAGGGTGGGAATATATAGATTTAACTTTTTGGAATAAACGAAATAAATCAAATCATACATACATGCAAAATAGCATTTCTAATTCAGGTAAATATTCATGATGATCAGCATCTGAACCTCCAAATATTTCAAAAATATCAAAAGCAAAAATATGCAAAATATCATATAACAATATATTTTTAAAACATCACCATCTGTTTCACCTTGTGTAAGGGCTGTGAAAGTTCATGTTATGCCTGGTGTTTTGCTATAAGCTAAATAAGAAAGGTCAACTTCATCTTAGAATTAAAAATTAAAATCTGCAAATATAAAATCAACATTTTCCTTTACAGTCTTTAATGATGCTATTTTCAGTTCCCTCAAATAGCCAATGCTTTAGAAAAGAAAAGGGGTGGGGGGGGGGCGGTTCTTTTCTTCATTTCAGCCTCAGGAAAGAAATCTCTGAAGTTCTACCATTTATTATCCTGGAAATCCTGAAAGGAACTGTATACATTTGAGAAAACTGTGAAAATATCATGTCTTCTTTGATAATACAGCACTTTTAATTTGGTTCACTGTGCTTAAGATGGTGACTTTGATAACGTCAAATAAAACAACAAAAAACAAAGAAAAGAATTGAGTAAGACACATTATCATAGAACAGCCCAGGTCAGAAGGGATCGCAAAAGATCATCTGGTTCAACCTTTTGTGGGAAAGGGCGTCTAGATAAGATTATCTAGCACCCTGTCCAATTGCACCTTGGAAACCTCCAGTGATGGGGACTCCATCACATCCCTAAGGAGGTTGTTCCAGTGACTGATTTTTCTCACTGTAAAAAATTTCTTTCTTATATAGAGATGAAACCTCTCCCAGTGCAACTTGGAGCCATTGCCCCTTTCCTTCTCCATGTGGCTCCTTGTGAAGAAAGAGCCTCTGTCCTCTTTGTAGCCGCCCTTTAAGTACTGCCAAGCTGGACTTCAGCTGGTGTTAAAAGCCCACCCATTTGACTGACAATAGTTAAAAATTTAGTCCTCTTACTTTGTTTTTCTTGAACAATTTCACTTAAAAATGATTGAGAGGCCCCAGACAAAGCAGACTCATTAACCACATTTGCAGTCTTTACAGAGAGCAGAATCACCGCTGAAGAACTCCAACAGTCCGCTGAAGAGCTCCAACACTCTGAGCTGCACCTGGAAACTTCTGCACCTGGAAACTTTTGTAACACTGTTGAGGTGCATTAGCTTTACTACCTGTCTTGCTTGCATTAACTCTTACATTAGTCTGTTAAGGTCATTGAGTTGGCAAGATTAAGGTTCCAACTCAACTGAGCATTTAAATACAGGCTTATGTATATTGCTGTCTCGGAATGGATTTAAGCACATGGTTGAATGCTTGGTGTGCTATGCCATAATCTTTGCAAACCCAAAGTACTATGTCATTTTCATATTACAAGCTCTTCTAAACATTTCCAAAGCCATATAAGATAACATGTATCTCACTAATACCTTTGGTTGCTTAGCTGTCATAATCGAGGATATACAATGCTTTGAAGAGTTTTAACAAGTGTCAGACTCTGCAGAGCTCTACCAGGAGAGGCTCCAAATGTGCAGCTCTCAAGTCACAAGAAGCTCTTCCCTTTCAGAGTTCAGACATCTGCAGGACTGAGCCTAAAAAGATTCCAAGGTATAGTCCTAAATCCACAGTATCACTGGTGGCCTCTTCTGAGGTTTAGGTTTTTTTGTTGTTGTTACTATTACTCAGTATAAAGAAACACCTAAAAAAAAGTCACACAACTGCTCCCAAACTAGCAACAAATGTAGCTCATCTCCATTTACCTCATTAAATCAGAAATTAAATGTACTATTTCGCCTCTTGCCAAGACGATTAGATGTCACATTAAATAGAAATCACCATGAAAAATATAATCCAGATGTTATTAAAAAAGCTAAGTGAACAATACATGGAAAACTGGACACAGTACTCCAGGTGTGGCCTCACCTGTGCTGAATGGAGGGGAAGGATCAGCTCCCTCCACCTGCTGGCAACACTCCTCCTAATTCAGCCCAGGAGGCTGTTGGTGGTCTTTGCCACAAGGGCTCATTGTTGGCTCATGTTCAACTTGGTGTCCACCAGGACTCCCAGGTCCCTTTCTGCAAAGCTGATTTCCAGCTGGTCAGCCCCCAGCATGTCCTGGGGCATGGGATAACTCTTCCTCAGGTGCAGGACTTGGCATTTGCCTCTGTTGAATTTCATGAGGATCCCATCAGCCCATTTCTCCAGCCTGTCCAGGTCCCTCTGGATGGCTTCAGAACCCTCTGCTGTATCAGCCACTCCTCCCCGTTTTGTGTCATCAGCAAACATGCTGAGGGTACACACTGCCCCATCATCCAAATCATGAATGAAGATGTAGAGCAGGATTGGACCCAGTATTGACCCCTGGAATACACTGCTAGTTAACGGCCTCCAAACTAGACTTCATGCCAGTGATCACCACCCTCTGGAGCCGGATGTTGAACCAGTTTTCAATCCACCTCGCTGCTCATCCAGCCCACACTTCATCAGCTTCTCCATGAGGATCTTACGGGAGACAGTGTCAAAGGCCTAACTGAAATCCAGGTAAACAATACCCACTGCTCTCCCTTCATCTAACAAGACAGCCATTTCATCACAGAGGGTTATCTGTTTGGTCAAGCATAACTTCCCCTTGCTGAATCCATGCTGACTACTCCCTTCTTGTCCTTAATGTGCCTGGAAATGGTTTCCAGGGCTACTTGTTCCATCACCTTCCCAGGGATGGAAGTGAGGCTGATCAGCCTATAGATCTCTGCATACTCCTTCTTGGCCTTTTTGAGGATAGAAGTGTTCTTTGTTTTTCTCTTTCCCTCAAGCACCTCTCCCAATCTCCAAGATCATTCAGATAGTTAAGAGTGGCCTCAAAATTACATCAGTCATCTCCTTCAGCACTCATGGATGCATCCCATCAGGGCCCATGGACTTATCTATGTCCAGTTTGTTTAAGTATTCTCTAATCTGATCTGCTCTTCCACCAAGGGCAAGCCTTCCTAGCTCCAGACTTTTCCCCTGGTCTCTGGGTCCTTGGATTTCTGAAGCCTGGTCTTATTAGTAAAGAAGGAATTGAATACCTCAGCGTATTCCACATCCTGTGTCACCAGGACCACTGCCCCTTCAGCAGGAGGTACAAAGCTTCCCTAGTCATCATTTTGCTGTTTATGTACTCATAGATTCATTTATCGTTGCCTTTGACATCTTTCCACAGATTCAACTTGAGGTGAGCTTTGGCTTCCACCTTCTGTATACCTCCTTCTTATATCTGAGTTTTGCCAGGAGCTCCTTGTTCATCCATGCAGGCCTCCTAGCATTTTTGCCTGACTTCCTGCCCAGTGGGATGGACCGCTCTTAAACTTGGAGGAGGTGGTCCCTGAATATCAACTAGCTTTCTTGGCCCCTCTGCCCTCCAAGGCCTTATCCTATGGGACTCTTTCAAGAAGATCCCTGAAGAGACCAAAGTCTCCTTTCCTGAAGCCCAGACTTGTGATCTTGCTTTTTGCCCTGCTCCCTCCTCTCAGGATCCTGAACTCCACCATCTCATGGTCACTGCAGCTGAGGTTGTTTTCAGCCTTCACATCCCCAATGAGCCCTTCCTTGTTTGTATGAAGTCCAGTAGAGCACCTCTCCTCATTGGCTTCTCTATCACTTGTGTCAGGAAGTTGTCATCAGTTCTCTTCATGGACCTCCTAGATTTCCGATGCCCTGCTGTGTTGTCCCTCCAGCAGACAGTGGGGTGGTTGAAGTCCCCCATGAGGACCAGAACTTGCCTGTGTCATGTTGCTTCTAGCTGTCTGTAGAACTCATCCACTATGGAGTAAGGCAGGTGTTTTCCTTTCCTAGAATAGGCACTTCTTCAGTTACAGACTAAATTTGAGCTAACAAGTGATTTTCAGCCAAAATCCAAAAGCAACTAATGAATTTATTAATGCATAGAACGTTGGAAAGGAGACAGACTGAACTGCTGGCTGGGATTTAGGAACACTGCACGTGCCCAAGTCCCAAGTAAACAATGTTCAGGCAGGCTGGAATCAACGTGAATCTTGAGGAATGTTATATTTCAGACTCCTACTAGCAAATGTTATAAAAAACCAGAAAATCCTGCTATCGCAGAACTTTCTGTAGTGTACCAGATTAATCTGTGTATTTAAATAAACTTTAAGCATTTACACCTAAAATAAAGTATTTGCATGTGTGGAACTAAAATTTAGGCTTTGTGTGACTGTTTTGAGTCCTCCCATTTTATATCTCACCCACTGCAGGATCAGGGAATGGGATGTGAAGATATTTTTTAATTGTTGTCATTAAAGGGTTAAATAAAATAAATTAAAATTATTGTGATCCCTTACAATAAATACTGTGTAAGAAATTAAATTGTACATGATACGAGAAGTAGAAAACTGATGCACATCCCTTGCTATGTCACTGATGAGCTCCTGAGCAGTATACTGCTAAGCTTTTGTGAGATAACATGTGTCTATCATATTTGTTTGCTGATATTCAAAACTAAAGATGTAAGGGTACAGTGCACCTAGCAATCAAGAAATACCATTAATGAATATACGGTGAAAACAGTGCCAAAGTAAAAAAAAAAAAAAAAAATCTTGAAAAGGGAGAAGAACCTAAAGGCTGGTATGATGAGAAGGTACAGTAACAGTTTTGATAGGAAAAGCATAATTATCTAAATGTTCAAATGTGTATGTAATGTTTTATTAATTACATTACTTGTATTTTACGTTCTGCTGTCATTTTATTTAATTTCATATTGGAATCCACTCTCTTTAAACAATAGCTCCTGTCACTTTGTGGTTTTCTGTAAGATAACAGACTTAAAAACATTTGTGAGTCAACTAAGGAGAAGAGTCAGTTACACAACTACCTGCCCAGGAAGCCAGCTTCAAAAGTGAATCTGCCTACAGAGTATATTCCATTTGAACCCATTTTTTACAGCAGTTGCCTACAGACAATGGTACAGCACTGAGTAGAAAATACATCTGACAACAGCTCTGAAAGGGAAGCAAGTTTCACTCTGTTGTTTCTTTTTCTGTGGTTTGTGGCCACTTGATTTCCTTACATGAACTAGTGTGAACCCAGCACACAGCAAACAAAATTAACAGGCCTGGTTAAGCTTTGAGCTCCTTTTATGACATTCCAGGTCAATGGAAGCAGACAACAGGCCCACACAAGGTTGCCAAAACACAGTAATATACATGAGGGAGTGACATAGTACATGTATTATGGATACACATGCACACTCTTATACAAACAGTCTTGTTTCCTATTTTTAATTTTTTCAAAAGATAAACTTCCATAATTTTCTGCACTATAGATATCAATGAAATACTTATTTTTCACAAAAGGAAAAACGAAGCAAGTGACATGACAAGGAACCACTGCTGTCACACCATCTAAAAACTGTAGCGCCTGCCTCAGCCACCAAAAATTAATCTTACCAGTGATCCCAGACAAAAAACAACATTGCACTTGTGTAATAGGCAGCAGGCAGCGGTATGTACATACTCCATTGACAGTAACAGTTCTAGGAAGTTACTTTGAAACAAAACTTTACCATTTTTTTCACTCACAAAATACACTAGCTTTTAAATGGATAATAATAAAAAAAATAAAATAGAATCACACAATCACTAAGGTTGGAAAAGACCTGTAAGATCATCAAGTCCAACCATCAACCCAACACCACCATACCCACTAAACCATCTCCCACAATGCCACGTCCACACGTTCCTTGAACGCCTCCAGGGATGGTGACTCCACCACCTCCCTGGGCAGCTTATTCCAGTGCCCCACCACTCTCTCAGTAAAGAAATTTTTCCTAATATCCAGTCTGAACCTCTCCTGCCGCAACGTGAGGCCATTTCCTCTTGTCCTGTCACTCGTCACTTGGGAGAAGAGACCAACACCCACCTCTCTGCAACCCCCTTTCAGGTAGTTTTAGAGAGCAATAAGGTCTCCCCTCAGCCTCCTCTTCTCCAGACTGAACAACCCCAGTTCCCTCAGCCGCTCCTCACAAGACTTGTGCTCCAGACCCCTCACCACCTTTGTTGCCCTTCTCTGGACGCGCTCCAGCACCTCAATGTCCTTCTTGTAGTGAAGGGCCCAAAACGGAACACAGGATTCGAGGTGCGGCCTCACCAGCGCCAAATACAGGGGCACGATCACCTCCCTGCTCCTGCTGGCCACACTATTTCTGATACAGGCCAGGATGCCGTTGGCCTTCTTGGCCACCTGGGCACACTGCTGGCTCATATTCAGCCGGCTGTCAAACAGTACCCCCAGGTCCTTTTCTGTGGGGGAGCTTTCCAGCCACTCGTCCCCAAGCCTGTAGCGTTGCATGGGGTTGTTGTGGCCAAAGTGCAGAACCCGGCACTTGGCCTTGTTGAACCTCATCCAACTGGCCTGGGCTCATCCATCCAGCCTGTCCAGCCCTTCTGGTAGATGGGCGTCATGTTGGCAAGCCTCCAGTTGTCCAGGACCTCCCCTCTTAACCAGGACTGTTGAAAAATGATGGAGAGCGGTTTGGCAAGCTCCTCCGCCAGCTCCCTCAGCACCCTTGGGTGGATGCCATCAGGCCCCATAGACTTGTGAGTGTCCAGGTGGCACAGCAGGTCGTTAACTGCTTCCTCCTGGGGAGTTTATTTTATATAAGTATATTTAAGGTTCATTTAATACCAAAAGCCAGATATAAATATCTGTAGAAGTACCTGCATGTAAGTATCTTATTCATTCATGATTGGAAAAGGCTATTTACCTCCCACAAAGCAAGACACATCTTATATATTCCACAAATAGGCCACAAGTCTTGACTTCCACAGAGGAGAGAATAATTTTCTGAAGAACTTTGCAAATTTCCAGAAATATTGAAGCAGAAGTGAACTCATTATTCAGTACAACTGACACTACAGTGAAAACACATCTCAACTTGGATGCAAAAAGGATTTTTTATTTCAAAATATTGTATCAGTAAAAGAGTATCTGGGGAGTATAAAATATATACACGTGCACCTAAATACACACCTGTGTATGCTTAATATAGAATATGTTGAATTACTGAACTCAGTAAACTGTTTAAATATGTACATGTTCACAGTGCACGGGCTACTCCACAAACAGAGAAGATGCTGTTTGGAAGGCAGTGGTATCAGTCGCTACAGTTATGGGCAAATTGTGGGTAAGCTCAAGAACGTCTCCAGCTCTCCAGGGACACGCAACATTGCTGTGTCCTGGGTGCATGTTGTGATGAGATCTGGTTGTGCACTCCATGGCTGTCCTCACTGCCACTTCGCAGTGGCCATTAGCAAGCACTAACATGCAGGCAAAAAAAAGAGCCATGGACAGGCATGTTTGTTCAGATACTGACTGTGGCTTCCCAGCTCTACAAAAGTTTCAATACTATCCTCAAAAAATTTAGAATTATCTCTTCAGTTTTCTCTATTTAAGAATTTCCAGTGAACAAAACTGGAGAGATGAACATTTTTAAATAAACAGCAATACCACTTAATTTTGGATGACACAGAGGCCTGAAATTACCAATTAGAATAAATGCAAGAAATACATCTTCAGTGTTCTTCTATGGTTAGAAATTTATTAATATACTATGCTGCTGATCTCTTTAAAGAATTAATCTCTAAATTCAGACAGGAGGAATCTCTCTCCGGAGATTTTTGTTTGAAAAAGCTGTTACAAGAAAAATGTATTTCTAAAAGGGAAGCAAAATTTCTCCCCTATTTAAAAAGCTGCTCCTACACTCCTTATTATCTGTGGTAATCTCTCTCTCTAGTATCTCTCTGCCTCACCACCACATTGAATTTTCAAGATTTTATTTTATTTTTATTATACTTTGGTTTTTTTTCCAGTTTAGAAAACCATTTTTAAGATGAATTTTCTGTAAAATTTAAATAATTATGTAATTTTCATTTGTAGAATGACAGGGGAAATTGAAATGTGAAAGTCATCCTTAATAATCATGAAAATACTACAGAATGTGCTCCAGCAAAATTATTATTAAAATTATTATATTGTAATAACTATGTATTACTATATATATATATGTGTAACTATCGTAGCCAACTATGGTGTAATCCATTTTATTTTCTTTTTTATTGCTGCCATTAAGTCAGCAGCAAACAGAACAAAGTAAGGTATAACACTTGCCTATTAACAAACAGTTGATGTAAACAGCAATGCATGAATGTAGTGGGAAAGTACTTGACTTTTTTAACTTTTTGCTTATTTTTTCTTATTAAACCAATTATTCCTGCACCATCTAAATCCTTCTGAAACAATTTCCCACCAGCTGAAGCAAAACCCACTGCTGGGAGCAAAATCAGCTGATTCTTTGACAGCTGCCTTGATGAACAGACATAGAACATGCTACAGAATTCAAGCAGATGTTTTCAGTTTCTAGGATTAAGGAAACTTTGTATTAATGTCTTCCAGCAGAATTATTCACAAAACCTGACAACCTTCAGCTTCACTGGGGCCTGAGGTCAGCAAGAAAGTGATATAAAAATATTACAGTTATTAATCACCAACAAGTAAACCTATGAGCTTGTACCACACTCTAAGAGAACAGTATTTGTATTGCTGCCTAACCCATTATTTTTTACAATGCAGCAAACTGAAAGCCTTTTGTAATCACAGACTTTTGAAGTGTACTTTTTGTAACTGAAAAAAAAAAAATACACTGTGTAATGACATGTTGCATACTGGAAACTAAAAACTGAGTAGTATTACTGAATATAGCAAGAATTATCAAAATCTTTCAAAAATATACATCTGAAAGTCTGCAAGGAAGTTGAATTCTTTACATAAATCCTCATAATATAAGCATGGCCTTTCTCTCTTACATTAGCTTTAGGGAAGGTACAAGAAATATAAGTACTGGCACTGTAAACATGTTACTGTTACAGCTTTGTGAGCCAACTGACTATGAAGAGTGATGGTTGCCACAGATAACTGCAGATCAGTCTGAGTAACAAAAAAGAAAATTGTAGCTTATTCTCATAAGACATTTTTCATCAGTTCTCTTGGTAATAAAATCTAGTGTTTGCTTCCAGATGCACTTTCAATATTTGGAAAATTGGAAGGGAGAATGGAAGGCAAAAACAGTGTGAGGGACTTTGTTTTCCATGGCACTCTCGTCTTTGGAAACTAAAAAGTTGTCACTTACTAAAACGATGGCCATGAATACTAACTATTGCTCACATTAGCCAAGTGACCAGTCCTGAAATGAAAGCAAAAAGCCTACCATATATGGATTCATCCACTTTTTAAATTAAAATTTTTGACTTAATGATAGAAAATGGGTATGGGAATCAGTTTATGTAAATCCTGTTTATGTTTGTTTCTACAGAGTTACCAGAAATATTCCAGGACATGGTACATCCCCCTGCTTTCTAGGTCTGCCTAACTTTGTGAGTGCCTAATCATGCAGTGTTGCTCTGGAAGCTCCTTTGCCATTTAATTGCAACCCGCTGCATTTGCCTATTTCTGAGAGATTTGCACTTTTCTCCTGCCTAGAATGGCATTTCAATACATGGTTAGGTAGACAGGCATGCAAACTCCATCTAAGATTCCTCGGGAAACCCCAAAAACTTGTGTCGTCTGCAGCAGAATGGGTAACAGCTATTACCTACATTTTCCATAATATTTTTGATGTCAGAAACAGGTTCTAGCTCCTATGCCAATTGAAGGAGAATGAATCTTTTTGGACCCTGAACACTAAGACGGATTTGGTATTTTCAGCAGAAGAAAGAACCTAAATTAGGCAGATTGGACTGTTTGCCTGAGGCCACTGTCTCCATTAACTGTACAGGAAACACACAGTTTTGCACAGACTAGATTATCCCCACCCCCAGGGCCCAGTAATTTAAACTTGAAATGAGACCATGCCTAGCTTAGCATTTTAAATTAGACAAACTGTATTCCTTCTGTGACCTTTTTTCACTTCCATGAGGTTACTTTATTAATTAAAACTTCAAGTTGTCTGCTGTGTGGCCTTATAGGAGTTGAAGGGGTTCAGGTTCATTTTATTATCCAAGGAACAAGAACCAGCAGTTCAATAACTCAGCATTAGCAGAAAAAGAACAGTAGGCAAACACCATGTCCTTTTCTAGCATATCTAAAAGATATGTATACAGACTGTATAAAGAAGGTAACATAAAGATTTGAACATTTGGATTTATTTCATTTTATAAAAACATATCATACCTGTAAAAGTCCTTACCTACACAGGTCAGAGTGCATCCAATAGCTACTTGAAGCCACAGATATGTGCAAGGGAGTCTGATTAACTCTTAGCTTCTCTAAGAGTGACATAGAAAATATCAAAAGACAAACAGCAAGAACTGAAATTGAAAATAGGGAAGCCAAGAAACATAAAAATGTAAAAGCTACAAATCTGGACAAAATAAGATACTGGCATTATTGCACTGTCAAATTTAATACTGAATATATAACCTAGTGCATAACTGACAATGATGACAATTTAGTAGGGACAACACAATATTTTCAGCCAATTTTGCAACAACATGGTATAAGCCCCTTTATTTGATGAGGAATTTTATAGCACAACAAGTGAATTTATGTGGGATAAAATAGAGCTCAGTATGCCAGCAGACAGATTACACCTGACTTCTAGCAAAGTGAGATGACCCATATGTAGCAAGAATTTTGAGACAGGTCTGCCAGTACTTTTTCCATAAAGCAAACATCCCAAAGGCACCAAAAGGCTCTGAATCTCAATACCTCTGTTTTACTACAACAGTGTACTTTTAAAAATAGACTAACTCTTCAGTGAGGCAGAACAGCGAAGAAGAATTGGTAAGAAAGGTCTGCCACCACAACAGTTCTTCAAGAAAAGTCTTTGTTTTTGTAATTTTTTTAGCCTAGCCAAATACCTGCTTCTTGCTTCCTACCCTCTCTGTATACTCACTGCTTCCTAAATATCTCCTTCTCAGCTTGGCCTTGCCTGCATCCTGGAAGACTCCCCCAGCTGATATGATCAGCTGCTCTCTGCAATCATGTTCCAGGAGGTTCACCCTTACCTGACAGAAAGCAATCAGATTTTTTTACTATCATTAGTTATTTCGTAATATAACTTAGGTAGGAAAGATGTATAACAAACCTAGGTTTATAAAGAGTGATGGCAAAAAAAGGTCAAAATAGTTACAATCTTTTTTCCCCTCTTTAGTTTCTTAAAGAGCAAATAGAACAGCTTCCACAAATCTGAATCAATCCCTATTAACCCATAATGATCTCAAAAAATTCAGGTAGGTATTTCAGAAATTTTGACTTTTCTCAAAGTTTTGCAACACAACATGTTTTATAAGGACGATAAGAAACTCCGTAACAAACTAATACTATCCCAAGGTAATCACTTAAACTAATAAAACATACCACCACATGTTAACAAATGATAATTTTTAATCAAACAAGATTTTAATTCATGTTTGAGATGGTCATATTCATAAATCATTTCTCCAAAGCTAAATAAGAAAGCCAAATCTAGACCAATGCATGTGCTACCTCTAAGATCAGGGAAATTCTGAAGATACAACCTAATTTATAATTATGGATGTACAGTGGCCCTACAACCCAACTGAAGATTAAGTATTTGTACAGCCACTGAAAGTTTTGGGGATCACAAAAATGAAGCAGATTGAAAGTAATTTTAATCGCATGTTTCCACCAAATAAGGATTATGTTTCCACCTTTCAAATTTGTAATATTTTGCTACTTTGGGTTGAAAAATTTCTTGTTTCTCCTCTTTTTTTTTTTTCCTCAATCACAATGAATAAAGGAATTATGAGTAAAATAAAATGAGAATCATAGGTTGTTTTTTTTCCTCATTTTAGTCATCTACTATAGGCAGAGCTTTTGTTTTATTTGAATTTCCTAAAACTCCCACCTCGCAAAATTCAGAAACCATCCGGAACAAAGAAGAAAAAGCACAGGGGAAGGAAATGAGAGCACTAATATTTGTGTGACTTTCAGTGCTCCTAACTATCTTTGGATTTTTTTTAAGTAGATCAAAGAACTTCCCTGATATTTTGTACAACAAATTCCTATAACATCAAAGTCCTGTAAGATGTCACTATTCTCCTGTAGTTACTGCTGAAAAATCTCATTGGTTTCAAAGTTCGTTTTTGCTACTGAAGAATGAATTGTAGTCAAATAAGAGTGACATTAAACAGCATAAATTCCCTTAATTACTTGATTTTTAATTCACTTGAAAACTTCTATCTTCTACAGGCTAAATCCTTGTATTGCTTTTCTTTCACATAGCACCGAAAAACCTCAATTTATGACACAAATGAGAGAATAAGACCACCAACATGAATTAAAAAGTAACTTCGTTGAATAATTCTTGGCAAGTGAGAAGTAATCTTAGTTATCTTCCCCATATATAAGCTTCCTAATGCTAGTTATTTTTCTAAAGAACTGCATGGACCAGGTTCTAAGTCAAAGCTTTACTGTCATTACTTCTGTTTCAATAGCTACCAGGTGAAGACAGAGTCCCTAACGTTTCTTAAGTTAATGAGCATGCAACAGAGGCCTCTTTAACGCCAAGAAGTACAACAAGAGCATGTAAATACAGTAAACCTTTTCCCTGAGCTTCCAGTTGAGAGCAATTATCTTTGTCAGTAACTGACAGCAATTGATTTACTGTGATCTCAACACTAATTATGTCTATAGAGAGTCACTGTTCTGATAAATTACTATTTACCTTCTTATGTGGATTCTAAATAACGTCATCACATTTTTCTGAATAGTGCTGTCTCTTCATAACAACCTCGTATGCCTGTGTGAAAGTATAAAGAACAGACCACTTACGAGTGTCCCTTATTTATTTCATTATTCAAAGTCCTGGTGGTGATGGACTTCAAAAAACGTGTATCACAGTGTGGCACCTCTGTTCAAGAGGTGATAATTTTTCTTTCTTCAACATATATTCAGAAAAGGGAAGTCAACTATAAACTATTGCTGCACTGTACCCATAAAACGAGGCTGCAGCAGCTCGAACTGTGAATTTTGGATTGCTTTAACGATTTGTTACACTTTCAACTCAAGTCTCAATTGAGTCCAAAGTGTAATGCTTGATTTCTGGGAGAGCAAATCTGCTTGAGGGAAGATGCTCAAGAGCAAGCAAACTAAGTTACACTGTAATTGGTGTTTCAACAATCTGCAGTAAGATAGTCTCGCCTTCAAAATGCCAACCTTTAGCTAAAAAACAGAGCATGAACTATTGAACAGTGTGGATCCTTTGATCTTGTATCATAAAAATCTAGAAATTACCAGGACAAACAACTTCTGTCGACATCAAGAGTGTAGCTTCAGAAATAACATACAGAATGAAATGTTTCAGATTAAAATCAGGAACCATTTTTGCAATTAGCTTAGTTGTCAGCATTTGCTCATCTATGTGAACTTTTGTGTAGGGTATATCAGCCTTAAGTACCTGTAACGCTTGGTTGCTGCCAGCTAAGAAAACTGAAATCATACAAGAATATTACAAGAAATATTAAAAGCTATGAACTTCATGAGAATTCATATCAAGATTTCAGGCAAAGTTGCAATCTGATATGTACACAGATTGTAAGAATCCTTTAAAAAATTTCAGTACCAGAAAAGATAAAACATCACTGTTGTCAGATAAAACATTTACCTATGTGGAAGTGAAAGCAAAGAACTTACAAATTTCTCTCCTGACATTACCTACTCCCAAATTTATTTTTTTTTACATGTTGCAAATTTGCATTTTGTATATTTCTAGTAGATTTATTAATAAGGATGACTCAGAAGATCATTTATGGGCTGATTAAAAAATGAAAATGTCCTGGGGAAAGCCCGTTTCCTGTCAATCTAAATTCTAACTAGGCTCCTACCTCAAATATTGTATTACCAAGCAGCTAAAGCTACCTGTAAGATGCAAGAATCACTACTTGCTACTGCACACTTCATTTTTTAAAAATCTAGACATGCCACACTGCCATTGCAACTGACATATCTCAAGTCTGATTAAAGAAATAGAGTGACCTAAATATCACTTAAACACTTCATGGTTAAATTTCACGTCTATTGCATACTGCCAATGTGTTGTTCACATTTTCCTTCTTCACACTATAACACAGAATCTTTCCACAGATCGTAACAAGAGGTGATGATTTACATCATATATAATACTGGATTTTGAATATAAAATACTTAATGTTCTTAACAGAGAAGATGATACTGAGTAATTTAATGAGAAGCGCTTACTTTTAGTAAGCTGTTAAGATCATTATACCTCCAAGACACACACTTAAATCCTCTAATAAATAAAGCAGGCCATTCTTCAAACTATAGGGGTAAATAGCACACCGGAAGAAATTTATCAGTACTTAATAACAAGCCTGGACTGTTTCAAGTGCAGAAAGTATTTACAGATCTTTGACATCAGTGACAGCATCCAGTCCAGATCCTGCTTAACTATTTGGAAACTCCAAAGTTGAAAAGCAAGTTATTCTGGTCAATGACATTTTTCTGCATGAGAGTCTTGATTGGCAAAGAAATTTCTGTCCATGGTATCAAACAAATTAACATCCTGCCAGAAAGAATAGTTTTGTCAATAAAATGTGGTTTTGTAAAACCTTGGTCCCAGAAACCTCACAGAAGGATAGGCTATAGAATGGCCTATCAAATGAATCTCTTATGGACAGTGGGAAACAGTAAGAATAATTTTTATTCTAAATTTTGTCAATATCACAGAATCACAGAATCACTAAGGTTGGAAAAGACCTGTAAGATCATCAAGTCCAACCATCAACCAAAAAAAAAACCCACCACCATGCCCATTAAGCCATGTCCCACAATGCCACGTTCCTTGAATACCTCCAGTGATGGTGACTCCACCACCTCCCTGGACAGCTTATTCCAGTGCCCCACCACTCTCTCAGTAAAGAAATTTTTCCTAATATCCAGTCTGAACCTCCCCTGGTGCAACTTGAGGCCATTTCCTCTTGTCCTCTCGCTAGTCACTTGGGAGAAGAGACCAACACCCACCTCTCTGCAACCCCCTTTCAGGTAGTTGTAGAGAGCGATGAGGTCTCCCCTCAGCCTCCTCTTCTCCAGACTGAACAACCCCAGCTCCCTCAGCCAACCCTCATCAGACTTGTGCTCCAGACCCCTCACCAGCTTCGTCGCCCTTCTCTGGACACGCTCCAGCACCTCAATGTCCTTCTTGTAGTGAGGGGCCCAAAACTGAACACAGGATTCGAGGTGCAGCCTCACCAGCATCCAGTACAGGGGCATGATCACTTCTTTACTCCTGCTGGCCACACTATTTCTGATACAGGCCAGGATGCCGTTGGCCTTCTTGGCCACCTGGGCACACTGCTGGCTCATATTCAGCCGGCTGTCAAACAACACCCCCAGGTCCTTTTCCTCTGGACAGCTTTCCAGCCACTTGTCCCCAAGCCTGTAGCGTTGCATGGGGTTGTTGTGGCCAAGGTGCAGGACCCGGCACCTGGCCTTGTTGAACTTCATCCAGTTGGCCTGGGCCCATCCATCCAGCCTGTCCAGATCCCTCTGCAGAGCCTTGCAAAGTTGTATAATCAATGGACACTTTCATTCCCTATCTATAAGCAATCTATAAAAAACATCAATAAGAGCCTTAATAGGAGTCCACCACTTAAGCAGTTTTCATTACTGTGGGTGGAAAGACTGATACAACAGGCATAACCACAGCACCTGAAACTGAAATCTGGCATGCTCCATATTTACGTGCCAACCTCTGGCTTTATTTTATTTCAGTTGGGTTTGATTCTGTCCTGAGGAACAGAAAATGGATCTCTATTAAAATGCCGCAAGAGAGTATGTCCAGTTCTCTAAAGCACTGAGTGACAACATAAGCTGTTTTAGATGGATTCCACATGAGACTGGCAGGTATGACACAGTGCCTGTAAAACCCTTTCTGAAGCCACAGCTAGCGGTCAGACAGGGTACTACTATAGGGGCCTCTAAAAAGGCACTGTCTCTATTTTTGCCACTGAATCCTATGCAGTATCTGCTGTATCTCCTATATATCCTGTATCTGAGTATCTTTTCACATATGCTGAGTACGTAAAACTGTGTGGTTCTCCTCTCTGTGGCAACCATGTAATTATCTTTCAATCACAGCAGATCAAAGTTACTTGTTATAGTTACTTGTAATGATGTTCTACCAGCTTCTGCCATCTCTGATGATTTCTTCCGACTTTTTCCTTTTACCTTTGAGTATTTTAAAGTAAGAATGGTGTAAGAAAAACTACTTGATTACAGGAAATAGCAGTCTCCTAGCTTAAACATCAACGAGGAGAGTGATGTCCCTTGCAGCTCCACAACATGAACTATGGTAGCAACCTGCAGAGTTTTGTTGACTTATTTCTCCTCATTCTGACACCTCTGGATCTTGATATGTTAGTGTGATGGGCTACATTTTACCACTAGACTAACTTTAGTTGAACAGAGTTGGACTTTTAGGTTTTCAAGGAAGAAGGACCTTCATTGCAGGCATTTGAATTAGCTCTGTCTTAAGCAAAAAATGTACAAACTATATCTATGCTTGATGGAAATCAGCTGGAGAGGATGAGTTTCATCTCACCTAGTTTCATACAGTTGTTTAATAAAGTTGTTTTAGTCTAAATTGGTCATACACATTCACTTTATATTAAATAAAGGGAAAGAGATACCTCCAGAAGACAATTCACTCCACTCTTAAACAGGTTAAATGATTTGATCATTGGAAAGTTCTGATAATTCCGTAGGTCCAAAAAGAGCCTTTTCCAGAAACATGGAAACTGAGAGATATTAACATTCATCTGCCCTGATGCAAATATCTACATCTGAACTAATCACACTAGTCTATACGTGTAGAATCGATATGGAGAACTTGGCATTTTAAAGCACAATTCATCTCCTCCTAAAGGATATGGCAAAACATGTTGCTGTGTAAGTGCCTCTTTCTCTCTAGTGACTTCAAATGAAGTCTGGACACCTAGCTCAGATATGGACCTCCAAATCATTGATACCTAAATTTGGACAAAATTAAATTCCACAAAAAGTACAAAATAACTCAGACCTGTTGTGAGGGGCTGACCTCCCTGTGACAGCAAGACCAAACTGGCTTACATTCATCAGTTAAAGAAAAGTATTGACAACCTTCAAGAAAACTGACAGAAAAAGGAAAATTATGTTACAGAAATAGAAAATGAAACCATATTGTGATAAAGACATTTTATTCTATATAATAACTATGCTGACTAGCAAGTATTGCATTTTATTAAATGAACAGAACTACACAGTGTTCATCCCAAGGCTATTACAAATTGCCTCTAGAACAAATAATTTGGATCTTTAAAAAACAATTAATCCTGCACAATTTCAGAAAGACTGAAAAAACAAACCATTTATATTGTGATAATAATTATTAAGAAGAAAAAAAGGTCAAGAGCTCATCTATATAACTTATGCTACCCTGATATCGATTACAGGCAAAATGATGTGGTATTTCTGGAAAAACAAAATCAGAATCTTCTTAAAAGGTGCAGAATAAAAGCACAATTAATTCCAAGAAGCATGACTTTGTGGAAAATAGGTCTTCTTGGTAAGGTTGCTATTTTTTAATCTTTTAATTGCTAAAGGTAAATGAGATGAGAAGCTAAAATCTTTGCATTAATAATTAAGACAAGAAAAAGCACTGTTTGAAGTAAAAATGGAGTAAATATCCCTGTTGGATCACTGAGATTAACTAGGTTCTCCAAGATCCTGTGTTGTGACTAACTGTGTTCATTAGAACAAAAGATAAAATCATTCCTGATATAATTTGCAGATGACATAAGACTGGTGGAGATACAAATAATGATATGGTGAGGCCAATCATACAGCTAAATCTGGATCTTTTGGTAATATGCAGTTATTTGCACAGCCCAAGACAAAATACAGCTGTCAAATGGAGGGCCAGAGTAATACAAGACAAGTAATGCAGTATCTTGAACTAAACTGATACTGAGAGACCTAGGAATATTGGCATACAGAAAGCTGAGCTAAGATTGCTTTTATGACACTGCAGTTATAAAGGATAACCCTAAAGATAGTCCTTGGGAGCATATCAAGCCAGAATTGATGCACCCATATGAACCAGTGAAACCAGTATTAAAATCCTGTGCTATCTTTTTAAGGAGAATGCAAGAAAGTTAGAAAGGATTCAGAAAACAGCAACAAGATCAAATCAAATCTATAACCCATGCTTTATACTGAGAGATTTAAGAAGTTCAGCCCAAATTAAGGAAGAGAAGTCAATAGATGACATGACCATGGGTAATACATTTCCATAGGGTTTTCCATATTTTCACAGCTTTAACTGCACATGAATAGTGACTCCTATGCCTCCTGAATTCCTTAGATTTAAGGAGTATATAAGGGTCAGGGCACTAAATTGTCACAGTAATTCATTACAGACTAAGACTAAGTACACTCATTACCAGTCCATTAACAACAGTTTATTTCCTCATACACTATGCATATATAACAGAATTCCAAACACCTGAAAATGGTGGTACAAGTACAGAATCTTCAAAACTGCCTGCACAGATTTTCCAGGCAAAAACATGCCTAGGAAGTCTCTTACCCTGACCTACATGGGTAAGAGATGCCTGACATTAAATGGCAAAAACCAAGACTGAGTGAATGGAAGCTAATACTAGGCTACGTTATATCAGAAATAAGGTACACATTTTTCAGTACTGAGGATATTAATCACTGAAGTAATGTACCTAAAGAATCCTTCATCATTTGAAGTTTTTCATTCAAGAAAGGAAATCTCTTTATAAGGTATGCTATAGATCAAAAAAAAAAGCTACAAGTGTCAATGCAAAAAATACTAGGTGAAATTTGATGCCAAGTATATTGCAGCTATTAACACTAGATTACCATTGGGTTTTAAAAGCTCCCTGTATAAATCCTTTAGATTAATAGATCCTTTAGTAATATCAAAATGATTTACATACATCTGAATGCTTACATATTCTTTAATGGAATTGTATCTAATTATTTTTCACAAAACAGGTAGGTGTTTCGTATTTTTTTCTGCTTCTTGTTTTGTGTTATAGTTTGTCATAAGATTGCAGTAAGAATTTGGAAGTTCTTAGAATTGATATGAATGAGGCTATAACATGAACTGAAACTACCTTTCTTCCACGTAAAGAGGGAAATGATTCTTTGTAAGAAGATGATAGGAAGGGAAAAAAAAAAACAAACATGACTCTCCCCGTGTAAGGACAATGACAACTACAGCAACACCTGACAAAGTAACTTGTCAAATGCCGTCTCTTAGAAGTTGCATTTAGTACTGGTAACCTATAAGAGATTTTATATGCATATACAGGAATAACCATGTTATGATGATGTATATACGACTAGGTAACCTAAATCATCAATTCCAGAAACTTAATTTACAGTACAAGGAATCACATTTACCCTATATTGGCTACTAATCACAAAGCTTACAAATAAATTGGGGGTTCAAGGTTGAAAGCTGAAATAGATATAACGCAGGTACCTGACATTCTCTCCTGCAAAGTTCCATGTTTTCTCTGCAGTGTTTACAGTGACAGAAATCTCTGCTTCAACCATCGTCAAAGACGTACAGAAATAAGACAGGAGATCAATCGGGTAGAGGTTACTCTGTGCAGATGACAGTAACACATTTCTCAATATCTCAAGTACAAAGAAAACAAGCAAGACGTTTTAAGTCATCACTCCTTCTGCATGTAGTATTGACAGGCAGTCAAGGACTGAGGTCACAATACCTGATTAAACTAATTTTATTCATACTTTTTTCCTTCTAATCTCATCCCAAGTTAAAGAAGCAAATTTATTTTCTTTATGCTTTTTTATCATTGGCAAATTTTATATTTGCGGGGTTGATTTTTTTTTTAACTGTGTAAACATATCTCATGAAAACAATCTTTATAAAAATCTCTTTGTCCAGTCACTTTTTTATCAGCTGAGATAATTAGGATGTGAGTGTAAATATTGTTTTATGAACTTCACCCTATTTGGTGACACTTTCTTCTAGTTGGTTAGACTGTATTTTCTGTATTATGCTTCAATATTAATTGTAAATTATACAGAAATATTAAAACAAGTGAGTTCTGATAAAATGTTGAGATGCTACAATTATGCAACAGATATATATATATGCCACAAGTATGTTATCAAGAAGCTAATAAACAGAAAAGCCACATCATCTAAGTCTTACAGGCTATAAAAGTATAGAATTATTTTCAAGAAAGCCTAAATTATATGTTCTTGCTATTATACACCTGGAGAATCTATTAACATCCCCTCATGCGAGTGTAAATACTTTCAGTTCCATGTTTTTCTTTATTCTCATTTCAGAGATCACATCCTTTGATTATAAATAAAATGTGTAACTTCATCCTACTTGAGTCATGTCTGATGCTTCAGCTAATTTCAATGGAGAACAGAATATGTGCAAAAGCAACCATTATGGATCCTATACGTGCTAACATTTACTACACGCTGCTACATGCTTTCTTTTTAGTCACACTGTAGAAGTGATGGAAAGCCAAAGTACTTCTCATGTTTGTTTTTCTACACTCTCAGTGCAATGCAAGTTTTCTATTTTTCTAGCTCTTTGCAAAGACTGCAGAGTAACTTAGTATTAGATAGATTCTAGCCTCCCAAAAGGCTCAAGAATCTCCTAAGCCATCATTTAATTACTGAGAAATAACTAAATCATTATAAATAATTTAATATTTAAATATGTATTCATTAAATAAATAGAAATTACTGGGCTTCCAAGAACTTACCAGAAAAAACAAGCCGATTGTTCCCCTACTTTTCTCAGCCACGACTGGTTCTTCACTTCTGAAGCAGATATAATGTAGTGCCATTGCTAATAAACTTAATCCTAGTGAAAAAGTAGTTCAAGACTTAATCACTTTCATGTTAGAAATGAATGATAGGAGGATTCCACTGAAGTTACTGAAACGCTGAGCTATGGTTTATCACATGCTATTTCACAAATCTTTTCTGAACAATGTCAGGGTCACCTTTGGGTTGACGCTTGTTTTAAAAGCCTTTATGAAATACAAAGCATATGACCACTACACTTCAGCAGTGATTCCTTCAAACAATAATGCACAGCTCTGCAAGCAGTTTGCTATTAAATGACTTTGTGAACCCTTCACATTTGCTCAGCACATTCTTTTGCAAAGTCTAGGAGACTTATCCAGTTGACCAAGATGTTGCTTGGTCACAGTGATCATTTGATTCTCGCTGGGAAGATTAAAACTAGAGCATTTCATCGTTGTAGTCAATTTCTAACACAGGGAGTCAAGAGAGCAAAGGCAAAGAAGAAAAGACCTAATCTGAAATTTGCATTAGCACAATTGCTAATCAGATGCAGCTTGTGATAAAAATCCCACATAAAAGCTTTTTGCTTTAGATATCACAGGCAAGAAGAAAGCACAGTTCAGCACAGTATTAAGATATGGCTTCAAACCTCTTGTGGTTCAAAAAAAAAAAACCTCAACAAACCCCAAATGCAAATGTTAGTAGTTAAACTTTCTAACAATTTTAATTATTATGTGCTGGTATAATAGTGTTTTATTAAAAGCAGACTATGAACAGATTGATCAAAGTGGTGTAAGAGTAATTTCCAGAACTTCAAGTCTACAGATATCTGTGACACTTAAGCTTCATCTCTACTAATAAATTAAACACGGCTGTGACTGTCCTTTGTTACTGAAGACAATTTACGTGGAATGACCCACATCCACTCCAAACCAGCATGGTGACTGCCAACGGTAGATGTTCTTGACCCATACTAACTGCAGAACTATACACAGAAAGTTTTTGGTACTGTGCGAGATGGCATGGCTAACAAGCAATCAAGGGACTGTTCTGAAAATTAAACAACATAGCCAGTCAATTTCAGAACACAGGCATGTGCCCTGATACGGTCTGACTGATTAATTAATAAAAACACAGCTTTAATTTTCATAGACTTAAAGTTCTTAGCTGGGACTCGGATGGAGCGCAGGTCAAGACTGACAAGTAAACCATTAGTAAACATACTATGATGATGAATCCAGAGAAACTGCTTTAACATCTTTCACTTAGACCACACAATATTTAAAAGTTAGGTCCATGACTTTGGAAACGTGACTTACAGGAACAGCAGTAAGTGACTAAGACCCTACACAAATGGTGGGGCTAAGTATAAACCTCTGAACTGTACAATGACTTAATATTTAATGATCTAATATTTTATTAACACTGATTAGGTGAGTTCTGCTGCTGCACAACCCACAAAACATAACTTATCTTGAGTAAATGCTGGAAAATCCTGAACACAAAAATATTTTGGAGTTCCCATCTTCTGTAGACTTTTGGTGCCTTAGTCAGAACTTTGTATTAAATATCTCCACTTACTTGCCATAAGTATTTACCACTTACTTTCCATAACCAAAAAACACTTTCTGAAATTCTGAATCAAACTGATTAAGCCTTAAAATGTCACTAGTGGTGGCTGTAGCAGTGCACAAAACCTCTACCTTGGTTCAGGGAAGAAGCAGCCTGGCATTAACTCCCCGTGCTCAAGAAAGTAAGCAGCTTATATCTTCAAATTCTTAGATGTAATTTTCAAGGAAAAGGAGAATTTTTAATGTATAAACAAATTCAATTTGGGCTGACTGGTCATTTCTTATTTGGGAGACAATGCATTATATTTCTAATTCTCATTTCAAATAAGTCTGCAGCTTAAAACATAGGGCTAACTTTAAATAACTGAAATATACCAAAAAGGAAACAGGTCACTACTGACCACCAAGAGAAAAAAGAACACGTGTACACTACCCAAGAAAAATAGTTATTCACAGGACACACAGAGGATAGAGGATATAGTCAGTAGGATGAAACATAATTCATTTAGTGAGTAATAGATAAAGAAATAAGCATAAATATATCAAGCATAAGATTAGCAATCCAAATGCATTTTAATTTGCCAACTTGTTTTTTTTCATTAATAAGCATCTACTGACCTCTGACATAATAAAGAGAGAAGTCATGCTTTGACAGATTTTGTTACAGAACAGAATCTTGTTAGCTTACAATAATATCTGGCTTAACAGTTATGAGCACCTACAACACTGCAAATAAGCACATAAATGTAAGAGAAAGTATCATTCACCACAACAACCCTTTCAAATTTTTTGAAGTGTACTTTAGTTCGAAGTATTTATGATAAAAACTACATTAATGTAGTATGTACTTAGTAAGTACTCCACACAATGCTTGTAAATAAAAAAAAACTTTGTAACATACCTATCACTACCATATTCTGGTTTTAAAAATCTTTAGCGAAGTACATGAAGTGTAAATTATGGTAAGTGCACATGTGATTGACTTCCATGTGAATTCATGAAATTATTCCTCAACTGAATACAGCAACATTAAAGAAGATAAATTTAATTCTAAATTTCTAAAATGTATCCTTCAAAAATTATATAATTTTAAAATCATAAATTTTTTGCCTGATTACCTCCTGTTTTAAAGTAACATAGTTCAATTTTAACTTACACTGAAATTCCCCAATTAGCATGTAGCAAACAAAATTACACTTAAAGAAAATTAAATTCATTTTTTAGTGTAGTTCTCACAAGTGTCATAAGAAAATAATGATTTTTCCACTCAGAGGAACATAAATGGCATCTTGATTCCATTTCATCTCATAACAGCCTGGTTGGCTCCACTCTTTTTCTATCATAACTGAAAGGGTTGTGGACTATCTAATTTACTAATAAAAATGCAACATTTCTGTCTTCCTTTCCTTTTTTGCTCATTTGCTGCTAAAATGTTTTTCCATCTTAAGATACTCATATAAAGATGTTGTGGGGGGAGCCCCTTGACTCTGCTTTATGCTCTGGAAAGTGCTTTATTACAGAGAAAAAAAAAAAAAGAAAAACTTTGTTGAAATGCTCCCCTTGTTGCTGATATAGAGGCTGAATAGAATAATTAAACTCTCCTGCCTTGCCAAGGAAAGAGCTTTATGAGCTTCAAAGGATATTGCCCAGATCACCAAGATGTAGAAGTTCAACATCTGGCATGTGATCCTTCCCATAAAACTGTGCTGACAAAAATGATCCTTCACCTTAGAATAAATTATCCTTTCCCAGTAACAAACTAATGGGGTTCTTTGTTTATTATGTTCTGTTTTGCAAGAAAAATACGAGATCTGTATCAGACTACCCATTTATTGAAGGCAAGGATATGGATCCAAACAAATTCTACATGATTATGAAAACAAGCTATCTTTGTTAAAACCATCAGTAGAAAATTAGTTCATAGAATTGCTATTTCAAATTACTGTACTTCGATGTGTAAGCTAATAATCATGTTATAAGGAAAACATAGCTCCAGCTTATGAAGCCACTGCTCTTTGTTTTTCTACAGGTCTATTAGAAAACCACGTTATATTTGATAAAACAGGTAAAATCTTTTTGCAGTGAAGCTGATGAAAAAACCTACATTAATTTCTTAACACTAACATTCAGAGAGGCAAAGAAAAAGTGAGGGGGGGCAAGTGAAAAGCCCCTTCAGCTTTTTGGATGGAGCTTCTGAAAAAGAACAAGAGCTTCACGGAACAGAAAGTTTTTCAACAAGTCATACCTCAATCAATATTTCAATATGAAAATCCAGAAGTATTTATCAATACCTACTCAAACTAAATATTAACAAATCTTCCAGATTGTGATTATAATTTACTAAAATTTCTAAAAGATTCTTTTTGACAAATACTGGCAACATGCCATTGCAAGATGTTACACACCTTGTTACTAGAATAGACTAGACTTGGCTAGAGTTTACAAGATTTTGCATGCTTGTCTTTTAAAACAGAAAGCAAAAATATCAGGGTTTTGGAGAAAAAGTAATGGTGCTGGTAACTAAAAGAAAAGTTATTCTGTTGGATATAATAATTACAAACTTCTGATGGAAATTTTTTTTTTTACAGTGTGTAAACAATTATACAATGAATATGCAAAATTTTCTTTTGTACCTTATGACAATTAAATTTTTATTCAAAATCACTAAATAAAAAAGTATCTATTAATGATTCTCTGTAAGAAAGAACTCTGTCAAATTATCATAGTTTGGGATTTTTATTTTCCTGTCTTTAAATAGTTGAGTTCAAAAGTACAATGCCATTACTTAATTTTACCATTAATCTACTTGAAGTTTATGTAATTTTATGATCTGTATCAAATAAAGGAAATAACTGCATCGGCTTATAATACTATATGGACAGGATCGGAACAAAAATTCAGCTATACCAATATCCTGTCTGAAGTGGTGGAATAGATCCCTATTGAAACTCATAAAATAGGGCAGTCATCCTCCAGAGTACTTTCCCAGTTTCCAACCATTTCAGACTGGAAGTCTTCCTTAGCCAGAGGTGGCAACTTTGCATTTACTAGTGAACTACTCTGTGGAACTGAACTGATGTAAAATTTTTGCAACCACTCCATCCTGATGCCATTAGTGTCACAGTTTATGCGTTGTGAGAAGAACCACCTTCTAAGAAGTTCATTTGATGCCCCCTAGTTCTTGCATTGGAGGAGACAGTGAAAAATGGATCTGTGTTTATTCTCTCCATGCCACTCAGGATTTTAGACATCTCTATCATATCCTTCCCTGTTACTCCATTTTCTAGACCAAAGAGTTGTTATTAAAGAATATTCCAGAACTACTTTGTCATTCCTCATACAGATGCCTTCCCGTATCTGTGACTCCCTTGTTTCTCTCTCTGAACCTTTCCAATTCTAGTCTACAGTACCCATTTTGAGACGGATAGAAAGGAGCTGAAAGGTTTTCAAAATGCAAGCCTACTATAGCTTCCTGCTTTAGCATCCTAACACTGTTTTCTTCTTTGTTTTGTTTTGGGGTTTTTTTTCCCCCTTTCTGAGCATTCTGGTTTTTTGACCGCTATGGGGCTTTGAATGGACATACTCATAGAACTATCATAAATCCAGTATCTCAACACTGAGTGTAAACAGCTCAGAGCCACCATTTTTTTTACATAAAACACATTTTTTCTTTTTCCATAATGCCATTAAACTTACACTGGATGTAAGTTATCTGGCCTTCTAACTTGCAGTTGCTCTACCTCTCAAAAGATACCTCTGCAGCCCTGCACAGTTGGTCCTTATTTTTACTATCCTGAAACACTTAGTATCATAAGCAAACTTTGTGATTTTGCTACCCCCTTTCCAGATTACTTAGAAATATGATGAAATGTATCCCAAAACATATCCATCTAGAACTCCACTGGTGACCTCCTTCCACTCTGAGAATAGATTATTTTTATCTGCCATTCCTTATCTGTTAAGCAATTATTGATCCATACAAAAACCTGCATCTTACTTACACCTGAGTTATTTGTCAAAAGTCTTTTGGAGATCCAAGTAGATTATACCCACTGTATCTCCTTTATCCAGTTAGGTGCTGATTGCTTCCAAAAACTGCAATAAATGTGAAGAATGATCTCTCTTTGCAAATCCATGTTGACTCTCCCCCCACATTACTCATCTATGTATTCACTAATTCTATTCTTTATTACAGCATCTACTAATTTGCTCAGTAAAACCTTTCTCAAATAAAAAATACCTGCAAACCTAAGCTGAATGCAAAATATTGTCTAAGTCCCTAAATACACAGAAAACTTTCTAAGCTCAGCAGAATGATACTTGATTTCCTATGCAACAGAAATTATATTAGCCCTGGTGGCATACAGAACAAGCTGAAAACCAAAAGTGTCAGTAAAATCCTATTATGGAGCCAAGGTGTTCTTATACGTACCCTTCATACAATTACCTAACATATAATTCAAGAACACACATTCTTCTTGTATTTATTTGTAAAAAACCCCAACCAAACAAGAAAACTACATAAAACCCCCCAAAAAACAACAGTCTAGGGAAGCAATAAAATATTAAAATGTAGCAGCACAGTGCTAGTATGTGCTACTCATTGTAGTAGCGCAGTGTTAAGCACTTCTGTGAAAAAATCCAGGATTCTCTTTACACTTTGATGTGAAGTGTTTGTTTCTTGAAAGTGTTCTGCATTGCACTGATAACTCCATACACTGTTTGATACAAGGCTGGTTACATAAGTTGCCCTTAATGAATTCCCTTAGGGCAGCTATAACCTGTGCTCCCATATTAAGAGAACAGACTACTTTTCAAACTAAAAGGTTGAAATCACAAATCAATCTATAAATAAAATGGCATTTTATACTGAGAAACTTCAGGTCATTTTAAATTTCAATGTTTTCTCCATCTTCTATATTAACAGACTCTCAGCTCTAGTTTTGTCAGAAAATCACAGTACTTGATTCAGTACAAAGACATGAAGAATTGTTTCTCACATGTTATTCTATGTGGTTCTAAAATATATATCAGCACATGATCATACTTTCATTAACTGGTAATAGCAGTCAGCTTTCCAGAACAGGAGTATCCTGTAAATCACTGAAAAATATTGCAGTGGATTTCCAAGAGAAGACAAGTGTGTTGAAGACTGAAAACAGAAATCAACAAAAATTTTCAGTTCTGACATTGATTTCCTTACAGCTCCTCAAGCTCCTCTTGATTAAACCTTAATAGGAAAACAAAGTTCTCCTTTCATCTGATTCAACACCTAAAAGTCCTCATATTTTTTATCAAATTTCGTATTATTTTTAACTACAATCTGCCGTGTCCCCACCACCCTCATTCCTCTGCAATATTTTCTGGAAAGCTAGACTACTTTCTGTCTCATGTTAACAGCAGCTTGGCCACACTACCACTGGTTTCAGAAATCCTGTCTCTCAGTCCAAATTCATTCCCACAATAACTGGAAAATATAGTAATAAATGTAACTTGTCAGACTTCATTGAGCAGATTTCCATTAACACGCAGCATCACTTATGTTTATCTCTTCTGTTACAAATAGGAGCGCTCATAGTATGATATTTTCATATGAATGAATGCCTTTTAACCTATAAAAACAGGACAAACTTAGATTAATTTTGAGCTAACAAGCTAACTCCCAATTGCTGCTATCAGCCCATCTTCAAGCACTGCTTTCTTTCACTGTGCAAATTTGACTATCATCTCAGGAAAAATGTTTTCAAAAAAATAAGAAAGATTTTGGAAATGGCCTCATTAGTCCTTTGTGGAAACAACCAACATGATGTCTAAACAACAGAACTTTGAGCTAAAACATACTTTGTTTAATCATTATGGGTTGAAAGGGACAGAACAAAAAATAGAAATCCACTGAAACACTGAAGTGTCTATCTTATAGGGAAGACCTAAGGTAAAGAGTTAGGATTTGTGCGTATGATAGTAAGCAACCTTTTCTATCAACTGCCAACACTGTGCAATCAAAGCCAACAAAATACATACACACAGGATATATGTGTACCCAAATCCAAGCAAGACCTTCTTGCACATACATCCTGTACATATATATCCTGTGTAACATTAGATTCTTCCCTCCTCTTTGGCTTTGAGAATTACTAGCTATTCTGAGATTTGTGTTAACTGATAAATGAAATGAATCCATGAACAGCCAAACCACAGACACTTTTAGCATATATAGTATTTCAGAAGAAAGAGAAAGATGCCAGAGAAACTTTTTTTTTAGTTATTAACAAGTATTCATTAACCTTTGTAAAGATAATGGCTTATGGCTTCGAATACCTAAAGAATTCTCCCCAGACATGCAAAGCAGAAACATACATACACCATTTAAGGTATGATCCTTGCAAAACCATTATTCTTTGTGTGAATAGGACTCCTGAGGTAGAAGCAATTCGGTTACTAGAAATAACCTGAAAAATTAAAATAACTTTTTAAAAAAAAACACATACACACATAAAAATAAGTATGTTATCAGAGATATCAATTAGCTTATGATTCAAATTGTTTCTAAATCATTCTGCATCTGACAAATAAATACAGAATATCAGAAACTCCAGAAGGAAATGACTATGATATTGTTTTATAGACAAATATTACTTTGTTATACAATATTCTCCTTGGAGATTTAAGCTGTCAGAAGATAAAGGGTTCTGGCAAGACTGTAATGAAAATAAAAGATCATATTTTCCCAAAGGAATTAGAATAGCTTTGTAAATTAATAAATGGAAGACATTAATACTCCCCTACAAAAGAAAGGCTCCTTAATTTACTATGATGTACACATAAATGCCTTTCATTCAGACTGTTAAAAGGAGATGAGCAATAGTTAAGGGCAAAGGCTATACTTTCATTTCAATAACACAAAGTGTAAATGAATGGGAATTAGATGAATGTATTAGATACAGATAGAAGATACTCTTTGGAGAAAAACTTGTAATAGGGATCTAAAAAGGAGAGGTTTTGGTAACATATTACCATGCAAGACCAATAGATGCATAGTTGTTCACAGAGGCAGACCACTTTCAGTCATTGAATAAATCAGAATTCAGTGTGCCAAATTTGCAGAAGGTAATTATCAATAAAAAGCCTGCAAACATTAAGAAAGATTTGTGAGAAGTAATAATTAAACACAGGACGCTCCCCTGATCCAGTCCTCCTTGCCACAGAAGTTTGACTTGTGCTATGGTCAGAACAAGGGTTTTGGTTTACTGTCCTGCTCCATCCGCGGTGACCTGGCGCAGGGCTGTCTGACAGGGGCCCTTAGCCACCATCCATGACATGAATTGCATGGCTTCTTATCCCTTTTGCCATTTCTTTGCCCTCCTTTTGACCACTCGTGAGTCTCCCTTTCTCCACCCCAGTCTCCTCTCATATACACAACCCAACCCTAGTTTTTCCTCTTTGGTCCCTGTTTTGCTACATTCGTACCCAAATTTGGAACATCTGATACCACTGGTACAGTTACCGATGTACTGCCAGCCTGGCAAGACTCTGCTCCCCTAATGGTCTTCAATGCTCGTCTCTGATGATCTGTGACATTCAGCCACTTCCCATATAACCCCCCCTTAACTACTTAAGGAATCCAACCATGCCTCATTTGCAATTTCTGTCAGCTTCATACACCGTCATTTGTCGGTGTATGAAGCTGACAAAAATTGCAAATGAGGGATATTTCTTATGTCATGTCCAGTAGTTTCTAACATCCTGTTTATTATCTCAACCTCAGCACAGGGACTAGTCATTTGCCCGCAGCCCTAATGGCCCTGTCTACTTCTCTCCATGGACTGAACAAGTAAAGTCACTGTGTTTATACTTACAATTTGCATGACTAGAGTTGGGAGGAATGAAACTTAAGTCGAAGGATACATCCACACAGGACCCCGCAGAGCAATCTGAGCTTGCTTTGCCTACAGACTGAGCCCACATATATACAACAATGAGCCGGCTTCTATCTAAAAGCTGTTCAACCGCCTGTGTAGCCTCTCACCAGGGCTACCCTTCCTTGCACTCCATATTTGTCCTTATTTCAAAATTCTTGACTTCCAACTTGATTCATCAGAAGATGCCTAGTCTATATTCTTCTCCACTGCCTCCATGAAATGTAAAAACCAAGCAGTGTTTCTTCACCTCTCACCTACCACCTTTGCTGAAAATTCCAGGAATATAGATAACATTTCCTTTACACCTCAGAGGTGCCAGAATTTGTTACAATATTTGCAATGGAAAAAGTCCTGGAGATTCTCTGCCTTCCTCTCTTCATCTGATGTGGGACATGGAGGCCGCCTTCTTTCCTCACACCCACTAGAAAAAAGAACGTAGGCCCCATTTTTCTGCTAGTTCCTCTTCAGAAAAGTTGGAAATACTGGGAAAAAACAGGGAATTCTCCTCATTCTCTTGCCATTGGAAGAAAATGGATGGATTGCAAGGGCACTTCATTTCTCGTGTCAGGAAGGGACGATGGGAATTATTGCTCCTAATGGCAGTGAAAGTACACTGTCATCCCATCTTGCATTCACCATGAATGCACAAAGCTCAAAACTAGTCTCCCATAAACCTATAAGTTCTTCATGTTTTCAGGGGACTTAATACTTCTTCACTATAGGAAAAAATGCAGTTTGTTAGACTTAGGTTCATAATTTTATTTGTATGTAACTTAGCTGGGTTGGGTTTTCAACTTTCCGCCTTTGACTTTTCATTAGTGTCAGCTCTACTTTGCATATTTTCAGGATCAGAGTAGAGTAACATTATCTGTACATTGCAGGCATTGCTCCTTTTAAGTCCTACAAAAGCTCCACTGAGCAGCAGGTGAAAGCTTTAAGTCTTTGGGCAAAAACACCATAGGTGACACAGTGGAGGAAGAAGTGCCATCACCCCTCATCACACTCTGCTAATCATGGAAGGAAAAGTTGCAATACAAGATATGGTAACAAATATCACAGGCAGGTTCAGGAAAAAGCCCAGGTATATGCAAATATGTATTAATAAGAATGCAGTAGAAGTATGGAGAAAATTTAACTTCTGTATATGGCACTATGGTGATTTATATGATAAAATCATACATAATTTACAGCAGTAAAACTATTTGACAATTGGATAAAACATTTTACAGTAAGGCGCTTAGAGAGTTGCTTAGTTTACTGAAACTATTATTAACAATTATATAATTGCATTAATATGGAGAAAATACTGGATATTAAAGGGCTTGTTAATCTAACAGAAAAGATGTTCACATGCAGTGTGATTACCTACTGGATTAAATTATCAAAGAAAACAATGAGTTCATTTTCTCCTCCTGACAACTTCAAACCAAAATTGGATACCTCTCTGGAAAATAGTTTCAGCTAAATTTTACTTATTAAACTCAATATAGATGTAAAAACATAATGTTTGACTAGATGATTTACTGATACATCTTAGCCAAAGATTTTATCACAGTTCAGACAGGGCTCCAGCTGTCAAAAACTACAAGTAAAGAATTATATGAACAGGTATGTGGGAGAATAATATACTTCTCTCACATGCAGCTGGTGAAAGAAGTGGTGACTCTCCAAAACTTACAGCTGGTCATCAAAAAGTACGAACTAGCTACATACCACAGAGTTCTGCATTAGTACTGTAGTGGAGCAAGACATCCAAACTGACACAGGGAGTAGTGTCAATATGTGTCTTAAAATATCCGGATTTCTGTGGAAACAGTAATGGGCCTAACAGGAATAATTCAGCCTTGCAGGCTTGACCTCATTTAGCATGTATGTCCTTTCAAATTCACAGTCCAGAAGCTGTACATTAACACCATGGCTATAAGTGAATGAACACTTGCAGTTACTACAACAGAAAATGGAAATTGCTTCCTCATTCTTACTATATTTAATCCAACTCATAATATTTCTTTTAATGTTGCTTTTCTCTTATGTTGGTACTTCACTCCCTGGAGCATTGGCTCATGTATTTTAATTTACAGGATTTTAACACAATAAAAAGAGATTCTGTATATTTTTAACTGTTCTAGGAATAATTTGTGATTTGAAGGACAGCTCTAAAATCAGTTTCTGCAGTGTGAGTGAATTTGCGTACTACACAGTAAGACTAAGAAGGTTAGTATTCCAGATTCCACATTTTTAATGTGCATTACTAAAAGTCACATATAGCTAACTGACTAGGGAAAAAAACAACGTTAACAGAAATAAAAAACAGAATGCATCTGTTTAGGTGTGATTGTGAGTCAGTGGAAAAGCAAAGTATGCACTAACTGCAAGAAACCAGATTATCCTGGCCTAACAAAAAATATTTAAAGGAATACTTTAAAATATGCCAGCCACAAAATGCAGTAAGGAAAAAAAAATTGGGTCAGGTTCTCTATCTATTCATACCCATCACCATAGTGTATAAGCAATTTCTCGGTCCTCACGATTTCTAATGTCTGCTGCTGATTTTTTTTTGTTCTGTCTAGCACTGCTCCTTTATGTTTAGCAAAACTTGCAACCTGTTTATAATTTCAAGAGCACAGATATTGCCATGAATTGGCTATTTATTAATTTATGAGACTCCACCTATCCCTGCTTCAGGGTAAAGTCCCTTTGATTTGATATACAAAGATAAAGGCAAATACCATGCAACTGTTCCCAGGTGTACTGCTAAGTTATTTAACATCATAGTAACTGCAATTGCAAGTGCAAGTCCATATTATCCACCACAGAATTTTTTTTTCTCTCACTAGCAGCAATACTTTCAATGTGAGATGCCTCCAGTGTAGACAACTAGATCTAAGCTAGGAATTTTAGACCCTGCAGAATCAACAGAGAGAAACAGGCATCTCAGCTCACCTCCAGCATAAGTGACTGAAACTGAGCCCTTTTTTTTGGGGGAGAGAGCAGGGGGCGGGGGTGTGGAATGTTGGAAATTGATGTTAAAGTCAGCCTAACGTGTTTGACAAGTTCCAGCTGTCATTCTGAAAAAACGATATTCATGGTAAGATACTTTTTCCCCTTTAGTCAGTATCTCAAGTACAGACCTCTACAGAAAAACAGAAAGCTCTTATACATGATAGAGTGAAAGTATAGCCATGAAAAATGTGCCAGTATCGCTCAATCTTCCACTTTTTATATACTCTGCAAGCTCTTCATAAAGCTCAGCAAATTCCGATATAAAAAATTCAGAGTGAGTTGATCTCACATTAAATTGAGGGTGGGGTGCCTAAATGAAGCCATTTCAGACTGCCTCTGCACCAATGAAAGAAGAGAGGCATCCCGGAGAGCAGGTCAGCTTTGGGTGGTCTGTACCACCTCTGAAGCACAGGCTCTGCCCACCAACTAGCTGGTGAACCCTATGGAATCAGCACTTAATTTTCATTTTCTGTTCAAAAGTGTCTAAAGGTGTGCCACAGCCAGTTGCAGTGCCTTTTCACAGCATGTAACAGAGCATAATGTGTTATGACAGTAATGTCTGAGGTCCATGTAGGGTGAAGACAGGCAAACTTACCAGTCTCATCCAAACGGCCTTTAGGGATCAGTCTCTGTGACGAACGTTTTCAGAGAGCACAACAAGGCACAAGTCAAAAAATTACCAGAGAAAATACTAATGCTCAGGCAACAGGGGTAAATAATGGTTTCAGTCTTCCTCCCAGGCTATGTGTTGTCTATCAGTACAGATGCATCTCAAACTAAAGCTAGGGAGGATGAATATGGGCCTAATACCACAGTATTTTCACTCTGGGTGAGAGCAGCCAGGTGCTGAAGGCATGGCCGTGGTGTGATGTCACATCTCTGTGACCACATATAAGCATGTGTCTGAGTTGTGCCTCTCTGTTACTCAGAACGGTCAACATAAATCTACCCTTGTGATCTCTAGATGAATTATGCTTCTTTTTGTTCAAAAGCCTGCAGATTTCCCATTTCATTCGATTGCTACAGTTTTGTTTGCAAAGAGCTGAGAGCTGGTGCATTTGCAAGCAGCAGAAACTTTTCTTGGTTGGGACAATGGACATCTAGAAGGACCTGCCATATCTGGATGAAAAAGGATGTTTACGACAGCAGGTAATATAAACATTTGTCTATCTGTTTCCCTCACTTTTAAAATCTCTCTAGAAAAAGGCTTGCTTACACCACATTTTGTGGGATGCTTGCTCCCTTGGCAAAAAAAAAAACAAAACCCAACCAAATAACTTTCACACTCCTCATTTATAAGAAATACAATCTTATGAAAACAATGACACTAAAGCCAAGCAGACTTAGGGTACAACATTACTCAAGATTATTACAAATCTGCTGAGAGATAGTCACATTATGCAATATAACTTGACTAAGGAAAACATATGTATGCTTATTTACTGATAAAATGAAAATACAAGAACTCTTTCATATCCTGATGCAAAAAGTGAAGATACTTCACATATATCTGTTCAAAAGCTTCAGCTGTTCAAAAGTTCCCATGACTGTGTCTGGAGTATATGTGAACCAAGAGTTGGATGGGAAAGACTTAAAAGAAAAGAAATGTATAAAACAGAAATAAAGTCAAAGCAAAGAATTGCTGGTATTTGGGCTAATTTCTAAATATATATTAACTTATAGATTAATTCCCACTTCTGAGATTTTGCTGGTCAGCTACAAGAGCAAGGAAACATTTTCCTTTTTCCTTTGATTCATAACCGTCTTCTGAGTTATTACTTATCACCTTAAATCTGAATATTTATAAGCTGAGATAGATGCTAAACTTCAAAATTTTATTTTCTTCAGGTGGATGCGACTTTGAGGGATGGCTGAAACACTTTAAATGAAATATTAGTCATATCTTCAATCACTGTAACTTCTGAAATCCAGCAGAACTGGAGCATTGAGGTCAGTTCAGAAACTCTATGGTAACTTATAGATCTAATTTGTGGATCACTCACATTTTATACTAGAATTCTTGCTGTCTATTGTCTCAAGAGAAGTTTGTATATTAATTAAATACTACTATATTTTCAGTCTGCACTGTACAGAACTCATGCAACAAATCTGCAAACAAATCCTTATGAAGTAGAATATGGTTCTGACGCATTTACTTGATTATAAATATCCAATATGAATTATACTATATTATGGACAAACTACATCAGCCTTTTAATTAAATACATTTTAGTATTAATTATACAAAGTACTTGAAATGCCAAGACTATCCTACTACTTCCCTTCCCTGAACTTAAAGTAGCCCATTTGATTTACAGTAAAACGGATGTGGTTACTAATTACATCTTGGGATGAATGTGAGTATCTATTCTAATAAGAAAGACTGCGAAAACAGCAGTTATGACAGACCTGTAATCATAGCTGCCTTTTAATCATAAGCACTGGAAGTAGCTCAAAAGTACTGTGACTTAGGCTATGGTTTCACAAGTGTTTGGCTGCAGTACCAGACAGACACACAACTGTTTGCGCAGCTGCTCCATGAAGCAGATTAGGGAAAGTATCCAATTTAAATATAATACAGAAGGAAGAATTATCCACCATTAGTTTCTCACTATAGTTCACAAAGCAGCCACAAAAGTGGTTGGGCTACTACAAAGAGTAGAGGACACAGCACATGCTGTCAAAGAGACAGGAGTATGAAGCGAGGAACAGGAACACCTTGAAGTTCATATCAATGCTAAAAATAAATAAATAGAAAATTAAAAAGAGCTTTATGAATACCCATGATCAAAACTGGTACTTAACTGAAAAATTGCTAGACAAATTCTGTTTCAACAGAATACTTTTCCTCAGCATAAATGTTTCTGATACAAATCAATGAAAATGAAGTGGAGCAAGTCAAATGTGACAAAACTAGCTACTTGTGTTAAAAGACATCTCCAATATTCAGCTGGCTCACAAGCCTTTGAATGTATTTTATATTTCCAGTACCACAGATACTTAGAAGGTAAGGAGGTATTATATAGAAGCAGGATTGTAGGGCACCCCCAAAGCCAATAGAAAGAAGCAGATTCCTCAGAGAATCAGCTGAACCTCTATTTGCACAAGGAATCTGAACATAGATGTTAGAAACCAAAATATTTAAAGATAGTGAATACGTCTTAATATCCAAATTCACAATGGCAACCCAATTCCTACTGAAATTGATGAGACTTGATACCTCAATTCATGTTGTCTAACCTCAGGTACCAATTGAGGCACTGGGGTAGGAGATGAAGCAGCAGGCTAATCTTCCTTTGGAAGTACCTTTCTCTCACTGTTGACTACAAAGGAGCCCAGGAAAGTTAGGGTCCTAACTTAGGTGTCCCAGTTACATGGAAGGAAGCTGGGTTTTAATACCTTTGTGGATTTAGTCCAGCCACTCAAATGCACTCCATTTAAGTACAGACAGTAAGGAGTCTCATGGCCCTCGGCTCTTTCTGTTGTTAATGGAGAAAGGTACGTCCAAGAGTCTGACTTCGGTGCACTGCATTATCCTTTCTCTCTGCACACTACACTGAGAGTTAAAGTGCCTAATTTAGGACAGAATTACTTTCAGCAAATTTTCTAAAACTTATAATTACTAAGTGTGAGCGGACAGCAGCAAGAAATAGGTATCTTTCAATGGCAAATTCAGATGACTTGTCTCAGAATAGCTTTTCAGCACATCCTCAACAGATGAATTAATTATCTCAGTGGTTCCACCACTCAGCTGTCTTGAATGACTCAATGCCAGATCACCATGCTATCAAACTAATTTCAGTGAGGTGTACCCTCCACTTACCACCTCTCAGCTGAAAAAATATAAATCCTGGACTTCAAAGTCTTCATGTATTCAATGTATGAACTGGAGGGTGGGACAAATACCTATCCTTTCTATGAGAATTTATAAAAAAGAAAAAATTATATAACCTGAACACAATCATGTGTGTTGCAAAAACTTCTGCTTTTTCTGTACCTGAAGAGACAACATAAATTGAAATTTGCTGGATTACTGTGTTAGTAGGTTCAGAGCTACAGTAGGAAAAACTGTTTAGCTATAAAATGTTCCTCAAACTACTTTTCCTTCAGACTGATACTGCAGGCATTCAATGCAAATAGTTTTAACTTTTGATGCAAATATAGCCACAATGTTTTTTTTTAATTCTTCTTGAAAGATAAGTATTAGAGAAACTATATTTATAAACCATTACATGCAATCTTTCATGGTTATTCTTAAGAGAGCTTTAAGTGAAAAATTTATAAAGAACAGAGAACACTGGTTTTCACTTTCATGTATTTGTAAGTGTGAAGGAAAGGGTCAAAGGCAAGAGTAGAATTTCTCACAATACTTTTCTTGTGAATAACAGCTGAGAAGCCTGGAAAGCAAACTAATTGCATAACTTTCACATTATCAACAAAGCTGTCTTTTGAAAGTGCAGTTAAAATCTCGGTCATCTGTTATGTTTGATCAAGTTAGTTTTGACTGAAACGCTCTCACTGTCTAAAAAGAGAGCTCTTTATTTTCTTTAAAGAGTTTCAGAGAGACGTAAGAAAATGCTGTTTCTTTTAACTTCTAAACCATTTTGGGAGAAGATGCAGGAAAAGGTAACCATAAGTACTGCCATCAGAACAATCTAAATGATGAAACAATATGGTATCCACTTAGAAAAAAAGTACACCGAAACAATGAATGTACGTTTATTATGCTATTTTGAGTTTCTGATACCTTAACACTAAACATTAAGAGCATGTGAGTCTATCACTACATATGGCACATCAAACAGAATTCATGTTTCAAGGCTTGATCCACATCAAGGCATTGTCCAACACTCCCCTTGACAGGATTTTAATCTGTCTCCTAGGTATTTTAATGAGCAAAAGTATCTGGAAAAGGAAAAAGAAAATTTCCAAAAAATACATGACTAAGTATTAGCCCATCTGTGCAATTCTCCCTCTGACATCAAATCTTTCTTTGCAGGAATCAAGATACTTTCTAGTAAATTATGGGCCTTTGACTGCTGGCCTCTTAGTGTGGCAAAACAACTGTGTAACTTCAGCAAAGACCCTAAAAGGATGCCACCATATCATATACCTACTTGTTCTTACTTGGGAAGTCAGAATCCCACATGCACTCCAGTAAACTATAGACATATACTAAGCTTTTCACACCTGCAGACTAAAGAATGGCTTATTCTCCCAGTCTCATTGAGTTCAGCTAAATCATAAATAGTAGTGTTAAAAATGCTATTGCCCATCAGTTCCACTGCCATCAACACTACTGTCAATAAAATCTGCTTAAAAGCAATTTGAATGGGATTCAGCTACCTAACCATAAACATACAGTGCCACTGGAAGAGCCCCAGAGTACCTGTGATAGCCAGGAAGATGTGGCACAGGATCCACAGTACACCTGAACTTTTCCAGAAGAGCACCTGAAGCCAGGTAAGACGTTCCAGGTGACCAAATACAGATGTTTGCGCTCAGGAAACTAAATCACAAAAACTTCTTAATTTGTCTAATACACAGGAACAGAATAGCTTTGCTTCTAATACTACTGATTCTAATCTCAGAGTCAAATGAAAGTATTAACTAAGAATAACAAAAATAAAAACAGATATAGAAAAGAAAGTTATGAGCATAAGAAGGAACACCACATAAATCAGACAGGAAATGTACATGCATGAGCAAGAGAACGAAGTATTCAACTTGAAGAAGTATGATCGATGTAAAAAAAAGAAAGCAAGTTAAGAAAAGAACCAGGACTCCTCATGCTCTGTGAACTGGCTATGAACTGTTTTCATGACTGGATATGTCTTTGTTCCTCCCCATTTTTTCTGCTGAGGAACTCAGCACATCTATCAAAGTTGTTATCATGGATTCTCTCTAACCTGAGAGTGACTATCACCCATGTTTCCTTAGCAATAAAAAGGGGTTTATCTTTGCAATAGATTTATTTTCTGAAATTGGTGTAAAGATGATGCAGACAGACCACAATCTCCTCTTTAAAAAAAAACTTATTCACAGAAACAAAGGAAAATTATTAAAAAAAGGACTGTACACACACTGCAGCATTCTCCTGAAGTTAGATACGCTGGAGCTTCCGAGGACAATATTTGGGAATGAAGTTTAATCTTCTTCCCTGAAGAACACATTTCTCCCTCCAGCTTAGAAACAAGCCTTTCAATCACTTTTTAGCTTGTTGTTGAAGCTCTCCTATTTGCCGGGCCCTGGCTTTGTCCTTAGCCAAGCCAGTTGTCTGTGGCCTCCTCAGACAAGGAAGAGTATGATATCTGTGCTGTACATGGAGAGAAAAAAAGCAGCAATAGACTAGATCTGGATCTCCATGTTATAAAATATCTAACACCTAAAACATTGCCTGTTTTCTTGAAGATGTATTAAAACCAAAAGAACTGGATTAACTCTTCACACTCATCAATCAGAGGAAAAGCAATAAAACAATTAAAGCATACAAAAGTATTGATTAAAAAAAAATTTCCAAATCCCAAATTAAGGGATAAGTGCTCTGTTCCCCTCAAAGACATCTTCCAGTTCCTATGACCATCACCACCTCCTTCTCATACATTAACCTTCCTTGTCATGTTTCTACCTGCCCGTAGGCCTCACAGGCCTTTCCTTAACATCTTTTATATAATAACCCACAGTCATAACTGTGTTCTCCCAAAACGATGGCTGCTATGGGTCTCTGTCCTGTGGTTTCTGAAGCTTATGGTACTTAGATTCTCCCACAAATTTCCTTTTACAAAATTCCTTTGTATTATGCTGAGCTAAGCCCAACCTATACTTAGCCATAGGTCTGTCCTGAAGAGCTAGTGCCTGGACCAGGGATATGCTGGTCTGCTCTGAAGGAGTCTTGCACATATAGTGTCATGCTAAGAAAAAATCTGCACTCAAAAGGCAATCCAATAGGATAACTTGACTCTTCTAGCACTACTACAGTCAATTTCTGACTCCTTTTCTTTTTTAATGAAGACAGTAACTTCAGTTATCATTAAAATCCATTCCAAGCTAGACAGCTAGCTTTTGCAAATCCTCCATTACTAAAGCCTACCAGAAGATGGCTCAACTGTAAAGATGGACCAACTTGTGTATGTCTGGCTGTGTTTCACCAGTCAAACTATTATAGTGCTTGAAAGATACATGCTTCTCAAGCATCAGAATAAATGAATAAAAAATAAACCAAGCCCCTCCAGTTTCTTCATTATGTTTAAAAGGCATGTCTATTCTGAAGGGAACCCCAGCTAAGGGGTGTCTGTCCGTTTTGGACCCAAACTATGTAATGCAAGATGAAGCAACTTAAGACCTACAGAGGAGTTCACACAGTGGGTCTATCTCAGCTGGGTTAGGAGACACCAGAAAGTACAAGAAGTTGCCTGCTGGGCTTGCGATCTTAGCAGGACAGAACAGGCCTGTGTATGGTTTCCTATTTCACGAATGCCTAGGGAGCACTAGAGATCAGGAGCCCTGGCACCATGGCATGCCGGCATGGATTTGGCAGTTAACACGAACTTCGCAGATGGGATGGAAAGGAACTGTGCAGGGGACTGCTGAAGCCAGGGCAGTGAAGGCAGTGGCACACTATAGGAGGTGGCTGCCAGTACAGGCAACCTCCTCAGAAGTCAGAGCCAAGACTACACACAGCTGCACCATAGCTGACAGCCCCTTGCACACAGCCTGCCAAAACATGGGCAACAGAGGAGGTAACCAAGGAGGTTACAGAGGGAGAGTTACACAAGAGACCTTTATTGAGTCATCTGACACCACCTCTATGTTTAGGTATGCTAGCCCAGTCAGATTTTGTGCAGTCACCAATGATGTTACGGAAAGATTCACTTCCTCTAGTTCTGAGCCCTTAAAAGCATAAGCCAACACAGCAGTATTAGCTATAGCTAAATCTAAGCTAAAGTGTCCTGGATCTCTCAGCCTTTCCTCATAGGAAAGATGCTCCAGTCCATTAGTCATCTTTGTGGCCCTTCACTGGACTTTCTCCAGTAGCTCTGTACCCCTCCCGTACTGGGGAGCCCAGAACTAGATACAACTCCAGGTGTGGCCTCACTTGTGCTGAATGGAGGGGAAGGATCAGCTCCCTCCACCTGCTGGCAACACTCCTCCTAATTCAGCCCAGGAGGCGGTTGGTGGTTTTTGCCACAAGGGCTCATTGTTGGCTCATGTTCAACTTGGTGTCCACCAGGACTCCCAGGTCCCTTTCTGCAAAGCTGATTTCCAGCTGGTCAGCCCCCAGCATGTCCTGGGGCATGGGATAACTCTTCCTCAGGTGCAGGACTTGGCATTTGCCTCTGTTGAACTTCATGAGGATCCCATCAGCCCATTTCTCGAGCCTGTCCAGGTCCCTCTGGATGGCTTCAGAACCCTCTGCTGTATCAGCCACTCCTCCCCGTTTTGTGTCATCAGCAAACATGCTGAGGGTACACACTGCCCCATCATCCAAATCATGAATGAAGATGTAGAGCAGGATTGGACCCAGTATTGACCCCTGGAATACACTGCTAGTTACTGGCCTCCAATTAGACTTCATGCCACTGATCACCATCCTCTGGGCCCGGATGTTGAACCAGTTTTCAATCCACCTCACTGGCTGCTCATCCAGCCCATACTTATCAGTTTCTCTGTATTCTTCCCAGGTTATTCATCCTTGCTTCCCCCCTGTGTATACCTCCTTGGTGTGTTTGAATATTACCAGAAACTCCCTGTTCATCCACACAGGCCTCCTGGCATTTTTGCCTGACTTCCAGCTTCTTGCCATGAACTGCTCCTGAGCTGGGAGGTGGTGATCCTTGAATATCAACCAGCTTTCTTAGGCTGGCTTTCTTTCTTCCCTCCAGGGCCTTATCCCTCCAGGTAACTCTATTTTTATTACAAGATACTATCCTAAGTTGTGAAAAGGAGATGATTTGAAATCAATATCCTGGCCACTAGCAGTTATTAAATATCCCAAGATTCTGTGCAAAAGTAGTTTTGTGAAAACAACTTACCTCACCACATTCCTGCTGGAATATACATCCTTCTCATTAGATAATTCTCATTTTCCATTTAAATATAATGTATTTTTTCTCTATTATTTGAGTAGCAATCATTTTACTCAAAGAGATTATTACATTTCCATAACGCACAAAATTTATTATTGTGAACTCAGATAAGGTCAGAAAGACCTACTGGTTTAGTCCCTGCTTCCAAGACACAGAACAAGGATGCCAAGTCAGTGTTGGAAGCATTCTGGTTTCTACTGTTGTTTTGAATCCACTGGCTGTTTAAAATAAAATACATAAATAGTACAGAGAACAGAGTCCAAGTCCCCCTACTGTACACTTCTAGGTAGGCACCTTTTTCCTCCCTGAATGGAAAGGGACAAAGTATTTCTTTGCATATAAGCAGCATAATGGAAGCATCAGGGAAGATTTTTACCACTGTGGTCTCACCAGGTAAATACTTAGAAGCAGCTGCTACATCTAATTTTTGAAAACTTATCAAAGCAACAAGACAAAAAAGCAAATCACAAGTAAAAATACTAGTCCTTTCACTTAATGCACTTCTCAAAGGTCCTCAAAGGCATAACTTTACTAGGTTAATAACAACAACTAGATTAGAACAGGCCTTGGTCTTCACAGGGTAACTAGATACTGGTGTTGGAAATACATCTGAGAGCGCAGAAAGCAAAACACTCCTTCAAAAACTCCTGAAGTAGAACTTAACTGAGACAGTATTGAGTACAAGAATTTTCTCTTTGGATTAATTTTCATATATCTAAAGTACACTATCTATGGTACTGTTCTTACAACTCTGGTGACCTAATGGCATAGACAAGATCAGGATTTGTAGATAGAGGTAATATCTTTTTAAGAGCTCAAAAAACGTAGTTGAAAGTTTACCCACTCAATACAGATCATAAGAGAAATTATCTTTATCTACAAACATTTGCCTAACATTTTATATAATGAAATCCAGCAAAAATTAGAATTTTAATGATACAAAAGTCATCTTTTGTCATCCTAGCATTTGTTTACCTCCTTCAGCCAGGCGTGTTCTCAATCCTATACACTTACCATAGTAACAGAGTCATGAATCACAAAAGATAAAGTGTAAAGTGAAAACGAACAACAGCTCAAAATAATATTCACTAGAGAATCACATATAAAAAATAACCTGGTTTCACTGAATATGTAGGTAACTTATAAGGCATGTTAAGCTTTAGCCTGCTAAAGAAAGAAGGTAAAATATTATTTCATGTAGGGTAAGGACTCTTTAAAGAAGTAATAATAAGTCATGGTATCTTTCTTCCAAAGCTATTCTTTCCCTGTAGTATGCTATGGATTTCATTTGATAACCTGAAAAGGACTCTGGGGAGGAGGTTGTTTCTTCATGGTGAAGTAGGTGTTGCAAGATTTCAAGATGCTGAAAGTATCTTAGCTAGGTAAGAAACAAAAGTAGTCGTCTTGTACAACCTTTCTCCATTTGTGACCAAAAAATAAAATGTTGCCCAAAATATTTACAGTCCAGTTTTGTTGTAAAACTTGGTGATCTGAAGTTCCATTGATGGATGTCAGGCTCTAAATACTACTTTCTTAGAAGCTGGAGCCAAATTCAATTAGACAGTATGAATCATGGTGAAGACTGCAAAGAGAAATGGAAGACATTTTGGCTATTATCTGTTTTCAGAAAAAGCCTTAGTGAATAACTATACAAAAACTGACAGCACAGAGCAATAATGTCAGTGGTGCACAGATCTCTGATGTTGAAAGAAATAAGTGAAAATTACTTCAAGACTTAAAAGTGTAACATTACTTGATACCACTAAGACTAGCAATCCAGAAAGGATTCACTAAGGATACAAAAATGCATGGGTCCTAAGGTCCTTAAAAATGTATAAAACGTGCAAAGAGAATTCAAAGCAACCATAAACATTTGATGCTATATTTATACTTGAGAAGAATTTCATGATACACATACTACACTAAATCCCACTTAGTTGTAAAACTGCGTGGAGAACTTGAATAACTCAGTGGTCTTCCATTAACTCTCTGCATGAAGAAGAAAACTGGGGGGATGTGGGGGGGTATTCAGTTTTCTCATTAAATTGATATTATTCATCTTTCGAGGAACCATTCTAGCGCCAGACTGTACTATGATGAATGCCTTTGTACGTTCACACTCAAAATTTTTAAGACTAGAGTAGGATCGTAGAACCTGACTGCTGTAACACACCTTGGGGCTGAAAAATATTTCTTTACAAAACAGGGCAGCGGGTGGCATTTGATTACAGGACATCTTCAAAAGCTGATGCTAAACCTGAACTGAAGAACTTGAGATGGGGTTGATATTCTATCATCCCCACAGATAGCCTGTTCCAGTGGCTGATCACCTTGACTATTAAAATTTATGGCTTATTTCTCATCTAAGTCCATCTGGCTGAGCTCCCAGACACTGGCTGTTGTTATGGCTTCAGTTATTAAAGATCTCTTTAGTACCCAGAATATTGTAGCTACTGATAAGCTATAAAAATAAAATCCCAGAACAAAATATAGATTGAAGCAACTCTGAGAAGTCATCAAATCTCTCATTCTTCCCCAAGAAAGGATAAATTGCAACTATAACTTTCCTGACAGATGATGTTGAGGGATTTTTCTCTTAGAAGTTAGAGAGCTTCAATGACATGGGATTCCAAAGCCTATGTCAGTAATCTACTGCACATGGAATTCAAAATGCAGGAAAACATGGATTTATGTAACAACATACAATGCTTCCTCCTTTGCTATCTGTTCTTTTTCTAACAGTTCCTAATATGCTATTTACTTTAACTGCTACAGAGCATCAACCTGCATTTTTCACAGAATTACCTATCACAATCACAAGATCTTATTACTGGTCAACTCAGAGACTATCATTTTATACAAGAAACAGGATTTATTTTGCCCATATATATCACTTGACATGTAATTTTACTGGATTTTGTTTGCCATTTTAATTCCTGTTTAGCCAGTCTTGTAAAGCCTTTCTGCAACTTTTTGTATTTGGCTCTTTTTTGTATTACCCTGCATAACTTACGATCATGAGCACTGTTTTACTTTTTGTTCCTTCTTCCATTTTTTTTTTTTTTTTTTTTTCTCTGTGTTGAACAGCACACACCCTTGAAGAACGCTTTGGTGACCTCCCTCCACTGTAAGAATCAACCATTTCTTCCCATACTTTTTTAACTTGTTCTTTCTTCACGCACATCCTACTCCCCCCACACCGCCCCAGTTATTCAGTCATACAAAGATATTATCTTTTATCTTGTTTATCTTGTCTACTAAATACCTTTGTTGATGGACTTTGCCAAAAGTTTCCTGGAAGACTAATCAGAGTATACCTACGTATACAAGGCCAAACAAGTTAGCTCCCCGGTTCATTCCCATCTAGCCTGATCATCTGTGCTGTCCAAATGCCAGTTTGCTCCTTATATTGATGTGAGCTAACTTGTACCCACAGAAACAAAACCCCACTTTGCTCCAGGGACCTGAGACTAAAAAGCAGGATAGATGAGTTTGGCTTCCTCCAGCCTATACAGTTCACCATCACTGTTCCAGCAGTCTTTGCCACTCAAGCACCACAGTTTGCCCCAACACCACACCCAAGGGCATGCAACACATATATTTGATGTCATGCTCTAAAACACTCCTCTGATGGGTTACCATCCTTATTTTAGACATCCTCAAGCAAAAAAGAAAACCTGTGAAAATAATCACACGTTGCAGAGCCTAAGGGCAGCAAATGTTACAGCTCAATGCTATGCACATGGATGTGTTTAGTCTACTGTGGAAGCACTGGCCTAGATACTGCTTATGCCTGGATATTCCATACGCACCTCAACCAAGCTGGGTACCCCCTCATGGCCAGAGATCACCCTGCTTAGAAGATGCATTTACCAGTGTAGATTTACTTAACAGCTCACATCGACTGGATTCATATGCCGAGTCCTTCAGATAACTGAGTATTTACTCTGTGAAAGTGGATACAAAGTGACAGCAAAAGAATGCCACTAACATTGCATCTCCATATTAAATAGATAGGGATGGCTTCTGAAGTTTAAGGCAACTGAAAATCTAGATGTAGCACTGTAGAGCAAAACAGCACATGTTTTTCCCCAGAATTTGTACAAACTCTAAAGTTTCCAGTCAGGGTAGCCACTTTTTATTTCTCCTATATTATTATGGGAACAGAAGCAGGTTAGCTTTTTTTGAGAAACTACTTATACTTTGAACTAAACTTGACATGCTCCATTTAGAATGTTTTTCTTCCTTCATTTTGCTAGAACATCAAATAGACTTTTCTTGGTCTTAAGAATTTTTATTTTAATTTTTCAGGAAGATGTTGTAATGCTGTTCACACACTGTAGGAGAGTTTACATTTTTAAATGGTAAGTCAAAAAACTATCACTTGTTCTGAATTCTCAACATACACTGTGAGAAGATGCCATGGTTGTCCTTCTTTCACTGTTTAAATACATACTTGCATGTAAATGGACCACATTAGGGAACTACTCCTTACAGCTTCTAGCAGTAATGTGTTTCACTGAAATTTAAAGCTAGATGATGCAGAGAAGAGAGGAATGATAGTCTCTACAACGCAATCAGATTTTATTTTCTTCAGGTTATATAAATAGTAGTGTCCTCATTTGAAGAGCGGAAAAGAAACTTTCTGGATTCTCTATGACAATCAGCTGATGAATTGGATACACTGATTTCTTAATACTGTTTTTGATTTCCCCCTTTCTTTCTGATACTTAGTGTCATTTTAGGTGGTAATCTCTTCAAGAAAGGACTGTTGGTTACGATTGTACACTGCACAGGTAAGGGAACTGAGGGTGTAAAGTTCTATAGAAAAGAAGAAATGAAAAAGACCACACCTATTTCCCCCTTTCTCTCTTCCTCTTCTTTCTTCCTAACACCCTAATTCTATACTTCTCTCATTACTTCTCTAAGGTTTGGCTTTTTAGGTTTTTTTCATTTCTGGTTTGTTTATTTGTTTTTTTTAATCCATTCCCCAGTTGATTGTCTTGATCAGTACACAGACATAAGCTGATGCTTGGGTATTTTTTAAAGATCTTTAACTGACATGGATATTTTTAATTATTTATGTCACTAGTATAAGTGCTCTTGCTCAGTTTTATAAGAGGAGCTGAGTTTTAAGAAGATATGCAAAAAGCTTGAGCCTGGGTACATCTTCCCAAATCTGCTTGACAGTATGCTCCTGTTCCAGTTGCATTAGGTACCATAGCAACTGCAGGGAGGGAAGCTGAGTATCAAAGAACTATTTCAGCTAAGGAAGCAAATCTGTAGTTAGAAGCAAGAACAAACTTACACTCTTTTTTTTTTTTTTCTTTTGCCCTACTACCTTGTCTGTTCTGTATCTAATTCAAAAAGTGTGATGTTCCTGAAAAGCAGCAATTAGAATTGCAATTTTTTCTCCTTTTCCCCCTCAGGCTCCAGTGACTGTTCTGTAATGGTGACACTGTCTAAGGCTTTAATATAACTTAGTCCCTTACTTTTAAAATATAAATATACATTCTATACAGTTTATGTAAGTAAAAACTGTACACTGTTAATGTAGGTGTAGTCATTGGACTTACTTAACTCCATTTAAAATAGACATATTTGATCTTACCTCCTTTGACCACTATGGGACCAAATGCTCCTACCTCACATGTAGACACTAGATGTGGACATCTACATTCTGAAAGAGTGAACTTAAATTGCCCAAAATATAGTGTCATTTGCTTTTTTCGAGGTTATGCAAGACATCCTCCATGGGATCAGCAGATATGACAAAGGACAAACATCTGCCTGTAGTGCAACTGAATCAAGTCCTGAATCTCATCCCAGTGATTACTGTTAACCTTTGCCACTGGGAGGGTCAGGCTGCACTATTATCACTAACCTTTTTTGTTCTTATGCAGTTACCTTCTCTTCTCCTCATAGTCCCCTTCTAACTTCACACTATTTCATCTTCTACATTCTTGGCTATTTTGTCTCACAGTAACATAGCACAGAGAGAGAAAGCAAAATTAAAGTTCTTTAAACCAAAGGGGTCATTAATCTGTTTCACAGCAAGGACTAAGTGCAGTGAGTGCAGGAAGGGCTATACTTAAATCTTAAATGATAATAAATACTCAGGAAAGCATTATCTTTAAAAGAAAACAGCAGGTTTATGATCACCAGGTGTAAAAGAAAGAAAAAAGCCAGCTTAACAAACCATTAAACATAAAATGGAAATATTAAAGGAAGAACTAAATCTTTCCCAAGGGGGTAATCACTACAAAATTTCCTTAAATATTAGCTTCTACCTAATAATACACCAAAGGAAAAGCCCTTGCATAAAAGAAATTACAGATTTTAATCCTCTACTCTGAAGGAAACCCTGAAATTAGATGGCTATTTCAATTTATTTTTAAAACAACAAGAATAAGTCATGAAGAATCAAGTCCCTCATGGGACTGATCAAAATTGAATTTGCAGTTTCCTCCACTATGCTGACAATCATTTACAATAAAATCAGAATGAGAAAGCGAAATTGTCTGTGGGGACCACTGAGCCAGGTAATAGCTTCAGTATAATACAGTCACACAGCAGAAAGCAAATTAAAATGTAAATAGAATTTTAATATGGTTGAACTAGGCCTTACTTTGCTTACAGGATTCTTGCTTGCAGCTTTTAAGTAACATATCAGGAGTAACAAAACTAAATACTCACTGGTGATAATCAGATATTTTACGTTACCAGCAATTTGTTTAAAATAACATGAGGTGAAAAAGATGTCAGGCAAAAGCAAGAAAATTAGCTTACGAACTACTTAAGTTCAAAATTGCCATGACATGATGGGAGCACAATGCAAAGCCATGCTATAACTTAAAATGTCTAGTCCCATTCTGTGTATCTACAAACCTTGCAAATTATAACTACATTATCCCATCTTACAAATCATAAAGACCTCGGTAGGTACAACATAAAAAACAAAGAATACTTCAAATATTTAATTATTTTTCGATATCTAACATAAATAAATATATTTATACTTACATACTGCATTTTACAAAAACGCCGAACAACGACATGCTATACATCAGTATAAAAATAACACATTAATTCAATTTTAAAGAAATTTTCTCAGCCACGTAATAAGCCTGATCCTGCAGATCACCCACGCTATACTCTGCACAAGTTTATCTCATTCAAAACAAGCAGCCAGCCTGCAGCTGCCACAGTGGTAGTAGTAGAGGGGAACATCCATTGGAATTCAGATGCATCTCTCTTCATTATTTAAGAGAAGTTCTTTTTGAAGTCCTGGTGACCACACAGGATCCATTGAAAAGGGCAACAAAAAAAATGATGAGCTATGGGAAACTGGAAGTATATCCAACCCAGAGTTCACACAGGCCTTGAAAAAACACTTGTTCTAAGGTGATTCAGGCCTGGCAGGTGAAACTATGCCAGTGCAGACTATATTTATAGATTATACAGATAATTAAAAATACTCACTGGAGCAGCAACATGCTACCTTCCTTTATTGCAGATGAACTACAGAGCTAATTTTTCACTTTGCTTCTGTCCCAATGAATATTAAGTAGCTGTACAGACCAGAACAACTGCAACAGGGAAGTCTAAGAGTTATACACTGCAAAATAAATTACCCAGAAAACAGCCAACTCTCCTCAGTAATCTGCTGTGTGTTTAGACACTATCCAAAAATCCTACATAAATGGCTATGTACATGTGCTGAATGGCTATGCAGCTGATCTACAGAAAATCTGTAGCATTCTGTATTGTGAACTGCTATGCATATGCATTTTAAATGCATTTGCAGAGTGAATATAAAAAGTTCTCTTCTGGAACCCCAGGATCAGCAGATCTCTATCATGACACTCCTCTAGTCTGCACAGACCAAAGTTCAAGCCCTTAATGCAAGCTGAGATTTGTATACTTATTAAAAATGGACAATACTTGTATTAATAGCTCTTTTAAGACTCAAAGTACAGCTACCTATGCCTGCTGATGACCTGTTTAATTTTAGTAAAGGTTTGTTTCATTACCACTGTTAAAATCACTGTCACCTACTTCATGACATGAGACGCACATGCCTTTCGGCTGCATTCCAGAAAAAGAACTGAAAGTAGATAATAATTTTCTATTTTGCTTGTATGCAAATGGCCACATAAACAAAGGGGTGAAACACTAGGTTTCACATTCTATGTACAGAATCTACTTGCACATTTTTACCTCTCTGGCAGGAGGGAAGTAGTTCACTCTGAGCAGTAAGCCAGCTTTCATTTACTTCAGGATAATAGCAATCACTGTCCAAGTAGCTGATAGGCTGGAAACTCAAATATTAGCTTATTGCTCAATAACTTGCTTGTGTGTTCCCAGACCTTACACCTTTGAGCTACATTACACAGGCTGGCTCTAAGGTTTCAGAGAGTAGGGATCTTCTGAGGGCTGTTACTTTGGTGTGTAAATTGCACATGTTGGGGCACAGCTTCAGACACCTCAGTGTAGGTATCGAAATATTTGAAATTTAAGAGTCCACGGTTTCATTGCAGTCAAGGGTGACACTGGACTCAGTTTAGTTGTCTAATCACAGGTTTCTAGTGATGCCTGACATGCCGTAAGGTGTCTAGCAATAACTTCAGATTTTTTTCTCCACAGGAACAAAATTCTCCTTCCGGGCTTTGTTTGCTGTTCAGCTCTTTTTTTTGCAGATTTTCTGGTTTAATTCTCGATTTATTGCTCATCATCTACTTTTTAAAGTACAGGTATAGTTATTTACAGGAAAAAGTCAGTATTTGCTTTCTTAAATTTTATAATTATGTATTCTAATGTTTATTTTATTAATTCCAATTTGATGCAATTCTCCCCTCCCTCACTTTTCCTATTTGCTGTTTTGACAAGATGGTTTTCTAACTAAAAACTAAACTTAAAATGCAATTCACTTTACCTGCTTTAGATATAAAAGCATCTATCTTTAAAAATTCCACCTAAAACCATACAATTTCAGTTCACTGTTGCTGGTAAAGAGAATTGTTTTTACCTCTCACAAAGCCTTTGAAAATGCAGTAGATGATTCCATTTCTCCTAAGCAGTATGCCAGGTTCGCTGAGATGCAATGTGAAAAAAAATAGGGCTAAAAAGACGACTTTCTATATTATAGAAACTGCAAAATTCCTTGAATTTCCCATGTGGAATATGTAGATCATAATAGTGTAATTACTAAGTATCTATTCAAGTGACACTGTACTGATTTAGTAACTATACACAACAGCTCCACTGTAAGAATAATAAATAATGAAATTATATTTCATGTACAAAGTTTTTAACAAATTCATGTTCTTTTGATACTGAAATAGACTATTCTAAATTTAAACCCATCTGCAAGCATCTTTATGGCTGAAGAAGTCCATCCCGTTATGTTATAGTAAAGAACTGTGTTATCTTCTTGGAAAGAAATTAATGAAGCCTTTTTTGTCACATCATAGCACCCATAGATTAAGCTTAAAACTAGTTAAAACATTCAATTCCTTTAACTTTTCTTTGTAAATTGTATTTTAAGCCTGTCGTAGGGCTGAGAAAAGCCTGTTGAACACTCTAATCTATCCCCTGGCTTCAAAGCAGTTGTATCTACAACATAGGGAAGCTGTTGTCTTGTCCAGTTTGTTTCTAAAACCTGTGGACATGGAAGTCCCCTGAAAGTTTAATCAAAAGCATTTTATGTTCTCAATGGAAAACATTTTGTCATACTGAGCCTACATTTCCTTTGCTACAGTATGAAACCATTGGTTTTTATCTACTACTCGACAGAGTGCAGATAACTACTTTCTTCTATGTAGTTATCACCTATGTTTTTGAAGGAATAGAGTAATTCTTCCCTAGGTTTCTCATTTTAAAAGAACTAGAGTTGTCCATTTTTTTAAGTTACAGGTTTAGATTTCAGACCATATTTTTGCTTTCTTTTTTCCAATTGGTCTCTGTCTGCCTTCAAGTAAACTACCCAAAACCAAACACTGGTTCTCCAGTTTATCAGCGCAAAACAGAAAAGTTTCAGTTCACAAACCTTCTCTGCTGTCTTTCTGTTTAAAAATCCTGCAATGATAGTTGCCTTTCTCACAACAGCATGAAACTTCTAACTTCCGTCACCTTTTGATCCATCCTTACTCCCAGAACTTTTCCTACAGAACAGATCCATTCCAAGTTACGCGCCACCCTATTACATCTTCCACTGTTTCTCCCCAATTAAATGTAGAACCTAGCATTTATTCCTGCTGAACAACACGTTTTTCAGACTCAGTCTCCAACTTGTCAAGACTATTTTGAGTTCTGACTTTCAACAAGACTTGACTTGCTGATGTTTTTTCATTTTCTTAACAGAGAGAATAAAAATGCTAAGTGAAAACTTTTCCACATCTTGGAAATGTAAAAGGCTACAGAAAATGCTATCTATGAAACAACACTAAACATTTATTCTGAACTACCAACTTTATACTGCCTTCTTCTGTTGGAGTTCAGTCTTCTTTCAAATGCCTACATTTTGCCAGCAAATCAGCTTCCCAAAATTCTCAGAATAAGCAGGCATCCACAGTTCTGTGAAAATGCAAACTTTCTGTAGCCACTGCTCCCAAAGGAATGATGCTTTCAATTTGTACTTCACTGTTTTTTTCTAATGTATGAGCACTACATAAGGTATAAAAATTCTAAATTAGCATACGTCTACACTGATCAAGATGTTACACAGATGTAAACCAAATAATAGTTAACTGGGTACTAACAAAAATATGATTATGAAAAAATCTTAGTATTCACCAAGTATGTGAGTCTGAACAGTGTACCTATGTTAGCTTAATTGTAACTCTGGTATTACCGCAGCTAGAAGAAATAATTAAGTGAAGGTAAATAAAGACAGGCTGAGACAAGAATCCATGAGCACAAGTGCACGTTAAAAAAGTACAATTTAGGAAAAGACTGATGTCGTGAAAACTGTTATTACAGAAGCCCATTAAATCCGTGAGTGTATATATCCCAGGAATGCCTGTAGCACAGCATACATGTATGCAAATAAGTATTTAAAAGACAAGAATGAGATACAATGGAAGTAAATCCCTCTAGAATGCTAAAAGACTTGCTTGCAATACAAAAATAAAACTCAGGTTTAATAATGAAATTCTAAGTATTAATCTAAATCTCCAGATTCCTGCACTTACAACAGCCCTTTCATGCTGTGGTTTATGTATATGTAGACATACTAGGTCCAATTCTAAGTTATACTAGCATACTGTTTATCTTGCTTTTGTATTATAAAGGAATCAAAATACCATCCGAATTCCAACACATTTTCTAGTTCATACAACTTATTTTACCTACTGACTACAACTGTTATCATACTTAAGTGTAGTAATTGTACTGTGACCTCAAACAATATGATATAACAGTTCGACTTCACTTAATTCTGGTCTAGGATAAAGTGGACATTGATCTGTTGTGTAGTAATAAATTCACAGAATAACATGAAACTGCATCAGGAAAACCCGATTCAATATACTCCAGAACTTAAATCACAAAGGCATCAGAGTTTTCCTACATAGCAGTAAAAATGTCCTGAAATGCTGTATTGAAGAATACAGTTTATTACCTCTTTCTTACAGAAGCACACTTGCCAAGTCCACTGTTTTGGTGACAGGTTGCCACATTCATAAATGATTCACAGTTCCATGTTTTTAAATCAATTGCGCAGTACTAGAGTTGCCAAATACAGTAGTGCAAATAAAAGTCCACTTGCTTTCAGACTCTACAACCTAGTTGTTACCTCTAAATTTCCCATTCAATCAGACAAGCTGCTATCTTGTCCTATGCCATACGTTGCCACTGTTTAAAGGGTTACAATCTGTCTGTGTGGAAAAATAGTGAAGTGACACAAGATCTTCTATTGTGTTGCACAGAGCTCCATCCCACTCCAAATCACCAGATGCTTAGATGACTATTCGATTCCTCTCCAGGTTGTTACAAACTATAGGGTTTTTTTTTCGCTACACAGAAACTGGCACTGCATTGTGACTATGCAAGGGTTGACCCTGGTGGCACTTCTTCCTCTTTTGTTTGAAGGCATAGACAAGGGTCAGTGTGAACTTTAACATCCAAGAACTGTGCAAAAGGAGTGTGTGTGTGTATATATATACGTCTACAGCATATAAAATAAAGGTTAAAAAAGCATTTGTTTTTATGGTTACCACTAGAATGGAGATGTTATGGCAATTCCTGTACAGCATTCACAATCTTTGTCTCAGTTATTATTAAGATAATAAATACTAAAAATGCAGAGATGTGCAAGAATGTAATCCTATCAAAACAACTGTCTTGAAACATGATTATCACATAGCTTAAGCTGTCCAGTCACCGTTCCCAAGGGAAGAATGATTTCTTGCTCTCTGTAATATATCTCCCACTTACCAGATTAATATCTTATTTAACTTCACTCTCACCTATCTTTCTGTTCCCTTACCACTCCTCAAAGGTATTAAAAAGAAACAAGATTCACACTGAAAAAGAAAATACACACTCTGAAACCACCTGAAATGTGAGAAAAAAACTGTAACAGTACTTGCTAGGAAGCAGTACACAAGTGGTGCAATTTGCACCATGTAGCTTGACATGTCCTAAGAGCCATGGCATTTTTGCAACATTTAAAAATTGTCAATAAAGAGTTGCTGTCAGCAGGCAGCACTTACCACAATATAGAACCACAGAATTTTAAAAAACATTAGAAGGTGACAAAGATATGTCAATATATCTATATTTACTCTCATATAAAGATATATGCACACACATACAGTTAATAGATAGACAGACAGACAGGCAGACAGATAGATGCCTCATTTCACGAACAGCGTCATCCTAAAGTACTGAGTACTTAGTCACAGAATCACTAAGGTTGGAAAAGAGCTGTAAGATCATCAAGTCCAAACACCAACCCAACACCACCATGCCCATTAAACCATGTCCCACAATGCCTCATCCACACGTTCCTTGAACACCTCCAGTGATGGTGACTCCACCACCTCCCTGGGCAGCTTATTCCAGTATTCCACCACTCTCTCAGTAAAGAAATTTTTCCTAATATCCAGCCTGAACCTCCCCTGCTGCAACTTGAGGCCATTTCCTCTCGTTCTATCACTAGTCACTAGTCATCCTGAAGTTCTCAGGATCTCTAGACTGTACCTAATACAGAGAGAAAACACACCTCTGAAGACCTCCAGAAGCAGATACAGATTACTTTTTTAACTGCTTACCTCTCTCTACTGAATATGTAAGAAACAAAGAGAAAACATTAGCTATTTGTTCTGTTTGAATCCAGTCCACCTCTTCTAGGCCAAGGCATCCAACCTCAACAGACTTCAAAAAAAGGGAGGTGACAACAATGGCAAAGTCCACGACACCTGCTCTCCTCTGTACACAGCCCAACAATCCCCTTCACACTTTCTGCGTAACTGCCGAGATGTCTGTCCAGTTGCCAAAGTAGCAGAAGAGGTAATCACACTCCTAGCTGCACAGCCCAGCCTCAGCTAAATAGAAAGGGAATGCCTGAAGATTTGGTGGTGAACACTGAGATAGACACCCTGTCATACAGTAACTCAGATTGGAAAGGACCTTCAGGAGGTCTCCAGTCCAAACTCATGCTCAAAGCAGGGTCAAAACTAAATATAGGCCAGGTATAATGTCTTACGATGTTCCTCAAGTTCAAAACCCAAAAAACAGCAGCAGCACCTTTTTATGGTTTCTGAATCTGAAATCATTTAGCTTGAATTTTACTTAGCAACGGTAGCAATTCTTCAAAAACAAGTGGTATGTTCAACAGCATGTTTTTCCACAAATAACTACTTCAAGGTTAAACAAGGTTTTAAATCTAAATAATACCATAATCCACAGAATATTCTCTCTCAATTATGCTTAGAATCACAGAATCATTTAGGTTGGAAAAGACCTTTAAGATCATCAAGTCCAACTGTAAACCTAACACTGCCAAGTCCACCACTAAACCATGTCCCTAAGCGCCTCATCCACACATCTTCTAAATACCTCCAGGGATGGTGACTCCACCACCTCCATGGGCAGCCTGTTCCAATGACTGACAACCCTTTTGCCGCAACTTGAAGCCATTTCCTCTTGTCCTGTCACTAGTCACTTGGGAGAAGAGACCAACACCCACCTCTCTGCAACCCCCTTTCAGTTAACTGTAAAGAGCGATAAGGTCTCCCCTCAGCCTCCTCTTCTCCAGACTGAACAACCCCAGCTCCCTCAGCCGCTCCTCATAGGACTTGCTCTCTAGACCCCTCACCAGCTTCGTCGCCCTTCTCTGGACACGCTCCAGCACCTCAATGTCCTTCTTGTAGGGAGGGGCCCAAAGCTGAACACAGGATTCGAGGTGCGGCCTCACCAGAGCCGAGTACAGAGGCATGATCACCTCCCTGCTCCTGCTGGCCACACCATTTCTGATACAAGCCAGGATGCCGTTGGCCTTCTTGGCCACCTGGGCACACTGCTGGCTCATCTTCAGCCGGCTGTCAACCAACACCCCCAGGTCCTTTTCTGCAGGGGAGCTTTCCAGCCACTCGTCCCCAAACCTGTAGCGTTGCATGGGGTTGTTGTGACCCAAGTGCAGGACCCGGCACTTGGCCTTGTTGAACCTCATCCAATTGGCCTGGGCCCATCCATCCAGCCTGTCCAGATCCCTCTGCAGAGCCTTCCTACCCTCAAGCAGGTCAACACTCCTGCCCAACTTGCTGTTGTCTGCAAACTTGCTGAGGGTGCACTTGATACCCTCATCCAAATCATTGATAAAGATATTAAACAGAACTGGCCCCAATACTTCTTTACATAAAATTAGGAAATTAAAGACAAAAGTACTAAAGCATGTACTTTAAAAATATATGAAGTGTATAAGGTATATAAAATAAATATAATTTAAAGTATATGCTTTGAAAAACACTTGTTTAAAAGCAAATGATGAAAGAAGGCCTGTGGGAGAAGTAGTTAGTATTAGGCTACACATTTCGGAAGGATGGCTTGCATTCCTGCAACAAGAACTGCCCACATGTGTTTCACCAAAAAAATGAAAAACTGTAATTCTCAAGCAGTCCTGAAACCATCCCTCTATAAGGAGGACGTACCATCACGAGGCTACAGAGGCAGGCTCCTTTCTTTGGGCCAGTGCTTCTTGAATTCCTTTCTACACTGTAAAATGGCATAACTGGGAAAGTGCGTATGTTCCACATTAGCCTCTGAACTGGTGCTTAGGGCATCCTCCCGGACTGGCAGGTGATACAATTTGAATCTTTACAAGCTGAGAAGGGCCTAGAACCCACACCCTGAATAACTGCTCAGATTGTAACCGAGGGAAGCACAACCATTTCTCCTCAAAGGCATGCGTACCCCTGTCTTTCAGGGAGAACTCACCTACAGGGAAGATGTACACCACACGTACTCTGAAAACACTCCACTGACTGAGGCCCTCAGGACATAAAAGCAACAGAAATGTAGTTTCTGGGTCCTGATTTCACTTAACTTCACTTAAATGTCAGTTAAATCCCATTCTTGTGAAGAATGAGAAATCTTGGGATTGCACAAGTATGTTATCTATATACCTAAGGGTTTTTTAGTGCATTGTTGTTTTGTTTTTTTTCTAGGGCTGGGGGAAAGGAGGAGGTGTTAAAACACCAAGGCAGAGAGTACAGCACTCACTTAAGGAAAGTACAGTTGGTTACTGAGCTCTAGAGTCTACAGCACTAGGTCAGCAAAGCAATACAACACATTATACTATTATGGTGCAAAAAAGAAAGCTAATATATGGAAGTTGGAAGGAAGAACTAAGACAGAAGAGAGGGAAGGAGAGACTTCTTTGCACATTTTACCAATGATCTCCTGACCATGACACCCATTGACAGCTGTGTTAGGCAGGCTAAATGGCAATACTCCCAGAAGGCAGAGAGCAACTGCAACTTGGTTTTAGTGTTAGACAGCCTAAATTTCAAAAAGGGAAGGCTTTAGGACCACAAAGTGAACTTTGCTGCCCATTTTATGACCCTAGGCAGTTGTTTTCATTCTGCTAACCATTTTAGCTTCACAGGTTAAAAAGAAGAGAGTCACCAGAACGACAACTTCTTAAGCCTGTACGAAGTTACCATCTTATCCTGTACAACCAAGAGGTCATTAAAGCTGTAAGTACACATTAATAGACAAATGACAGGACTGTAGGGCTTTGTCCTCAACACATGTGAACTCCATATCCCTTTCTACCCCATACAACCTCATACTGCCACTATTTCTCACATATTCGCAGCTCCTAACCAACTTCTGCATTAACTTATGCCTTATTACTTCAGAGAAAACTGAATAGTATGCAGGGTAATTGCTAAAAGGCAATCCCACCACCAGCCCAAATAACTATTAATTTATCAGATAGCTTCCTATTGTGCGTTGGAACAACTGCCACTCCAATTATTTTTTTTAATTATTTTTAGAAAATCAGAAATTTTTTTTTTTTTTAGAAACTCAAAAGCTTACAAAACTAAAACCCAAAAATGAACCTCAAAAACAAACTACCCAAGTATTTCTATTAGAACAAGATAAAGAGCATGGTGGCCGGAAATACTGGAATAACAAAATCGCTCTTTTGTAGCACTCCAGGCAATAATTTTGCATTTTAGTATCATGCAAATTAAAGAAGTTCAAGAGAAACACCAAGTTACTGGTTTACAATTTAAATCAAAGCAATTTCTTACTTTTTCTCAAATATTATTTTTAAAAGTCACAAATTCCAAAAGCAATGCAGTTTCTAATCACCTGCATGATTCAGTACTCCTTCTGTGAAAGCATAAAAGCATAGAGAAACTAAAAATTAACAGATAAATTTTATTACATGCATAAACTAACCAAAGATGAAAATCAAGAAAAGTGTGCACAAGTTTGGAAACAAAAAGCAGAAAGCCTTACCTTGAAAAGCAGCTGCATTATGAGATATTAAAAATTTTAACGTAGCGCTTGATGTTTGAAGCACTTGCTGTATATCTTGCTTTGCTGCAGTCTGATATCTTTCTTCCATCTTTTTGGTACAACATGTTGGATTTTTAGAAGTGCAAACCTGGAGATCAACCCCTAGAGAAAGAGATAATTACATTATTACTACAAAACAGAAGTACGCAATACACAAAGACATAGAAAACAGTTACTTTTTTTATGTGTCTATACCTATGTTAAAAAAAAAGAAATACTCAAAGCTTTAAAGACATCTGGTTTTGTTAAACAAAAAATAGAAGGGGATACTAACTAAACTTCTGTGGGAAGAGTATGCTTATTAGACTTAATTAATGTCATATAATTTCCCTGACACTGTAATCTTATTCTAGCTGTGAAGATTGCTAACTAATGTTGGTAAAATACATTGGCTACGCATTGCACATCATTCTGTGATTCTGTGATCTAGAATCCTGAACTGCTGGGCCAGCTCATGGCTGGCACTCTTGTTCTTCTGTAAATCTTGGACTGGAAAGAGCTAACTACTGCTAAATATTACAAACACAACAGTGGAAAGCCCATTCCTGATAGGAGCAGTCCTAAATTCCAGTCTAATCTCTCTTACTGTGTCTTTCTCTATTGTCTGACATTCCCATGTATGTCATGCCAATTCACTACTTCACTAACAGGTCTGGAAATGTTCCCAGAAAGGAATACCTTTTCAAACTTTGGGCACACTGAAATTCAAGAGGGGCAATTCAGTATGTTATACTGTCTGTTTCATATTTTTTTTAATAACTGGAGCATAATCAAGCATGAAAATACCTTGTTCACCTTCGTTGTTATCATGTAGTATTTAAAATCTTTTTTAGACTGTATCTAAACAATGCTTTCTAAAAATGAGGAAACAAACGTTTCATGAAAAAGATGTGAGAATTTAAATTCTATTAATACAAAATGTAACTGTCCAATCTAAATTCTGTTCTCAGATACACTGTTTCACTGACAGATATCACAAGATTTCTAGCAAATATAGTAAGAAACTTTTATCCTCTTTGTGGACTAAGTTCTAATTCTGTGGTTGTGTGTATTTGCATCACTCTTTCTTCAAAATAGATAAAAGGGAAGATCATGATTGGAAGAAAAAAAAGTAAGAAATTCAAAAGTCAAAACTTAAATCCACATCGTCCTTGCCTCTATACTCACTTCCAGCTTTTACACCACCTCTTTGTATTTAACCTTTTATTTCCTTACCACTAAATCTACAAGATTTAACATTCCTTTTAAATCTTTTTTTTTTTTTCCCTATTTTTCTCTGATAAATCATTCTAAGGTAGTATGAATATAGTTATGGGGAAAGGGAGGCTTTACACATCTTGCACCCTAAATATTCCATTAGTTATCTTATGTAAATTAGATGTTTTAAATAATATATTCCAGAAAGCTAAGAAAGAAAAGTTAAGTTACTGAGGGCTGGATGGGAACATTCTGGAAGAATGGCAAAATGCTTAAATACATTAAATCAAATTTATGTCCCTTTATCCATATGTTGGTTGAAGCAATCTTAATGAAGGGATTCGTAGCCCTGGCACTTCATTTCAGCTACACAGCATGAAAAAAATGTTATTATTTACATACAGCAATCCCAATCCTGAAGCAGGAACCCACTGTGTCATATTTAGACAGGTAGAAAAGATCCATAAGATTCCTTACAAATCACGTTTAGAAAAGTACAAAGACCAGAATGAAACAGGCAAATGATATGGACCATAAAAAAAGGGAGTTATCCGAGTCCTGGATGAACACTTGTCACTATGATATTACACAGAAGTAATTCCACTCCCATGACAAATAAACAAATTTCCCTTGCTAATTGCAGATAATATGGTCTCAGATTTGCTGAACATGTCCTTCTGGCATCAGTGGTTTCCATCCTCACAATTCCTGGTCCCTCCATCCAAACGCAGGTGTGGAAGGAGGATACATTTGAACCTTCAGTATTAAATACTACAGAATTTCTCTTAATTTTTAAAAGATCTTTTCTGCTTCATGCTTTAGGACATATGATGTAAGTTTTCAGGCAAAACGAATTAATTTTAGTGAGAAGTGCTGCTGAGGAATTGATATAATTCTGTATTTATGAAGACAAGTTTGACTCCATATACACAAGAACAGTTTACTGCCCATGGTAAAAAGGTGTGCCTTGAAATAAATTCGTTTCACAGACATAAGCTGCAGTAAATATCATTAAGTTAAAGGAAAAGCAGTAGATACTTTAAGAAATCCTACTACCGTAGAGAATTCACAAATTGGAGATTGCCTTCATGGTAGCAGGCAAAAGTAAGAATGTAACCTCTGGATGTGAAAATGAACTAAGGCAAGTGATATCTCTGTAAATCTCTTTGAAGTGGTTTCCAGTAGCAGTTCAACACACAGTGATTAGTACACCTACAAGCCACAGTCCAGGAAGTTGAACACCTTCACTATCACAACAGAAAGTTAAAACTCTATTTAATGCAGGTATGAATCACTGAATTTCTGTGAGTATCAAGAAATTTCATTTCTTAAGTGTTATACTGTGCTACAAGATATCTTTTTCCTCATACAGCTTGAGGTTTTTGAAGGCTATTTATCCTCATCATTTACTTAAGAATGGAATTTCCATATCCTTCAGTATGTACATTTTTACAATTTACAAACTAAGTAATTTCTGCTCGCTGGCTGCCTTTACAGATCTCTTGCCATGTGAAAACATATATATTCCATCCTCCGACATTCCAATTCAGCCAAAGAATGAAAATAAAGCTGCAAAATAACAGTGGTCTATTAAATTATTTATCTATTAGCTACTCTAGTATTTATGTTATGTATGCAAAGAAAATGTTTAGTGTCAGAGCCAGCCTTAAACAAAGCTGCTTGCCTCCAAGCAACGTTAATGAGCATCTTAAAATATTTTTTAGTATGAGTATTAAAAATACAGTTCACCAGTGCTCTACAACCTCAGACTCCATGCAACTACCTATATACAGCCTCCCTCTCCTCCTGCATGCCCCATGCTTCTCCAAGCCAGATTTCCATCCTTTGACCTCACTGACTCCAACCTCCCAATCCATACCAGCTCTCCATACTGAGGCCCCTGCACTGCTGACCACCCCTGCCTTCCTACAGCATTCCCACATTCCCAGTCCTAGACACCACGACCCCACCCCCAAAATACTGAAGGCTCCTCTCATCCCACTTTTCCTCACAAAATAATGGCTTAAGGCTGGCCACATCCAGGATTTAAAACAGGCAAAGCTGGAACTTGAACTACATGAAAGTTTGTTTTTCTGCAACCTATAGCTGTAGCTCTTACCACACTTGTTTAAAAGTTAAATCTTTTTATCAGGGCAGTGGTGATCACTTCAGCAAGCTTTGGTTCTGGAAAGAGATAGCAGGTTACTCAAGGGAATGGGTCAAGAGAACAGATCAGTGGTGCCTGACTCAAGTCAAGAAATGTAAGGATCAAAGCTATATTAATACCACCTGTTCCAGGGGTGAGTTATGCTGCATGTATATAAAACACATATAACTTCAGGTGCAGTAACTCTAATGCAAAATACCTCTAAGTTGACATTGTTTAAGGAAATAAAACACTGCAAGTTTCTATTAATCCTTTTAAATCCTCTTGCTCATGATTAGCTGTCATACTGAATACTAATTAATGTAAGTATTAGCTACAGCAAATGAGAATTTTAAAATAAAATACTGTAAAAACAGCAAGCAGCAAACTGGACTAATATACCACCCACCTACAAATAAATTAAAGGAATGATAAATAAGCCTGCAGCAATATTTACTCATCATACCAGAAAGGTCTATCCACAGGTATGACATGCAGCTCGCTCTCTCCCGTTTTTTTTTTTTTGTTCTCAAAGAGTTTATCACTATCACAGTACAAGACAAGCCAAGGTATAGTCTGTAGTATGCCAGCAGCAATACACCTGACAAACCTCAAGAGAAAAAAATGTTTATACTGATAGCAATATTCACCGTATTGCATTACAACAGCCTTCTTTCTTTTTTGATTACTGAATATTATCTTCTGGTTGTAACAAAAACCAACTCACTACTGTTGAAAAAAGGCAGGCAGCTACCTAGTCATGTAACAGACACTGTAAAAGAGAGGAACCATGTTATTAAGTTGTTCGGACACATTTCAATGGCATACCAATTTCAGACTTACTGTATTCTATATTCCCATATATGTTCTTTAGGTTCTTTTCTGAAAAGGAAAGGTTTTATTTATGTTTGCTTATTTAAAAATTGATTCTCTTTTTTTTAATTATTTGTGCATATGATTTCTCTTTACTAACCTTCAAACAAATCAGCAGAGAGCTCAAAAAGAAAGAATTAGTCATATATCCTATTAGTGTTTGTCTATTGGTCTCATGTTGACAAACCAACCAATTTTACAATTCTTTGCAGTACTTTTTTTTTTTTTTTTTTTTCTTAAAACTCCAGTTCTGCTGTTCCAGGAAAGTCTTTTATCTTCATAAAGAAGTTTCTAGCCAGCATGACTTATCAAGAAAGAGTGCAGGGGGGATGGAGGTCACTTGTGATACTACAGATCTAAGACCAAGAGATTCTTTAACCCAGATGCATGAATTTTGAGGTGTCTGGCACATCATTACTAACACTGCTGCTCAAACTTACATTTGGTAACTAATATATCCATTAAGTACAGCTGAATTGGGACTCTGCAATGGAAATAGCCTATTATGAGAATATTTTTGTCCTATAAGATGGCCTCAAGAAATAGAAGCTGAACAGTTAGGCACAAATTCATCATTTCATCCAATCAGACTAACATCTGGATTAAATTATGAACTCCTGTGTTGCTGAAACCTCTAGGGCTATAAGAAATTTTACTATGTGATACATGTTAAATTCATGACTGACCTTGCCCAAAGTCTGTCTTTGTCAAGAAACATACTCAGCACCTACTTAAGAGACTGACACAGAAGCTAACTCAGAACAACCCTGAGCTTGTCCTTCCCTCAAACCTCCATCAGTTTTATGGGGACAAAAACTCTGAACAAATTATTTCATTTCTAGATATCCAGAAGATAACCCACTGCTCTTATATTATTCTAAAAAGGGTTTCTCCACTCTTCCTGCAATATGCTCCTTCAGTTTACAGTGAGTGCTGAGATTCCTCATGATGGCTTTAGCTTCCAAACCCTTTTATTCTACCAGACGCTGGAAGCAATCATTCTCAACATGCTCCTCCCACTTCCAATTTCACAAAGGAGCCCGAGAACCCTGATCCATTAATCTCATATACCTCTCCTTCATAAATATTTAATGAAATTATATAATTATATAAAATACAAATCTTTATTTTCTAGCACAACTCTCGGCAATTTTCATATTTCTTGATTTCATACTTTAAGTTTAACATGCCTAACTATCCTTATTTTCTTCTTAACCTCAAAAAATTTTAAGTACGATTATAAGAGCCCAACAAATCTGTCAGAATAAGAAACACAGCAGTAGTTTGAGCTAGAATTAAATGACGAAGAGGAGGATAAATTAATCTAGATTAATTTACTAAGCATTGTCTGCTTTAGGACTTCCCTGTGTCGTTCTTCACGAGCTGAAAACATGATTACAAAGAAAGCAGAACTATGCAGTGTCACACTGAAGACTCCTGCACTCTGCTACACTTCTCACAACTTGCTTCTTTGCGGTGATGGAGTGTCCAATATACACATTTTCCAGAGATGAACTTAGACAAAAAAGTAAGCATACCAATATGGAATACATTTTCAAGGCCACAAACAGAATTAATGAATTAATAAAGCACAGAAAGTCTTAAAAGCAGAAAAACTTTGAAGGTTCAACTGTTAATTGGCAGGTGGAACATAATGAATACACTCAAGACTTTTTCAGGGCTAGGTTAGCTATTTTAGTATAGTTGAAGTGAAAAGCATAAAGAATCAGAAAGATAATTTAAAAAATTAAAATCAGACACTTTTGTATTAACATCATCAACGAGAATTTAGATTTTCTAGCTGTTCTCTAGGGACACATATGCAGAGATTGATCACAGTCTTTACTGACTATAGTTTTGAACTAGGTCTGTGATCTTAAATACTAGTCTGAAACATCAAGTATATCTTTTTTAGAGCATCACATAAGTATTTCCATGGTATTCAAAGTATTACAAACAACAGTTCTGACTTTCGCTATGACATACGCCATTCGTTTATTAAAAGAAGCAGCAAGGTTTGTAAGTGGCTGGAGTAAGTTTGACCCAAATGGAGCATAGACAATGCCTTTTTGTTTGTTTGTTTGTTTCGTGTGTGTATGTGTGGGCATGGGGGGAATCAGCTATATGAGACTGGCAGTTAGCTAAATTGCATCAACTATTACTGAAGAGCCAGGGTAAAATTTTTGGCTTGCTGCCCCTTAGGGAAAAGGATGGCAGCAGCCACAAGGCAAGAAAGATAACACAACAAAAACCCAACCAATGAAGCAACCCTCCAAAGAATGCAGAGTGCACACTTGAAGCTAATAATTTGTAAGTTGTGATGTTCCCACTGCTTTTTTTTTTTCTGCTTTGAGTTGTGTGGAGAAGGGCAATGCACAGTAATCAGAGCACACCAGTAGAGAAAAGGGGCTCCTGAATTTTAACGTTGTCAGCACCACAGTGGTGGGACTGCAAATTTAATTTGCGATTTCTTCGGGAAGTATGAATTCTGTTAGGTAATTATTGGTCTGGGCTCTGCCTGGCCCTGGGCACATCTTAGCTGTGGGATGCAGCAGCACTCTCCAGATACGGAGTCCTCCTCGCATGCGTGCTGGCCATGTTTCAGGTCCTTACTGAGCACCAGGCACTTGACGTCCCCCTCCAGCACAGGGGTAGGAAGATTTACCCACACGGACTATGAGGGAGCTTGGACAGACACCAGCCACTGTAATTTCAGGACTAGTATACACTTTGGTTTAGTTGTTATTGTAGCGAAGATTAATTCACTGATGTTAAAAAGGGGAAAGTGCTATAGTTGTTTAGCTTCTAGTATTGATTAAAGTCAGTGACATTAAACACACACAGAGCTATCACGCTTCTTCCCAGAACCCCTACCCTGAAAATGTAAAATGTTAAACCGTATATCCTCTTGATTGGCTTTAGGCTCTATATTTCCTGATCAGAACTTATTTTTGTTCTTTTTGACCTTCCTTTGAGAACACATTTATCACAGCAAGGTCATTATGTTCAACTCAATTCTATTCCTAGTGCAGAATAAAAAGATTTTAAAAAAAGAATGCCATGTTTTCTCATTTCTGTCCTCAGTTGTAACATACACCAACTTGTTTGACTAGCAACATAAAAGCATTCACATTTTACAGGGCTGAATCAAATTAGTAAGTTTTTTGACGTTTTTTCTTTTAATTAAGAGGTACAGATTTCTTGAAACTACATTTTTTCCTCAGCTCTTACTTAAAAGACAACAAGTCAAGCACAATATAGGCATTATGTGATGTGTTCTAATTTAAGTTAATGCTTTTTGAGATTATTTAAAACTAATTTAATTTATTCTTTTTCAGACAACCTATTTATTAATTTAAATATGCAATAAACCATTCACCACCCTTGGCAAAGCAGCCACTTCAGAAAAAAAAAAATTCACCATGAGTATGGTCAAACATTAGAACAGGTTGCCCTAAGATGTCACAGAGTCTCTGTCCTCGGAGACTGGGCACAGTCCTGAGCAACCTGCTGTAAGCTGACCCTGCTTTGAGCAGTGGGCTCCCCTAAAGGATCTCCAGAGGTGCCTTCCTCCCTCAGCTGTTCTGTCATCTGTGACAACAGCAGTTGTTAACACCAGAAAGGTGCACCAAAACTGCAAAACCGCCTGAGAGAGTCATTTGCCCAAAACTCATCATGCTGAAGAGGAAGATGACCATTAGCTGTATCAAACATTAACTGGGGAATTACAGGGGTTTTGAAACAAAGGAGTGACCTTGGCAAGAAGCACAAACATTTCTGACAACAAGAAGAGATGGTGGAGAGGAAGCAGGAGCTGTCGCAGGGAGTCTGTCCCCGCTGGCAGTGCCCATGGGGCACCCCGACCCCTGCCCAGGCCAGGCAGTACAGCCTCCCCATGGGGCGCCGGGAGCAGCCTGCACCCAGCAGCGGGCTGGCAGCACACAGGGACCCCACCTTGCGGTGCAGCAACACCTCCTCGCTGGGGGGGTGCATCAGTGGGGTGCTGGGAGCAGCAGGGGTGCACAAAGCTGGGGCAGCCATGTCTCCCGCAGGAGGGGTGTGCACCCAGGGGAGCCTGCATGGCCGGTGTGGGGGTTGCATGTAACCATGGTGGGGTGAGGGGACTAGAAAGTTTTGGAATTAGTTAAAGAAAAGTGCTTAGAAATTTGCAGGTGTTTATTAACATTTTGTGTCTAGTACTGTGTTTATCCCTTGTATTACTGATATTGATCCTGAATGTACAGTTAACTATTCAGTATAAAAGAAATGGCAAGCAACAAGAAAAATGACAAATTAAATAAACACAGACACACAAACACTAAAAAGCAGGTGATAACAAGGACGGTAACAAAGAACAGAACTTGTCAGCCACTGACTGATGGGCTATAAAGGAACTTGAGTCTTTAAGAGAGGGTCAGCCTGACCATTGTACCTGATGAGGAAGGGGAAACAAGACTAACCTGAGTATTGTTGGATACTTGGGACTGTGGGAAACTTACTATGCGGTTTCATAAGGGGATGTGGGACTGTACAAAACTCCTTATGGGATGTTTAGGGTAAGAGCCAAAGGTGGGGAAAAGGTGGGATGAGAAGATAAACAAGCATGCAAAAATAGAGGGGAAGGGGGGATAAAAGGGGTTGGTCACATGGAAGCAAGACCAGTTAGTATACTTACTTCACTGAGTACTGCACCTGAGCACCACGGTCTATTCTATCTTCTTAATAAAGCCTTTTCTCTTAACTAACTAACTCTTAACTAACTAACTTAACTAACTTTTCTCTTAACTAACTTTTATGTATAATTTTACTCTGTCCTATTCGTGAGTGCTGCAAGATCTACATACCAGCAACCGGAGAGACCAGGGGCTATGTGCATGCTTAGGTGTGAGAGGTCTAAATGCCAGAAACAGCAAAGACCTCAATGTGTTTATATTTCCCTGGTGAATTTAATCCTGTGTGTGTTTGTGTAATTTGCTAGCAAATTTCAAAATGGAATAGCCACTGAGCAGGAGAAGGCCTGCAAAGACTCAGTGTCTGAGCCAGTGGTGGGTAAGGAGGCCCAGAGTCTGGGCATGGGTATTGGGAAGACAGAGAGCCCATGCTAATATTGAAGGGATCTGCATCTGTGGAGGAGCTTATGAGACAAATATGCAAGTGCACACATCTGTTCGCTAGCAAACATCAAGCTGCACTAACTTGATGGAGAGGAGAGCAGGAGATTGGCATAGCAGTTAAGGGGAATCAGTCATGGATATTAGACTGGGAGGCCGCAATGCTGACATTCAAAGGATCCATGAATGTGGGTGTGCTTGTAAGTTGGAGAGGGAGGGCGTGTTTTCACTAGTGAACTTCACTAGTGAACTCTGAGTGCACCGAGCAGGGCTTCAGCAGCCAAGAGGAGTTTCAGCATCTGCTGGATTTGGCAGTTCCTGTAACATCCTTACCACTGGGAAACAAACAGGCAAAGCTGGAACTCTGCACATGCCCAAAAGAACCAGACACAGTTGGATAACTGAGACCACTGTGCAGCAATGGACAGATACAGGCTTGTCAGGAAAGATGAGCAGGGAAGAAGGAAGGTTGCTCTTCATCTAGAGGATCAGGTTGAAGGTATGGAGCAGACAGCCTGGTTGATGGCATGTGGTGACCCAGGACCAAAGAAGAGCCCAGTGAGAATGACATTGTGGTATGAATTTGATACAATGCAAGCTCAGGATAAGGAAGTGAATTGAGTCTTCTTTAAAGCAAGATCCTGGTTCTTATGAGAGACTTTAAACCTCACAACAACTGTTGGAAGTAGAACACAGAGGGATGCAAGCAAACCTGGAGATTTCTGGAGGGGACTGGGTACAAGTTCGTATCACAGAAGCTAGATGGGTCAACCAGGTATGGCACTCTTCTGGATTGATACTAACAGAGAAGAACCACCTACTCATGGGGAAGGTAATCAATAGCAGTCTTGGCTGTAGTGCCCATGAAATAGTGCAGATCAAGATCCCAACGGGTGCAAGGAAGGAGAGTAGCAGAGTACGGACCCTGGACTTCAAGTGAGCAGACCTGCTTATTCAGGGAACTGGCAAATGAGATCGTCCGGAATCCAGCACTGAAGGGTGAGGTTGCTCAGAATAGTTGGCAGGTCTTTAAGGACCATCCTTTCTTTGTCCAAGCAGACAGTCCATCCTGACACTCCAGTGGGTAGACTTATGAAGGGACAGGCTTGGGTAAATGGGGAACCCATTACTAAGCTTCACTGCAAAAAGGATGTAAATGGGAGGTGGAGACATGGGCAGGTTATAAGGGACAATATAGAAACATTGCCCAGGTGCGGAGGAACGGTGTTAGGAAAGCCAAAGCTCGACTGCAGTTGAAAATGGCAAGAGATACCAAGGGCAAGAGCTTGTACCACTATCTGAACAACAGAAGAATAAACCAGGAATGGTGGGCCTGCTACTGAAATGAGTGGGTGATTTAGTGCCCATGGATAAGGCTGAGGTACTCACTCCCTTCCTGGCCTCAGTATTCACCAACAAGCCCAAGCCTCTGTGCCTGGAGACATGGGTTAAGTAGGAGAGGAACCAGCAGTAGTGGAAGAGGATTGAGTGTGGGATCTGTTCTGAAATCTTGGCCCATACAAGCTTACGGGACCAAATGAGATGTATCCAAAGGTGCTGAGAGCTGTTTGAAGTCATTGTGAGACCACCCCGTTATTTTTGAAAAGCTATTGACCCAGTGCAAGTTCCCAGTGATTAAGTAAATGTTGCACCTATCTTCAAAAGAGCAAGAATGTAATTGAGTAAAGTGCAGGTCAGCTGGTCTTACTTTGTTACCTGGTCTGATAATTCCGTGTTAGACTTCTACATGTCCAGAATTATTTCTAGGTTTGGAAACGAGGTTTGGAAAAGTTTTTCTTCTACAACATAACATAGTCTTTACAATTCACACTACTCCAGACAATACTATAGTGGACGAGTACTAAGCTCTTCAATAAACTTATTACACAGTCTAGATACCAAATAATTTAAGAAATAAAAATAACTCTAAAAGGGCTGAAAAGAGAAACTCCCAACTAGATATATTTTTCTTCTCTTACATCACTATAGTCTTACGGTTTTCTGATAAGTGACTCATTAGAAAGACATTATACAATTTTGTGCATTACAGAAGTCTCCCCAACAAAACTGCTCAATCTTCAAACTTCAACACAGCTTGTATATGGGCCCAAATGCCAGCAGGAGATTTACAACTATTCCCAGTGAAGAATATAGCTGTGTTGAGTTTGGGAAAGGTTTTGTTTTGGTTTACAAAGTATTTAAAAACAGTAAAAACCCACCTTACTAGCATCTATATAAGATGACCTACCTTACCCTCCAAATCTTAGCAGATAGTAGCTATATATAAAAGTCCTCCTTCTGCTTGGAACTGAAGATTTAAGAGAGAAAACTTGGCAACTTGATAATAACACTTCACCTCAAATGCAAATAACATCATGTTGCATATAGCATCATTTTAGTCAATGGCATTGTTGTATAATAAACCATAATTTCATGATCAGAAGTGTGTAGCTGAGCTGTTAAACCAAGCAAAAATTAGAAGTTGTGAGTGCTATTCCTCATTCTCCTACTGACTTGATATGTGACTCTTTCACAAGTAAACAGTAGCTTTATTTCTTAGAAGCAATGATCTCCTTTTTCCTACGAGGTTCAGAAAAGCAGATCTTGCACAAAACCTCTGTGTCATTTTTCCAATATGTACGACCTTTCAACTACCACGTTTTAGTTATTAACAAACAATATACACAGCATCTGCTCATATGCAGTTCCATATGTAATAGGCACAGACATGCATAATACTTGTTTAACATTAAAATTAAATAACCTAAAGATCAGCCCTATTACCTGAACTGTGCTTAATATTTTAAGCAAATGTTAGGCACTACTTAGCTTTCAAACCTTCCACACTTTGCCTCTTGTAAAGCAGGAGCTAATATGGAATTTTATCTAGGCTTATTATGGGCTTTAAAATAGCTTCCAGAAGACATTTAGACTTTTAGCAAAATGCTAAAATAATAATGAATATTTGTTTATGGTTTCAGCTGACTCTTCAATATTCCTTTATTCCCTAGATTTTATGGTAAGTATTTTTTTAAGCAGCATCTTTTTAACATGGATATCATTCCCAACCCTAAGGGAACTTTTTTTATACTTTAAGACTGCTAATCACGTACATATAAACTACATTTTATTGACCTACTTCTGTTCCAGCTCATTAAACACAGCTGCTTTCAATGGTCAGGAAAAAGTAACCAAATACAACATGCAAAAGAACCCAACTGACTAAAAACGGAGTGGTTGCTCAAAATCCACAGAGTGGCTTTGGAGTTGTTTCTTTATAGAGCTACAGAACAAGCAACAGCTTGAAATACAGTGAGAAAACATTTTTTGCACCAGTAAGGAATATTGGCTCTTTTCAGTACCAAATTCTGAAGGCTGGACACCGCGACCTATTTTTAGACAAGATCACAAGACAGCGAGAAGTGAAATAACTTAGCCTGTAATAAATATATATTAACATAAGCATATGTATACATAGTAAACATAGTATCAGAAAGGTTTTACAACTGAAAAAAATCTACATGGGTGTAGAAAAGACAGTTCAGCAAGAATAAAATGTAAGTATTCTGAGATACTGGTTTACCTATTTCCAGAAGATCTGGAACTGATTTCAAACTTTCATTCATGGTCTTAGCCATACAAATCCATATTTTCAGTACCTTGAGATAAACAAGAGCTGACAGGATGAGCATGTTAATTGCCAGGAAGAGAAAATACCAGATGTGTGGTTAATTTCTGCCTGTCTACTTAGACAAATACTTCCACGAGATCAAATCCAGAGTCTGAAAAATCCCAAAACAGACCTAGGATTGTCACGATAAACAGTCTTTTAAAAGCCAGCACTGAAACGCCATAGGGCCTGGAAGCAGTTATTCAAACCAGTGGTTTACTGCAAAATGGATTTGTAACCTGTAGCAGACATGAGTGCTCCCTGTGCTTGCCCTTTAATATCTGTTAACTCATTTTTGTTACAAGCACCACTCCAGACTTAGCATTAATTGCCATCATTATGATTGCAGTAAAGTACTTCAGCATTGCTAAATAAAAGAGGCAGGGATCAGACTCCAGCATCTGGCCCTGACTGTCCACACTGCTGAACTATCACCTCACCTCCTTCTGTGGCTCTGTTCAGATGCTGCCAGGATTTCTCTCAATGCAGTGCCCAGCTGCACTTCTAGAGATGGTGCATTCTACATATTGCTTTCAGAGGACACCATAGGCAACACTGTAGTATAGGTTTGGCTCCTTCCTAACATCCTCTAAGACCATCCTCCTACTAGCAGGCACCCTAGCAAAGTATAGGCATCCATCCATATATCCACACTACAGCTCACGGCACAAAATGTGCATTCATGTTACACTACACTCCTTGCCTGCAAAAAGCCTTCGTATTTTTAAGACTGCTTGAATTGCGGTGGAAGAGAACCCTAAAAATCAACAGTGCCTTGGCATTACAAGAGCACGATACTGGATCTAGAGAAGATTCAAGGGCAAACCCATCTAGCAAGGACAGTCAGTCCCTTCTACAGGATATCAGCCTTAAGCAACGTAGACATGAGCCACTCTATTCCACTCAGCAGAAGAACCAGGAGTTGGTCCCCTGTCCTCTATTTAGCAGTATGGACACCACCTTCCAGGTCATCCCAACCACATCAAGTCCTAAGGCTACTGAGCACTGTTGTCTTCCTATAGAAGCTGAAATACGGGAGATAGAGATGGGGAAGGTGCTACGTAGTTGAGCCCATTTTTTTATTGGTTTTAATCTCAAAATTTAAGAATTGTTTCACAGTGATTATTTTGTGGATCCAGAGGTGAAATACTACTTGCATTCAGAAACCAACAGTGTATGTTCACACACAAAAAAAAAAAATATGTTGTAGGCAACAGTCTTTACAAGAACAGACGTGATATAATGAACATCAATAACTGATATGACAAAGCAACTCACTTTTCGTCTCTGCCTAAATCCTTTTCCAGAGATCTGAATGTCAGTCAGACAAATAGTGTAACTAGAAGCACCCCTGCCTGTACACACCAAAAAGGAAAAAAAATTCTTGATTTGACTTCAGATAGAACCAAAATCCAAATTACCTGATTGTAAATCATACTAGAAACCCAAATTAAAATTCAGAAATTATCTTAGAGTTGCATCGAAGTAATCTGATCGGGAATTCAAACTGACTTCTATTGCTACTTTAAGCTGAATTAGCAAGAATATTTCTAACTTGAATTAACAAGAGTATTACATACCAACTTTTTCTGAGATTATCTCATCCTTCAAGCATAGTTGGTCTCTCATATTCAATTTCATATGCATAACAATTCTCTATCAAAAAACTTTTGCAATAAAATTTATACTAATCACAGAGCCTTCACTCTTCATTATGTTTCTTGTTCTCGCAACTTCATACATGACCTCCCAAAGGTTGCTGAAAAGCCTGGATTGATTCCTAAAAAAAAAAAAACGCAACCAAAAAAAAACCCCAAAAAACCCTCCACAACAATGAAAAGAACCTGCTGAGAACTTGTAAAAATTTCTCTAGCACTATTTTCCACTTCATCAGGAACTGTTTGATTCTACAGTTCCAGCAAATCTAACATTTTTCAATAAGCCATGGAATTCAGCATTTTGGTGCAAACAGAAGCCTGACAGTTTGTTCATTCACATACCTATTGGTAGCCCTTTGTCAAGAAGGCATGGGTGACTGGTTTAACGTCCATCCTATTGTGCTGTTCTACCAGTTCTGAGAGAAGGAAATCAAAGAAGAAATCATATTTGCAACCAAGAGAACGAGGACAGTTGAGAGCTCCCATATAATCTGTCTGAAAAATTAGCAACTGAAATCAGCTAAAAGCTCTACCTTTAGTAGTATATCTGAGGTAAGAGAGTGGAATTCTTCAAGAAAGTTGTTTAGGTTGCAATACCAGAAATTGTGCATAGGAAATAAAAATATGTAAAAAAAAAAATGTATTTTGCAGACAACAACTATTTTTTTAAATAATCCAAGTCCTATACATACACAAAAATAAAATAAAAAACCCAAACCGTTGAGGCCTTTTTATATTTACTTCATGCTTTGCATATTGTTTGATTCTCCATACAATGAAAAGGGTCTTTTAGGACTTTTAATTATTGAGGTTCTTCTGTACAGTCCCAACAACATCGCACTTGTCACGCAGAACCAGACAGGAAAAAACAAAGTACTTTTGCAGCTAACATTTAAAATCAGTATGAAAGTGATAAATGTTTCAATATAGCATGTGATGGGGCTGAGCGTAAGTCTGTACTATAGTTCATAAATCACTGCTACAAAAGATTGAGCACAGTTAGCCAAGTTTCTTCATTGCTGGGGGGTAGCAATAAAAATCTTGGGTTTGTTAAAGATATTCATTTATCTTTAATATTAGTTGCCAATTTCAACACCATGATATCCTGTGTTATGTGAATGATAACACAAACTCAAATTTGTGGTTCCCAAATCCCTTGATCACCTTTGTGCATCTATCTGGCATTTTTGCATACGGTGATAGAGATATTTATGCTCCTTTAAAGATACATGAACTACATACAATCGTTGCAAAACTTATATAAAATAATGCAGTTTTTTGAACTAACATATATTCAAAATATGGACACATGGCAGTCCCCGAATGAAACAGAATTACAATTTGCATGATTTACTGATACAAGGCTACTTACTTTTTATTACCACTAAGAAGAAGAAAAAATATAATTGTGAATGCTACAGTCTTTTAGTATACACAATAAAAACCAAGGCCAATATAAGCCATCTTCTTCCCTATAATTTCATTGACTGTAGAGGTAGCCTTACACTGTATCCAAATCCATACACCAACCAACATACCCACTTTTTTTCAGCTAGTGATCCTTCCCCACATAAAAGGTGAGGTTCAGCTTAAGCCATTTAAATGAAGGTGTCCTTCTACAAGCTAGGTCTGAGGTATCACTAAAATAAAGAAATGTAGGCAATACAATACAGGCAAAGGACCTACGCAGCTAGCTCTGAAGTCGACACCTAATGTTTGATAGCTGAGTAGCTCCTAGATGCCACTGGTTGCGCTGACTGTGCAGTGCAGTTGCCCACAAGGAGCATCTGAGACGCCAAAGGTATCCCACCCACCGCCTGCTGCCGCTCCAGAAATAGGTCTCTCAGAGGTATCACATCTGCCGGCCCCATGGGGATATTCCAGACACGCCAGGGAAATTCAAATGGTGCCAGATGCCTACACTTAAGCGACTGAACTAAGCCTTATAAAGGCAGCTTTGACACCTATTTTCACAAGTGGACACCTACAGAAAGTGTTTATATGCGTCTGTGTGTGTGTATTATACACAAACACATTTCTAAGTGCCATCGGGAAAGGTTTTAAAATATTTTTCACTTCTTGCCTTAAAAGGAGGTTTAATATAGAAGTTCAGTAGCAAAAGTGACATTTCTTTCCTCTTCGCATTATGTTTCCAGCCTACGAATACCTTTAATCACACCTAAACCTTCTAAAACACTCATTTAATCCCCGCTTTCTTGTCATCTCTAATTCTGAATAGATTTTACTGTTCACAATTATTTGTTTCATGTTCTTCTGATATCAAAGCCACTGAGAGCGTGAACTCTGACGCTTGTACTTGGCTCCTTGAGGGCTGGTGTTTTCTGGGCTGCCCACAGCAACACAATTCCTTCAAAGAGCAAAAGGCTGCTGACCACACAGCTGTACCGCACCTCCTGCCGACTGCTGCTTGCAGGGGCAGCGGCAGAGACAGGAATTCCTTTATTACTCTTATAATTCAAAACCAGCTTTTGCTTCAGGAACAGGAAATACAGAAAAGTCAAAAGAAGAAAATGAGAGTGGTGTTACAGAAATACTATAGGGGAAGGGAGGAAATCAGAGAGCAGCACAGAAGAAACATACATAAGGTTCTTTCCTCTTGAGGCAACATGCTTCCTCCCTGTCCCCAGTATACAAGTGGATGTATGGTATCAAAATAAATTACAATGGCAGAGAAAGTGTAATAGTTTCACTAGCCTATGGAATAAGAAGAACATAGATAAACTGATACTATATCATTCATACTGATGTTACTCACACAAATAATGAACACAAAGATTTAAATCACTGACAGGGCTTTGACTCACATTTCACTTTCCAGACATCTTCATTTTCACAGTACCTAATCAGGCTTTCCAATTAAAGTGTTTATTTTCTTTTTAATGAAGACAATAATAAAATCTTTAGGTAAGGACAATGTAAGAAGACAACGCATGTTGTCAAATGTACTGGTAACCTAAATACAGTACTTTGATTTGTAAATTGTACACTGTAATATCAAGTGTGTTAAGTTTCGGATTATCTGTTATGTTTAAAATTAGAGTCATAAAAAAAGCTGTATTTTGAAGTTATTCCTTTAGGAATAAACATAGTATGCTTTATCTCAACTTGCAGAGTTAATAAAAACTACACAGATTATCTTAAAGAAGAAAGGAAGATGCTATTGATATTTTAAAGTGAGGGGGATGTTAATTCAGCTTTTGTTGCACTGAGAGTCATTTTCTGTCAGGAAAGCACTGACTCACATTTAGTAGTTAACTTTTCATCTAAACATGAACACACTTTACAGATACGTGTGTAAAAAAGAAAAGCATTTTCCAGCCCTATATCCCTGACCCCGAAGATATCTGCATTTTAATTTTGTGATTAGCCCCACTGAAATCAACTGAGGTTCTCACAAGGGTGGAAACAACGCCCAAATCTAAGAAGGTATGTCTTATTACATACAAGCTTTGTCACATCATTTGGTATCTACTTAAAAAAGGTTCATTGCTGATATAAATGGTAGGATGTACTCAAATTGCCATTACTTAAGTCATTACTTTCCCGGGAATTTTATTCAGTTACAGCAATAGGCAGACATCCAGCAGAGAAAACATGCAGATCCAACCACTTGCAGTCGTGTAAATCATTCTCATTTCACACAAGAGTAACTCCACCAGTCCAAGACGCAGTTCAGTGGCTCTCCCCTTCCTTCAGGGTTTGCACGGGCACCGATATACCTGGGCCTGCCCACGGAGGGCTGAAAGCCGGGTGACCCCCCAACTCAAGCTGGCTCGCTCGCTCGCTCTCTCCTCTGCGCCGCACAATACGGCATGGAAGTGGGCGCAAGGGCATTTTAGGCAGGTGTCGGGGTGTTCCAGTTTCTGCAGGGCCCACACCCCGAGAACAGCATTTTCGCTCTTGAGTAAGGGGCCAGGCATCCCGCGCGGCACGAGAACGGCACCGTCAACCCCCCAATGTAGCTACAGAGCCAGGTCCGCCCGCACGCTCCCCCGCCGCAAGGACGCGGGCGGGGGGTGGGACGAGGTGCCCAGCGGAGCTGCAGCTGGAGCCAGCGAGCACCGGCGAGACCCACCGCCGCCTGCCCCGCCGCCGGCACCACCCACTGATCACCGCCAGCGGCACCAAATTCAAACCCGCCGTCCCCGCACCCAGGCCGGGCAGCCCCGGGCGAGCCGAGCAGCCGCCGCAGGCAGCCCCCGGCTCCCGCCGCTCCAGGCGCCTTCTGCCCCCGGCAAGTTCTCCCCTAGTTTTACCTGCCCGCGGGGACTCCGGGATGCCTCTGAGGGGGCCGAGCTGCCGCAGCCGGAAAACTTTCCGGACGCCCTCGCAGCTCGGCGGCGGCTCCGCAGCCCCCGAGGCGGCGGCCAGGAGCAGGACGCCAAGGCTCAGGACGCCGAGGCTGAGGCTCTTTGCCCCCATGGCCCACTGGCCGCCGCCAGCTGCAGCACAGAGCGCGGCCGAAGCGCCCCCGAGCCGCCGCCGGGCCCGCGTCCACCGCCGGCGGGGGAGGCTGCCAGCACCGCCCCCGCCGGGACCCTCCCCCGGGCCGGGCCGGCCCCCGCCGGCTCCCCGCCCGCTGCCCACCCCCGGCGCCGGGGGCGGCAGCGGGAGGGCGCTGCCCACCGCCGGCGTCGCGGTGCCTTCACGCCGCCCCATCGGGGCTTGGAGGTGGGCACGGCCCCTTTGGGTAGGGGAGGAGACCCCACGTCCACCCGGGGTGGTGGGGGTGCGGGGTGGGGAGGAGGGACCTACAGGGAAAGGAAGCAGTGCATTGGGAGGTAAGCAATAGCCGCAAAACAGCACCAGAGAGACTTAAAATTTGTAGTGCTTTTAGGAACTATTCGCAATAGGCGAATACAAACTGGCAGTAACATGCACAACTCAGTTTGGCTTCAAATGCCAAACTTTTTGCTTTTCTGACAAAAGTCTTGAAGAATTCAGCTATCTTCAAAAGGTCTTCAAAAAATTTCAGTTTTCTTTGGCAAAGTGACAAAGGACCAGTTTACAAAACCCTCTCATGTCTACAACCCAAAGTCCAATGGTATCCATCAGAGCAGCCAAGGAAGCAGCTGGGATTCATCAGGTTATCTTTTAAAAAGCTTCCTTGATGCCAGAGTTAAGAATCCCCTCCATGCACAAATCTAAATGTCACACCTTACCTTTTATAGCTGGAAATTGTTCTTAGTCAGTTTTGAAGCTGCTGGTGGTCATTCAGCCCTGTACAGCATCAGTTTAGCCCAGCTTTCACTTAAAAATAAATCTTTTCTCTGTGGCAGCAATTTCAACAGAAGACTGCAAAAATAGTTCTAAGTGTGAACTATTCCATGCATCCATTTGAATAAGTGTAACAAACTGACACAAGTGATTAAAACTTGCACTAGAGATCAACCATTTCTCTGCTGAGCAAAGCAATAGAAGAATGGCATTATGTTATCGTTATCCAGTCTACTGAGTGACAGTTCATAACCAGCGGAGAGGACTAGTATTTCCCTTTTTTGAATCATCTATACTCCTGGACTTGGCAACTTCCTTCTGTCAGCAGGCTCCAACATATATTATATGAAATGTCCTTCAATAGAATTTGTTCTACTGTTCTTATACTGTTGATGTACAAAGAGTGAACACAGATGACAGGTTACAATCTTCTTGATACAGCAAACTACAACAAAAGACATTTTAGGCTCTTCATGAGGAAAAAGAGGGGGAAACAGAACAGGGAGTCCCACTGCAAATAAAAAAAATTGGGTTAGATGAAAAATAGAAATAATAAAAAATGCAATACCTTGTGTGGAAGCTGGTAGTAGGCAGCAAACCCTTTATCAGTCAGCAAAACACTCTTTCTTAAATAGAACGCTTATTTTTAAATATTGAAAAATATCTCTGGGGAAAACAATCCAAATATGGGAGCCAGAGAACATAGGATCTTATTCAGCAACTTGAAGACGGTAGAGGAAGTTCTGGGAATCATGAAATGCCAACCTGAACACCTAGTACAAGATGTGCAGCACTCACAATAAACATAATGAAAATAAAGTATTAGCAGACAGGGAAAAATTCTTGCAGGCTAAGAAATATAGACAAGTATTCCTACTTAAAAAAAATAAAAAATACAAGTTTCTCGTTTACCTCACAACTGCACAGAAGTTTGCCAACAGCAACAGATTAAGTTGGAAAACCTCTAGAACCCCATGGCTTTAAATTGAACCGGTACTTCCTCCCATCTTCCACTAGCAGCAATTCAGAGAAATCTCTACCCTCCAATTCTACAGGCTGAGGGAAAATGGAGCTTTTTGGTAAGAAATTGAATACACATGTTTTAACTAGCTCTCTCAAGATGTGGAAGATTTCAGTTTAGTCCAAAAGGTGGGGTGGGTTTTTTTTTGTTTGTTTGGGGGGTTGGTTTTTGGTTCTGGGTTTGTTGGGGTTTTCTTGTAACTTTAGCATGGGGACTGTGAAGGAAATAATTAACTTTGGCTTAATTATGAGATTGAATTTAATTTTCTTGCAGGTTTTATGTGTCGAAGCTTCCCTGATTTTAGTGTTAAAACATATTTTAGCTAACAAGTTTCCTGAACCAAATAGTCTAGAAAAGGTTTCTGCATATTTGCAACCATATGCACAAGAAAGGGACTTCTCATTTTACAACAAGAATATATCTATATATATACATATGAAGTTTATGAGAGAACGTTAATATTGGCTAGGCTTGTCTCTTTTCTTAACCAAAGCCTTGACATGTGCCCTTGGTGGCTCCTCATGGATATCTAGCTGTCAGCTCAAGATGACTAAAGAATACCACTTCCACAAATTCTCCCTTGACTCCTTCTCTTAATCATCATGAACAATACCACTATACTACCTGAAACACTGGCGCAACACCAGCGGAGGTTACACCTTCAACTCATCCCTCTGAATCACATCAAGCTAAAATGAAACTTGCTGTTATTTTTGGCACACAGCACCAAGTTTCCTGCTCATCTACATAGATGACATTCTCCTTTGGGCTGTCATCTTCTAACTACTGAAAATGCTTTATTTGGCTGTGCCATCTTCCCTGTTTGCACCCTTTCTGAGCGCTACTACAAAAATAACCTTTCTGACCTGTCGCTTTGGCCACATCCACTTTCCCCACATTCTTTTGTGTCAAACACAAGTCGCTTGGCTTTAACTGCATATCCCTTTACTGTTCCCACCTCAGGATGCAAAGGGGAGTTTCCACTTCCAGAGGACTGCAGCACCTGTCTCCATCTCCAACTTCTGAAATGATCAAATATTTTTGTGGTATTTCCTATTTTGTCTCATACATCTGGAAGTGGTTCAAATATTCCATTAAGCTGCCTCATTCTTCCAAGACACTTTTCAAAACTTTCTTTACTGTAAGTCTTTTAACTATTATTTTTATATGTATCACAGCAATTAAGGAAGTTTTCCATTAAGAACATGGACTGTTGTGTTGACTAGTATGTTCACATCATGTCTCAATGGCAAATTCTACCCACCTCTTTCTGGTCTAACACATGCTCTCTGTAACCTCTTGGTTCTGATACTACCCTTTTGCTTTTTATACAGCTTTTAACAGAGCAAGGATCCTAGCACTCAAATGGAGTTCCCTGAGGTTACAGCAACAGCAAAGGTGAAAAAAAAAAGAAAAAAACAACAAACAACAACTTTTTCTTCAGTTATACAGAACTATTCCATGATTAATATGGTAAGTAAAAAAAAAGTCCTCTTATTTTAGGTTGGAATAATTAAGCTAGTAAACTAGAACTCAAAGCTACACAGCATTCAGATTCATAACACTACCACACTCTGTTATCAATGACCCCATAAACTTACAGTGAGGCCAGTAAAACTTCACACACAACTCTAAGTTTAACTCATGTAATGGTCCATTAACTGCAGTGCTAAAGAACTGATACTACTATTACAGAAGTTTGACCTGTTACTTGGAGAGACATTCTCCAAGACCATTTATTTTTCTTTAAAAAAATGAATTATGAATTTTAACTGAAAAATCTTTATGAAATCTCAGTGAGAAAACAGTATTTGTTTCCTGCTTGCAATTACAAAGAATTGTTAGCCGAGACCTCAGGTAGGGACAGATGAGAGAGAACACTAGGGAAGTAGTTGCAGGCCACAGAGGGGTATCATAGACCATCAGCATTGCCTACTCCCACCCCCAAGTGCATAACAAATGCTACTCTACTATTATTCTGTATTCCAATGTAAACTTCAGTTGCTGCTTCCTCCAGTGCATTACGGTCCTAGCATCCCTTGTGTCCCAATTCCCTGCCTCTGTAACTCCTCACATGTTCATCTTCCCAGTGAAATCAGCAAACCACTGTCAGCCAAAAACACGCCGGCAGACCCAAAGAAGCGTTACTGCTCGCGCCACTACCCGCTAACCGTGTCCGTTACGCTGCTCAACAGGGTTTGGTCCCACTCGTTATCAGCAACAGCCGCCCGCTGGGTGTGCCCCGCGCGGGGCTGCAAGTCCCGGGAGCAGCGGCGAGCGCTGCCCACCGCCCCCCGCGCCAGAAGCCGCCCTGGGACAAAGCGCGGGAGAGCCCCTCCACGCAGGGGAATGGTCCCCTCCCCGTCCCTCCGAGTTACATTGCTCACAGCTCTGCGTTACTGCCTTTTCCCTTTAAGTGAAAGGGAAGGTGTTTTAAAAACGCAGACGTTGCCCCGTGACTGCACAGAGCGAGCTTCAGTTCCTCACAGTAATTCTAAGTTCAAGCATTCACTTCGGAGTACTGTACCCAGAATGTAATTGTACATATATTTTCATAAAGGTTTTATTTTTTTAATAACTTATACTTCAAGCATAGCTCAGCAGCCAGATATTTACTTTGAAAAGTACTTCTTGCTCTAGGTACACTGTTTCCATAGAGACTTCCTCAAGATACTCCAGCGTGAACATTCTTAATCTCCTGTTGTCTTTTCATTAATATCACATCTTCCTTGCAGGATAGTTAACTCAGGCCTGTACAATTAAGACATTAGCAGAAAGAACACCTAAGAGGGAATGCCCAGTAGAGGAGACTGCAGCAAAGAAAAGCATCAAATTCTACAAAATACTAGCATTGATGCAGAGGAAGAATCTGCTGTATAACTGGAGGAAGGACAGTCCTGCAACCTGCTCCTAACATGAAAGAAATCTGCACCCAGCATCAGTTTAGCAGCATCAGTATTACAAAAAGCCAAACTTCCATGGATATTTAAATATTCTTCTTTGAAGCATCAACATTTGGTCATGTCTAAACACAGAATACTCAGGGTGTACCTCTTCTTTTCCCTACACGCCACAAAGGGACAGTTGTTCACATTTTATAAACTCTAATTCAAGTTTCATCGTGCCTGGAGATGTGAATTAGTTTGCCTTAGTCCACATCTGAATGCTCACAGTATTTTTACGTCATCAGAACAATGATGCCCCAGGAGACCCTGCAATCAGAAACTATTTGTTCAACAAGAGGACCAGGCACCATCTTAGTAAGTTAGCCGGTAAGTCAATATGCACTTGTATAAACACTCCTACTGTAAGTGGTATCACTCACAACTTCTGTTACTGTTCCTCAGGCCCCTGCAACTTGGGAAGCATTTACTCAAACTCTGTAGTTGATGCCCAGCTTCTCAGTTTTTGTTGGTGTATAAAACACATTAAAAACTATTCCTAAGAGGTATAAACCACATGACTTGAACCTAAACAGAAGATACTTGATGCTTCAGCTGCTGCAACTGGACCAAAGTGTTTATAGTGTACCAGGTTTTAGCTTTCTGTCTTTTTTCCCCCCAAGCAGGTGGGGAGGGACACACAGAAACGTCCAAAAAAGTGCAGCCTGCCCCCCCCCCAAAAAAAAAAAAGGAAAGTAAGTCTTTATTGATTCACTAAGTTCTGAACAACTGTAAATCTCAGAAATGTCTCAGTTTTGCCTTGCAATTATATGTGTAAATCTTAACTAAACTAGCTCCACGGTAAGTAACAAGCTGAAGTCACTTTCATTCTACTTAGAAAAACAGTAAAAAAATTAAAAAAATATGCCTCTCAGGACATTCCACTAAGACAATAAAACCCAAGTTATAGCATCCTTTAGAACTCCAGACCCTACCTTACAGTAGCCTGCCACTTCCACTAGTCATATACAGTATTACAAACTGATATTCAAAAATAAAGGGCATCTATGTTTTTTCTTCCTTTGTGCCCCTGCAGCCTTTGACATACAGGTACCTCAAACAGCAAAGCTGGAAGATGATGTGTTTGCCCATAGTGTTATTTCAGTCCTCATAGAAAAACCTTACTCTGAGATGTACAAGCCTTGCTGGTGTTTTTTCCTTCAGCTCTCATGTTTTTCAAGGTGTGGTTTATTGTCCATAGAACAGAACTGAAGATGATCCTGCCACAGCTCTCAAATTTAATTCTGCACTGAGTTTTGCCCTTAGGGATCAACTTTTTATTCCTTCCTAACTTCCCTCCACTGAGTCCTAGCTCCCAATTCATGCAACATAATCCAGGCAGTTATAGGTGCGTGCTTCACTGGCACTAAATTCAGAATTTAGTCATTTAAAAATCAGGGCAAACCTAGGCACTCCTGAAAGTCAGTAAGGGCTTAAGTTTCCATCGGTAATGACTCTCAGGCACTTCTTTTTAGATCACATGCTGCCAGTGTTGAGCAGGTGACCTCCCTCACCATTAGGTCCCATCTGAACCCACAAACTAAGAGGAAGAATGACTACCAAATCGCCAGCTGAGACCAAAAGGCAGTAATTTGGTCACATCTTACATAAATGACTATCAAAGAAAACAAATGCAGACACCCTCATCTTCTTTAATACTATTCGCACATTCAAGATGCAAGTGACTGGCTGTCTCTGTCTGCTTGACACAGATTCAAACTTTCCACACGTCTCCCAGGTGAACATGTGAAATACTGATGTATTTTTAAAGTGATAGAGCTATGCAATGAAGTCTCTGAGGTTATCCTAACATGCACTGTAACAGCTGTAGTAACTGGTCTGGGGGAGAGCAAAACCTCAGTCAGTCTACCAGGTTGGGGTACTGGAAGGAAGGAGTACAGGGCTCCAATCTCTTTCTACAGATGATCAAGTATTTCATCTTAACTCCTAGCACTGATCTCCTTCTGCATTATAAATCATGGAATCATTTAGGTTGGAAAAGACCTTTAAGATCAAGTCCAGCCGTTAACCTAGCACTGCCCAGTCCACCACTAAACCATGTCCCTAAGCACCACGTCTACCTCCAGGGATGGTGACTCAACCACTTCCCTGGGCAGCCTGTTCCAATGCTTGATAACCCTGAAGGTATTTTTCCTAATATCCAATCTGAACCTCACCTGGCACAACCTGAGGCAAAATACAGCCATAACTTTCCATTTAAAGGCTGTTGGACCTCCCTAACTACATCACACACTGTTTTTATAGATCACTCTATATTTAGCAAGATGCAATTTCCATGAATACACAAAACCTTTATGAACTTGGTAATGAAATTCACAATACAAAAACTCAATTTCCAACCTTAAATTAAAAAAAATAAAAATCACACTGTGTAATGATGTTAATCACTGCTAAGATAGTATGATGCTATACAGTAATCAAAACTGACATACAAATGCTGATCAGCAGGGCTATTTTTGTTCTTTTATCTCCTCCAGGATATCTATGGCCTATCTGCCCATAACAACTTGTTAATGGGTATTTCTCTGGTGTTACAGGTATATCAGAAATGCCTCAGTTACAGAAAAAGCTTCAAGTGGAAACTGGATTACTCTGGATACCAAAGCCAAGCACCACACAACAGGTTTCATGAATTCTGCTGCTCCTGAACTACTTGTGCAGCTGTACTTCAAGTTTACTTCCCATTTTGTATTAAACAGATAAATGAAACTGCTGTATGGAAACAGTTAGCCCCAGGTCCTCATAAGAAAAAAAAAGATGCTTAAGGAGATACTTAGACACCACCAATTTTCATACCACATCTTCCTGCCACCCAAAGAAACTACATTTGCTCTTACACGGAACTAAAGCTTTTACAAACTGGAACCAAACTGCTCCCCATTAATGAGCTGACTAGTCTTAGCTCAAGGCATATCCTGGATTAAGATCTCCGAATTGTGTGTTTTCCTGTCTTGCCAAGAGTATTAACATACATGTCATGAAAACTAAGTCACTCACATGTAATATATAGAAGTCCACTGTAGGAACAAGAATTAGACATTGCAGCATGTAAATACTTTGAGAGGTTAGCCTACTGTTTGTTATCCACTGACTGTTCCAGAACATTGTAAAGACAATAGAAGCATGTAAGTTTAATCTTAGTACTACATGGTTTCAGTAGAATTTATGAACAGTTAATACCTTAAAATAATAGAAACATTCGGAATAACTAGGCAAAAAATAACAAAGAACATATCTGGAAAGGTTTTTTTATAGGCTTAGAGGAAAAGCTAAGGCAGTTCTTTGGTAAATATTGTACCTCTAACTACATTCCAGCTTTGTCTTCAAGTGGAACTCTTATGAGTTTAGCATAAGAAAACTAGTTTAAAAATCTTAATTTTAAAAGCAAAAGAAAAAAGTATGTGAGGGTAGGTGTTGGAATTACACTTTTTTTTGGCTTCATTTTGCTAGAATATCTTGTTTGATGAAACACTGCTAAGATAGTATGATGCTATACAGTAATCAAAACTGACATACAAATGCTCATCAGCAGGGCTATTTTTGTTCTTTTGTCTCCTCCAGGAGACAGAAGGAAAGAAAAACCAAGGGTGTTGGTAAGGAATTTTGTTTGCACATTGCAAAGGCTCTTCACACACCCCCACCTCTTTTCACCCCCAAATAGAACTTCATCAGCACATAGCATTCAACTCTGCAGAAATAAAATGCTACACACAGACTGCACTCGCATGTAGCTTTGGGTCGCTACATGATTTCATTGACCTATGTCTTGCCAAGCTACTCTCTGCCTCACTCCTGCACCTGCAAGGTTGTGTTCCCCATGACTTTGTCCTGCATCGCTGCTCCTGCCGTAAGCTACAGAAGTTTCAAGAACAAAAGCACAGTAACACAATCCATATGAGAAACAAGGCACAAAAGAATACAGTAATATAGCGTACCTGTAGTAGTTCAGGGTAACGTAATACAAACATTTTAGTTAGATTAGACAAATTGTAATTTTCCAAAGGGGGGGGGGGGAAGTCTATGTTTTCCTTTTCCCTAGAATATGGGAAAACTCAGGGAGGAGTGTTCCATCTCTCCAATCATATTTTCTGGGCCAAAAAGTTGGCAAGAGTAATCACTGGAAGTTTCTAGTCTCATTTCTACACACTTATGCAAGGCTCCCTCCAGACTTCTAGGACTAACACTTTCTACAAAGCTGTCTGTCCTACTCAGGTCTTGTGTTTATTAAATGTTCCTGCAATGACTGAAATGACAGCTAATCAGCACCTGCTCTTCTGTTAAGAAGTTATCATCTTGCTTCATCAAACTCCACTGCCCACTAAATCCTTCATTTCGAAGTCTAAACTAAAGCACTTCCCTTTTTAAGTACATAAGCAGTTGTGTGAGTCAGTTTAAATACTGTCTACATGGTACTTGCTCACCTCTGCCTCTATTTCCAGCAATGGATTCTTTGACTATTCCCCCCTCTCCTTTTTTTTTTTCATCAGGAGAGCTGTCATCTATCTTGCCTGTACAATCCTGCAATATGGAGCAGGAATGCTGTCAGCTATGCTGGTTTTAAGAATATTGCTACTGATTCTGAACTGGCACTTTGCAAAGGAACTCCTTGTATTTTATCTCAAGCTAGACAGGAATATTGGAGTTCACACTCATTTAAGAACTAAGAAGGGTATTTACACAGTGGCTTAAAATGCAAGTTGGAAATGTTTGGCTGTTTATTAAGTTCCTGATTCTGATTTTCTTTTAAAATGTCTGACTAGTTCAATACAGCTAGAACTGAATTAACTTGTTTTGGCGTTATGGATAGTGACAGCTGCAAAGCATTGGAGCCACCAACTGTCCAAACATGGCAACAGCTACCTAACTTCTATTCCAGAGTAGTTTATACAAAAGACAGTGTGTAAAGTAAGTTCTGTCACCACTGAGTTTCCTTCATTACTTAAGACACAATATTATCATATTTATCCTATTAAAATTCTGAAAACTTTGTATTTGATAAAAAGTATATTTATCTCAAATGATTATATTGCTACCTCTAAAGATGTGACACGAACTTAGTAACCTAGAAGCTCTTCCAGTTTTCCCTTAAATTAGACACTCTAATTAAGGCAGTTATAATAGAGGTATACAGCAGATGCAGTTCCCTGTGCACCAGTTCATAAAAACAAGTTTATACAAGCCTTTTAAAGAATTTCACACATTTACCACTGCAAACAATTATATCCATAATTTTCAAATGCTTAATGGAAGTTAATTAATAAATTAATCAGCAAAATGGAAACAGAGTCACTTCAGAGCATACTGGTAAAAACCTACATGTTCTGCTCAAAGTATACCTCAACACAATAGCCAAGAATTTCTCTTGATTTTTAAAGTTTATCCTGAACTTTTATCTTCAAATACAGATATGTATTCATTCCCCCTATTTCATTTCCTCACAGTGCCTACTTTAACCATAAATAATTTCTGTCATTAAGTTGTACCAACTCAGTTGAGGCAGCTGAACGTCTCCGCTGTCCCAAGCTCTGCCATTCTGTGGAGTGGAGTTGAATGGACCATTAGCATGTTTGCTGACAATACCAAACTGGGAGGTGCTGTGGACTCCCTTGAGGGACAAGTTGCCTTACAGAGGGATCTAGGTAGACTGGAGCATTGGGCAACCATCAATGGCATGAAATTTAACAAGTCCAAATGCTTGAGTCTGCACCTAGGATGGAGTAACACCAGGCACAAGTATAAATCAGGAGAGGAGTGGCTGGAGAGCAGCCCTGCAGAAAGGGATCTGGGGGTGCTGGGCAGCACCAGGCTCAATAGGAGTCAGCAGTGTGCCCTGGCAGCCGCCTTGGCTGCATCAAACACAGCATAACCAGCCGGTCAAAAGACACGATTATCCTGCTGTATTCAGTGTTGGTGAGGCCTCACCTGGAGTATTGTGTGCAGCTCTGGGCCCCACAACTTAAGAAGGATGTGAAGGTCCTTGAATGCATCCAGAAAAGGGCAACAAAGCTGGTGAAGGGGAGCTGGAAGTCATGTCATACGAGGTGCAGCTAAGGACTTTGGGCTTGTCTAGTTTGGAGGAAAGGAGGCTGAGGGGTGACTTCATTGCTCTCTGCAGCTTCCTGAGGAGGGGAAATGGAGAGGGAGATGCTGAACTCTTTTCCCTGATATCCAGTGATAGGACACATGGGAATGGTTCAAAGCTGCGCCAGGGGAGGTTTAGACTGGTCATCAGGAAGCACTTCTTTACTGAGAGGGTGGTCAAACACTGGAAGGGGCTTCCTAGAGAGATGGTCGATGTCCCAAGCCTGTCAGTGTTTAAGAGGCATTTGGACAATGCCCTTCACAACATATTTTAACTTTTGGTCAGCCCTAAAGTGGTCAGGCAGTTGGACTAGATGATTGTTGTAGGTCCCTTCCAACTGAACTATTCTATTTTCACCTGAAATCAATCAGCACAGGTGAAGGAACACCTGGACAATGTGAGCTTTTAAGTTTGAGAATTTTATCCACCATACAACAGTATCTAGTGCTAATTTCAGTTGGCAAAGTATCTTGGAACAAGCTGAGTTTATACAGCACTGCAGTCTTGAGGTAGCAGACATGACAACGAATAAACTACAGAAGCAAGCTACTAGATAACTCAACCATACAGCTCAACTACGAGAAGCCCAGAACTTCTTACAAACCAGATTAGTTTTACTTCACATTAACACAATGCTACACTTAGTACTATGAAGGAATAGCTCAAGCATCTAAGAAAATTATTATAAATACAACTGAGGCAGACTCCACGGCAAGAAGAAATATCTCGTTAGATCAACTATGAGAAATTTCATGACACAAACCTTTGCTCGGCTATTTAAGCCATCCTAGCTCTGTTACTATCGTATGACCACCTAATTCCCTGATGGAGAAACAAGACTCCCCCATCAGCATACAAGAAGCACTGTGGCAAGGTCATACTACAGCTCTGTTCACCCAGAATCCCAACTGTAACAGCAGATCCCTAGGGAAGAATATAACATTTCCGCATTTCCCCTCCTTTCAACCATCTGTGACTTCAGAACTATTTGAATTACTGGTCACACTTTCTTTAAACATCCTTTAATGGATGCCACCCCCCCACCCAATTTTGTTCAATTGCACACACACACGCTCCCAACATTCTTGGGCATCTTTCCACGTTTGCAATCCAGCTAAGGCAAAAAAGCTCACCCTGTCAATATTTCAGGATTTCAAGAAGAGGAGAAAACCTTATATGCTTCCAGGTTCAGCACCTGCACTGGTCCACAGCTGTTTTCAATCATCAGAAAATGCATTAAAGCAAAAAAACAGTTTCTTCCCCTCCCAAACAGGTTTTCCTGGAAGAATTTAGTTTCATAGACTCCACCAAGGAAAATGAGGGCATACATATGAAATGCTGATGTTTTGTCAAGCAACAGTGATTCCTTCTCCGTTTCCTCATCATTTGTAGCAGGTATTACACAGGAAGTCATTTTACTAACCAATCTGTTCTTTGCCTTACATTGTGTGGCCATTAATATATACTAGCTTTTGTGTATTAGCAGCATTCCCATACACATGTATTTATGCATACAATAAATACATGTACCTATACAGAGACACATATACATACTGTAAGAGAGAAAAAGTGTAGACTAGTGAAACAAGAAGCAGCTGTGAAGAAAGAACATTTCCTGAAGTTTGAAGAAAGTAGGAAAGCTCCTGGTTTGTTTATAATACATTTCTCAGCCCCTCAAGGACAAAGATGTAACATAATTTGTGAGCACAGCCAGTTTTTGACCTTGTATGCTCAGGGAAAGGCTAGCCCTTGGAAAAAAGTCAGGGAAAATCAGAGAAATCTAAAAAAATCAGAGAAATTGCAAGTATCCATAGCTTTATTAAATGCCTCTCCAAAATATTCCCTGGAATCCACAGCAACTATTAAAATTCTGACTAACATATAGGAAGTTTAAACTAACATTTTAATATTACTAAATAATGCTATAAAAGATTCTTAATTATCTATACATGAACAGTGGGATGGATAACTATACGTAAGGGAAACATTATTAGCATTTCTTGCAATGACAAATTCTGGCTCTGGAGAAGCATGGTTGTAGTATGAAACGTTAGTGCCTAGGTCCAATAATTTACTTCACTTGAAGCTAATTGAAGGTGAACTTCCAAAGAAGTATTTGAATTTAAAAATGAGATTCCCCAGCATCTTAAAAATAAACAACAAATCACAGTAGTGAGTCAGAAAGATTCTCTACATACACCCTTCAACCTCAATCCTAAAGTCACAACCTATGGGGAAGAAATACGTACCTTTACAAAAAAAAAAATTAAACAGTCCATACCTCCACACAGTGGATAAATGACCTTCCAATCTACAACCTTGAGTCCTGCTACTCATATTGTGCAAGTTCTATATATGAACACAAAACGACCTGCTCAAACTGCTGGACAACCTGTGATTGGAATGTGACAATTTGGCAGCTGTAAAGTAAAAGCTATCTATCAAACATTTCATCAAAAGGATTGATCATCTTAGAAGTAACTGAGTTTCATTAAATAAAGTAGGTCTATTACAATGAATGCTATTCGCATCTTTTTAGGTTCATCTTCATGAATCAGAGCGTGGTTTTGGAACTATGTATCAAAAAAGCATCTGTTTTGTCAAAGTCTGAGTGTTTAATCCATGAGGTCATAGCTAAGTATCTCAGAGTTCATTTCTGGTATCCCTGGACATACTAGTTGGGAAGACTGAAGCTCCAAAGGTACTCAGGTTGGAAGAAACATGTTAGACACCCGTCAGTTGCGATTTTACACACTTACTAGGCTGCCCTAAATGAAGGAATATATGAGCATCACTTCTAGGTCTGATGACCTAATGTACATTTTGCTAGAGGTTGTTCAGGAAAAAGAGGAGTACCTGTTGTGCCTCTTACTATTAACACTCCCCTGCTTAACACATTCCCTCCAAGTTCCCTCTTCTTTTTTCAGTTCCCTGTAACTCACTTTTATTGTTAAGACAGTGCTACAACATTCCATTGCATTTGCACACAGAAAAAGTACTGGTCTTTAGACTCCCTCCACATTTGCCCAAGAAGTATGCTTAGTATTCCGGTATTTTAGGCAGAAAATCTCCTTTTACACTAGCATCACAGTGGACTAGAAAACTTTTAAAGTCAGGGAAGACTGATACAAATGCTACACTTTCAGACTTGTTGGCACATCTAAGAAAAGGAGTCTGAGAACTCTTAGCAAAAGGCAAACATAACCCTGACACTAGAACAGACCAACCAGGTCAATCAGGATTATCAATGTCTATGTCCTTACCATTCATGAGATTCTCAGAATAAGGTACGCACAAACCTCCCAACTATAAATGGGGAGCACCCAGACACCAGGGGAGTCCTGATTTTGTTGGGGCCATAAAAAGCCAACAGATGAGGATGTTCTTAGTGAGTAAAGTAAGAGACAGATCTCTCATTGGTGAACAGAAGAGTGAAGCAGCCAGCTGCAGCTCTGACAGGGTGTTCAAATCATACAGGGGATTCAATTACCAATTAATGCACCTGTTCTACAGGGTTACCCATTCTATAGGTTACAGCTACTACATGAGAGAACACCACACATGCCCTGCCTTGACAGTCAAACACAAGGTGGTGTTGCTGCCCTATGGAAGTGGCACTCTGGTATCTTGAGCACACTTGCACACCAGCTCAAGTCCTAGCATACTGAAGTTCTGCCTTTATTTCTCTGAATACCAGTGAACTTGGACTGAGGCCAACACAAACAAGAAATTCAAGGCAACCTGGGTGAGCAGGAGACTTTCAAAGGTCACACTTCAAGAATGGGGCTAGTCTCATCACAATGGCAAGGACCACTTAATCCCAAGTAATGCTTCTGCCACAGCAGCACCTTGTCCCAATCCAGATTCATGGTCTGGGAATACCATCTGGTGGAAGCCGTAACAAAAGCTGTTACAACAGTGGTTGTAGGGTGATTGATCTGGAGTTCTCTGTTCTGGGCACAAAAGAAAACATAACAGGTTTCTCACTGTTGCTCATTGCCTGACACCAATATAAAAACAAACAAAACAAAAAACCCACAAACCTGAGAAGGGACAAAGGGACAGGTATTTTAATTCCCATCTTAATTTCACTCAACTTCTATAGCATTTCTCCTTTCAGCATGTTAAGGTCACTTGCTATAACCAAGTAAAATCTAGTCTTTACGAAGAAGGGACCTTTACTATTCCGCCCCCCACCTCACCATCCCCCCAAAAAGTGGCTCTGCATGGAGTCTCTGGCTGAGAGACTACTCAAGTAGCCCTAACACCACTTTGGTAGCCCCCCTACAGCATCTAGCTCTCAGTTATTTCCTGAAAGAGGGAAGAAATACAGACACACATTTTTATGCAACTTCAGTCTAGGTTTTGTTCCACTGTGCTTTATCAGAACTCTCTAGAAGACCACTAAACAGCCTTTTTATCCATTTGTTGATTAGATCCTTTGGCAAAGGCTCCCTTGCAGTTAACTTTCGTAAAGGAGAGGGAAGGGGCAGACTTTCCAAGCTCCTTCAGGCTATAGAGGGAAGACTCAGTTTATCACTAGCAGAACTCCGAAATATGTAGTCCATATGTTTTATGAATAAAGCATGTCCCTTCAATTTTTCTTGAATGCTAGACAGTTCTTTTGTTTCTGCAATGCCTGTAACAATATGCTTACATTCTCGTTGGCTCCCCATGCTGCTTACAAAAGAATGTAAGGTGGAATGTAACTTAATTTAAACATCCTAGAGATCTGCAGATCTCTGGAAGTAGGTGATCCCCAACATGCTATAGCTTCCCTGTTCCCAAAGGGGAACAGGCCTACAAATCAATACACATTTTAGACTGAACTCTAATTCAGTACTAGAGAAGCATTTACCAATTGGAACTACACATAGGCATAGATAGAGCAAATCATTTGCAAGTCTAATGCCACATGGTTGCAGATACCTGAATGTGGCTCCAAGACACAGACACCATTTACCCAGCTGTCAATACTGAATGCCTCAGTATATACAGTGCTGTTCACAGGTCCCACAAACTATTTCCCCAGGTAACCACTCGCATGTCAGAGCATGAAGCACATCTGTCAAGGCCAGTGATGCTGCTTGAGTTTGGGTGGGAATTATATCAGTAGATGAAGGGTAAAGCTCAGACTCCAGGTTGTGTTCAGACATGCTATTTTGACAATTGCTACATGAAAGTAACCCCAAGAAGGATCCAATCAGTGTAAGGTGGCTTACTTTTTGATATACTAGGCTAGGCTGCCAGGAAACAACTTTATGATTTGGGGAAAAAGAAAGTAGTGTTAATACAAGAGTACGGTTGTCTTCATCAGTTGGAATCCAAGACAGTCTTAGAACACACCACCACAAAATACTGCAGAATGGATTCTCCATGGCTTTGATTTCTTTTTAACCACTACTCTCCATTCTCACAGTGAACAATTATGAAGACAGAAAGTTTTTGACTTCTGTGAAAAAAATTTTGAAAAAATACTCTTGGGCACACTCAACAGGCATGTTAGGACACAACAATGGGTAAGAATTGAGAATAGTCTACCTTCCAGCAGACAAAGCTCTGCAGGCTTTTTTCACCCCTCTCACTTCTCTGAAAAAAAAACAGAAAACCAAAAACGCCACACAAACAAGAAAGAACACAGAAATGGATTTCACTCTCTTTTAATGAAACTAGGTTTGCAATATATACAACTGTTGCGGTATTACAAACCCAGAGAGGCAAAACACTGCTTATCACTCCAAGCACAGTATACCTCTACACTTTCTTGGAGAAACCGTAGTTTAGCCTCCCCAACACACAGAGTTCTCTTCCAGTAATTATTTTTCTCCCCTCCTCCCCTACTTCAGCCCTAAGCTTTAACCTCCATCCATCTCAACCTCCTCATGTTTAGAAATGCTTTAGCCATACAAATATGGTAAGAATAAATGTATTTTTCTCCTCCAAATTCCAAGTGCAGTACATATGTGCATCCATGTATATAACTGCATCTTTCTACTGATTGGGCGTTTAATTACTGGCTGAATTTAATAAACAAACCTCAAAATAACTTGAATAGTAGATACCAACAAGTGAACATCTGTTGTCAAAGTGATTGGTACAATCCTTAGACACGAGTTGCTAGGAAATAAAGGTAAAAAGAAACATCCTAATTCAGAATACAGATTCAAACAGGACTGACTGAGACCTGGCCAGACAAAGAACATGCTCACTTTTGTTTGCACTGATCTCTGTGGATAGCCCGTATCAGAGATTGCTCATGCAATCTCCCTGAGAAAAACCTGCTTTCACTACCCTGCTAAACCTCTCAAATACTGTCTACTAGGATCTATTGGTAATTCAACCATTTGATTTCACCTGGGATCACTGAGTTTCTGCAAATGGAGACATGTGAACAGGTACAATGGGAAAAGAACTACTTCCCTGAGTACTTCCCCAGACACACATATATTAAAGCACAGGGACCAAGGCAAAATTAAGAGCCAAATTTTTTTTAGTATCTCTAGTTGCAGTTTGCCACAAAGTCGGGTTCCAAGCTTACAGGCTGACTGTCAAAAATACTCCAAAGACCTCTGATATGTTTGTTAATCATGACAACTCCAAAATACTCTTTACACTCATTCTTACAATTATGTCAGTAAGTGTATTTGGGGTTTCTAACACCTAACCAGTTCTTACAGCATAGTCACCTGTACAGAAATCCAGTCCAACACTTCTAGAAACACTAGCTATCTGTTACTGCAAGATTAGGGCTAAATCTCTACTAGAAGATGCTGACAAATACAAGGAACATGTATTTGGTGATGATCAGACAAAAGTTAAAAACTACGACCTTCAGATTGGAACCAAATTATGAACTGAGCAGTTCAGAGGGCACAACTTGCTCATGAAAGTTAATCACCCTGTGCAATACCATACTGCAACAGGAGCTTGCAGAAATTCTACGTGATGGCTGAAAGGAGGCACTTCTTAACACAAAATGCTAAGACAGACTACCTCCTGCCACAGACCTTGAGAACATAATGTAATTTCAAAGAGATTCATGACTTGCAGTGGAACAGTTATTTTGATAGACACACAGATACATACTCATCACTTGCTTTTATGCTTTGTCTGATAATATTGATGCAAATGAAAGAAACTACATCCCAGAACTGTAGTATCTTGCTCATTATACTTCATTATATCAAGAACTGGTTAACACAAGCACACAGCTCCACCCCACATATCCTAACTTCCTATCATAAAATCTAGGTATCAATTGCTGTTCAATCAGCATGTTTTTCAAAAGCTTTTGCTAGATGAGAACTAAGGAGATTTCACCTAAATGAAAAACCCATTAAGCGGAGCTTAACACACACTCCAACATTCTCTTATGCAGTTAAGAAAGTTGTCCTTAAGTCATTCTTGTTTCATTATGAAACCTTTTGTTTCAACGGTTTTACTGAATAAGAAAAATCTGATCAGCCACCTAGTAGTGCCAATTTCTAGAATTTGACTGTAGAAAATGAGATGCTTAGAAGAAGCCTCTCTAGGTCACAGCATTTTTTTTAGTCTTTGGCAAAAAACTAGGAAAGTAAAAACTTAAGCCCTCAGAGGTTTACAGGGTTTAACACAAAGATTTTCTATTTTGAAGTATTTGTAAGCTTTCAAGTACTACAGTAATATTCAGAAACTATGGAGTTAAAGTTGATTTCCCACATAAAACATAGGCCTTTGCCAAAGTAGTGTCGCGTGGGGAAAAAAGAGAAAAAATACACGCATATCAAAGCAACCAACTAGTGACTCAATACTTCCCAAGTGCTTGTATTTTACATCTCTGCAGATAAGATAGTTAAAGAACTAGAGAAGTGACTAGAAAAGTGCCAGTCCTGTACAACTGGCAGCTTTCCTTCTGCACCAAGTACACTAAGCAGGAACTAGTTAATTTGCTCTATAGCAGGAAAAAGCACTGCCATAAACACATTTAAAAGATGTGGGTATCTGGAATCTTTTAAAGAATCTATAACATGTCACCCAAAGGATTTCTTATTGTTGTACAATGCCTTATGCGTTGTTAAAATCCAGACCATTTCTACCCAAACTGCTGACATGCCCCACAGGACAGTTGCTCTAACATTCTTGTCAGTCACAGCAGCATACAAGGCATAAAAAATACAGATTAAGTAACCCCAGTTATACTCGTCTCCTGCCTTAACTGAGCTTTCTACTCTCTTTTTTCTTTTCCCATCCATTCTTGTTTTCATCTTCCCTACCTTTAATTGCATCCTTGATTGCCTCCCATCTCCCAGGGAGTATCACACTTACTCCACCAGGAAACAGGCCCACATATTTCTGCTGGAAGTGGGACATAACCAGCCACCACTTATCTGCTGGTCAGACTCCCCAAAACACCCATCTTTTCAACCTAACTCACAAGAGCAGACATATTTTCCAGTGACTACAACATAAAAAGACTAGGCACTCAAGCGTTTCATAGAATCTTTTTGTCTTTTCAAACATTGCTCCATTAGGAGTTCAGACTATCTGTTAATAGCTAGGATTAATCAGTTAGCCCAGCTGACAGTATCAAAACCAGTCTAAATCCCAGATCTGCACAACACACCCATCATCAAAATAAGCATTTCTTCAGTTAAAACAGTCTCAGCTAGCTCTTTTCACTAAACTTGTGTAAAAATCCTTTTCCACACAAAGCATGTTGGCGACACATAACAGCCATTAAGAATTTTTTAACTAGGGAGATTCCTTCTCTCAGCCACAGTGGGTGCCTAAACCTGGTACAATTTGTGATGCTTGAAGGAATCGGTCCTTCTATTGATGAACAGAAGTGCTAATCTCTTCAAGTCACAAAGACACCTAAGGCTACCCAAATTACAGCTATTTGCATTTACAGCTTTGCCTGTACAGTTTGCTACCCATTTGAAGAACCTGATCCAGTTCCTAAGGAGCCTGAAGTCAGCTTGTAACCAAGCATTTATGTGTCATGTCACCCTAGTGAGTTAAGTATAATGAAAAAACCTGCAACACCCCACCCCAAGAAACAAACAGAAAAACACACCCCCAACCCCCCAAAAAACCCCAATAGGTAAGTCCAAAAATGAGACTGAATTCACAGAATTGTTCATCCATTAAATCACTTTGGGAAACTACGCAAAATTAAGTCTTACTTAACAGTAAGAATGAAATGCTATGTTGTTTGGAGTTTTTTTTCTTAGAAAGGTGGAAAATCTAGAATAACAGAGAAGATCCATTTTACAACTCAAGTCTCTACTCACGGGGCCACTAGTCAGTTCCCCTCCAGCCAGGAATCCTACTAGCTGTAGCAATTAACAGCCTTGTATTAAATCTTCTGTTAAAAACATAACTCTACTCAATGTACGCAACATTTTTTGTTTGCCCTGTTTCAAACTACCTACCAAAGCAAGAAGCTTCAGAACCGGTAGCATGCAACAACACAAGGGTCAGAATGCATGTCTAGCCCCACTGATTCCAGACGAACAATTCTCACACACTATGTTACCAAGTACCAGTCTCAACTCTTCTCTTGCTGATTGTATTAACTGAGGGGAGACAGATACTTGTTAACACTGCTACACAGATGTAAGAGACACAACCAGGGCAGATAACCCATCAGGAAGAGTAGTATATAGTAAATGGAGTAGAGAAGAATCCTAATGGCACATTTTTATTTTCCCCCAGTACCTTCTCATTTAGACATCACCCAAAAAGGCAAACAGGAGAGCCAATGACCAGAAATTTAGACTTGACATTTCTGTGTTTTATATACTGAATGCTATTTGCCTATTCATCTGAAGCTACTAAAACCAAACATTTAGAGAGGAGAAGGCTTCAGGGAATTAATTCTCGTCTAGTGATGGGGGGGATAGGGAGAAGAAAGGTGGTGTGGAAACAAATCCTGTATGCCAAGTCCCAGATTTGAAGAAAGCTGTGAGTCTTTACAAGTAAGACTTTGTAGACAAGACTTATGAACTACACAAGTGATGTATTTTAAAGATGAGAATTAGTGAAAAGTAGAACATGGGAGTGTTGCATTCATTTTCTCATGACAGTATGTCAGCTATGCAGAAGAGATACAACTCTGTGCTGCCACAGCAGGGGACGTCCCCTTCTAATCCTATGTTCATTTAATGCCTATGAACTAGCTATTACTCAAAATGTCTGCTCCTGACAGTCATCTCACTAGTTGGTTTTGATATTCTGAAGTCAACACAAGAAAGTCAATTCTAAAGAACTGAGCTAGTTTTTCAGTATCATCCAGTGACAAATTAGTGAAAAACAACTGCTTAATTTCCCAGCATGCTTTCAGGTACAAAGAGTGTACAGAGAAAAGTTTTCTATGGTTAACAGACAAGATTTTCCTTACAAGGCTAACTGTGCTATACTAGAACTTCAGGCAAGTATTAATACTGCTTGGAATTTCTTGCTTTTTGTTTAGAAAGACAGATGAGGTTATTCTCTTCCTGCATTATACACATTAAAAACATCATTTTAGACAATTCCTAAAAGTCCATGCAGGCTTATCTTCATTAGTGCTAAGCTCACAGAAGCTCACATAGCTCAGACTAATTCACAGCAGTTCACTTGAAAAATTATTACCTGTATCAAAGCCAGTAAACAAGCTTCTCATCCACATGACAGTGTTTTAATAGACTCAGCTGAACGCATCCACAGAAAATGCTTCTTGGTATTTCTGCAGGATTTTTAAACTGGCACTTGTTTTAGCTACCTAACCACTCCACTCTAGTCAACCTTCTACAGAAACATCAGTGACAAGGCTCAGCTTATTTCAGTAACACTAGCTGAACTTCGCAGCATTATTTCTCTCCCTACCGTCTTCTGTCAACTAGAGTTCAATGTCTCAGCTACGCTGAAACTAACATACACAGGATCAACAATCATTTCTTAGGAGATGCTCAAGTGACTATAAAAAAAGTAATTTACACAAAACTTGATGTACAAGGCAAGACTATATTCACTCATTACATACCCATGAGAAAGCTACTAATACATTAGAATGGGTTGAAACAAGAGTATAAAAGTATTACAGATATTTTTAAAAAAGAGCATGTGTGATTCACTTGAAACTTCTGATCACACAAGTTATATAATTAATAACCTAAAGCTGTACTGAAAGCATGCAAATAAGACTGATACAGGCATTGTTGTAATTGCCCCTGGACTAAAGCATAGTTTACTATGTCTTTAAAATGCTGTATGACAGTTACAGGCTTGCACCATGTAGAAGTATTTTTTGGAGTCTGGGTAATTAAAAGATTAAATGACAGAAACACTAACAAATGTCACATAGTTTGTTTTCACACAAAGTTATTAAAACTAGGTACACTCCAGCATACCTGATGGACAACTTAAGGCTCCATGGGCATAAAAACTGCTTCTGCAAGCACTGGGTTTTAACAAGCTTCATTGTCTAACTGTAATATACAACCTTCAGGCACTTCAAAATGTGATGCTTACATGGCAGTATAAACATGATCACTTATTGAAACGCTTCCTGCATTTCAACTTTTTAAGAATATTGCTTTTACACTCAAAAAGGAGTTAAACCTGCCATCACCAGCTGATTACTGCAGAAATTTAGCATACGGCAATCGGGACGACACACACATCTTCATGTGCTGACTTCACCGACACAAGATTCCTCTAATCAGCAGGACTAAAAAGAAAATTTTAAGCTTGGGAAAAGAGTATTTTGCATAGGAAACCTATCTAAGCAATACTCGGAAGAAATAGGGATAGAAAGAGGGGCAGAAGTTGAGTAGTGCATAGTAAAAGCCTAAATTGACTTGGCTACTTCAGAAAAAAACTTGGATGCCAAACCCATCTAAGAATTTTCAATATCTTGCTAGAGGACAGTGTAATGTTCTGAGGCAGCATTGCAATAATCACTGATCAACCCTGAAAACAGTGTTCAACACTCTTAGGAACAACGACCCATTTAGCCTAGTATTCCATTTTAATTTGAAGTAAGATTAGCAAGGGGAGCATTGACCCAAATATTCTTAATTTTCCTACCACAAAGAAACTTCAGAGTACTGTATAGAGTCTGGTGGCTATAAGTGACAAATTGATTACTTTGAATTTAGAGCATTAGTCCTCTGGAAGCCTGTTTTAGGAAATAAAACCACTAATGTTTGAGCTACAAGTGTAGTTTACTAACACACAGCTCATTCAAAAAACAAAACATGTTGAATACTCCACTTGCAGATTTTACACTGACACTTCCTTACAGAGCCGCTTATGACATCTTCCCCAACCCTCAGGTTCTTTGAAGCAGTTACATGGATTAGTTTTCCCCCAAGTTATGTTCTTCAGGTAGCTCAAGAGATGTTTTATTTCATTGCTATGCATCACATGCTAAGCGATTCACCCCAAAGGTTATGAGTTGACCACTGTTACACTCACCACAAATGTAGATACTCCACAAGAAGTGGACACTTGACTAGTATTAAAGATTCCACAGCTGAGGAATGATTAAGGCCCTGCCCGTAACCTCATTTATTACTCCTGACTTTGACAAATTCTGGATGGAAGAACTAAGGCTAAAAACACGCTCTGTTACCAATCAGAACATACACAGTTTCAATATAATAAAAAGCTTTACAGAAGAAGGTTGCTGAATCCTTCATGTAATTTGAATTTGAGAAGCCAGCTTAACACTGAACAAGTTAGAACTTTCGTTCAGGTTTTCTGATACCCAAAATCCACTGCTTCCCAACAAATTCAAAGAAACTGTAAACAAGTATCCACCTCAGTTTAATAGAAAGCTAATAACAGCCTTAAAAAAATCCACACTCAAGGATTTCAGTAAATACATATTGTCAGCAACAAATCGAGTACATACAAACAAGAAGCCAGATACAGAAAGTGAAAAGTCTGGTTACACAGAAAAATCAGATTACATTTTTGCAAGAAGAAACTTAAAAATCTTAAGTTTCCTGGATCAGTGAAGGAGAAATTCCTTAAAGCTACGAAGGTGTTTCAGCCTCTATCCCCACCAACCTCAACAGGCCGGGACAAGTGCAATACCACAGACACACACAGCATTGCAACTGATCCCAACCTGTGTAGAAAGGGGTACAATTTTTCCACACTGACTGACTGACTTGTCACTGCCACAGTCAGTTTTGCATGGATTTGCACAGCAGAGTATCATACAGCTGGATGCAAACCTGCAAAACTAACCAGAGAACAGTGTTCAATTAAACAACAAATAAATTGTAAGACATGCTGAATATGTAGTTCTACAGCTAGCAGTACTTTAAGTGCTTATAATGCAGTAGATTAGTGAACACTACCTGCACTATAAGCACTTTAGTGCTACAAGAGCTGTCATTCACTAGACTGCTGTTAAAATAAGGAAGGCCACAAAATATCCCATACCCAGCAGAAAGCATTCAAACGCCTTGATGTAGATTATAACAGGCCACCATCAGTTTTGCATAGATTTGCACAACTACACTCTTCTTGTAGTGCAACTATGCAAAACTAACAGAAGACTGCAAAGCAGAAAACTACTGGAACATCTACAGTCTTAACCTGAGTGACTGGATGAAGACATAACTTCTTATGCCAGAAGGAGCACTTAGGGCAGTAGATGCTAATCTACTTCACTATCTGCACTAGATGCACCTTAGTACAAAAAGCACTTGACACCACCACACTGTACCTTTCCAATCTCTGAAGTCCTGCAAGATCTCCTGAGGCAGTTGTCAACATAATGCTACAAGTGCCTTCACTGCAGTAGGTTCTATATATCACTACCTGCACTGTAAGCACTTTGACATTACTCTGACGCAACCAGCGTTTTTAGTAATTCAAGGTATGTTGTCTACCTTGTACCTGCTGAAAGAAAAGAAGAAAGTGAGTATTTGATCAGGTTTTGAATTGCACACCTTTGACAACCAAGCTTTAGAACAAATATTCACACTTTGTTTCAGGGCTAAAGACCTCCTTCAGAGTAAGCTGAAGCAGTGCATTAGCCCAATCCAGGACTCTTACACACAATACTAGGTGTTATCAGAATTAATGCCAATTGACAGCAGAAGAGCCCAATTGTGAAAATCAGTCAACTGCTTCTCCCATACCATTCTCAGAACACCATCACAACTTGTGGAAATAAAAATAACTGTTAGTTTTCAAACACCAATCTAAAATAGGCTAAGAACTCCCACCGCCTCTCCTCAATAAAAAAAGGATAAGGCCAATAAGTATAAAAAAATACAAAGAAAGTTTACGCCCAATTCTAGATAACCAGGAGTTTAAAACTTATATTGAACAGATGATACCATCAGCTTTCTGAAGTCCAGAAATCATCTTATGACATGCCAGGTGCTCTCTTAAGTTTTCCAATTACTTGCTTTTCTGGCAGAACATTTGCTGCTGCTGCCACAGACACCCTGCCTCAAAATACAATTCCTACCATTGTATTTAGATTGGCCTATCCAACAACAAAAAGCAGTTTCTAATGTTGGCTGTAAAATATACTACCACAACCAAATTACAGCTATTTATTACAGACCCAAGATTCAATGAAGCAGGACAGCGCTATATGCAAAATTTGAAAGCGCATTTTATTTCTTAGTAGGAATACGGACTTGAAGGATCATGTAAATGTAGTCTCTCTTACTTGATATTTATAGCAAGCTTAATGTAACACTTCGAAACTACAAGAAAACTGTAACTTCTTAAGACCGAAAAAAGAGCTCTGCTCAACAGGAAAAAAAAAATCCCAGATATCTAATTTCAACATTTTTAAGACTCACTGTCCAGCTGCTTTAGTTGGATAAATGAGTGCTTGAAAAATTTGTATTATTCTCCTCTAAATGAATGAAATTGTGGATTGTTACCGACACGTGCCTCCAATCCCAAGGAACTCTTTGGAATTTAGTGCTCTTAACCAAAGTCTCGGGCTCAGCCTCAAATGCACTGGTTCTGCCTCTACATTTTAAGAAATAAATTATTAACAAAAGAAAAAACTTACCTTTCTCTGTGAAAAGTAACTTCCTTCACGAATACGCTACTGCAACATCCACCGAAAACTTCATTATTTCCTCCTGCACATGTCGATACTGCAAAAAAAAAAAACCCCATCAAGTTATTGGCTTTTTGTTGCTGAGGCGAGAACAAAGTCACCGAGCAAGTTCCCGAACACCAGGGCTCCCCATCCCCACTCCATCCCCGCGGAGGGCGCGAAACGGTACGGTACCCCCTCAGGCGGCGAGAAACCGCCCCGTGCGACACCCCACATGCGGGCTCCCCCCTTTCCCGAGAACCAACCCCCGCCGGGGACCCCTCCGGACCGGCCGCTGCCGCTTCGGCGGCCCGGCGCGGCCCACGGAGGCCGGTCCGGGGCGGCGGGCGCCGCCGCCGTGGCCGCAGGCCCTGCCCGGGCCGGGCCCGCTCCCCTCACCGCGCAGCACGTGCTCCTGCGAGAACACAGGGGCGGCCGCGCGTACCGCACCCGCCAGGGGGCGCCGCCGCCGGCAGCGCGGAGGTCACAGCCCGGCTACGGCGTGACGCCCCCCCCGCCCCCAACCGCCCGGCCGGGCCCGCCGAGCCCCGCAGCCCGGGCGGAGGGGAAGGGGCCGGGCCCGCCCGCTCCCGGGGGCCGCCCGGGCCGGGAAAAGGCTGCGGCGGGGGGAGGGGAAGCGGCTCCCCGGACCGCCGCTGCCCACATGCGGCTCCGGGCCTAACAGGGAACAATCGGCCCCAGCACGCAGCCGCCGCCATGTCCCCCGCCTCCTCCCCCTGCCCAGCAACATGGCGCCGCCGAGGCTCCGCAGCTGCCGCCGCGCCGATTTCGTAATGAAGCCCGCGGCTCCCGAGCGGCGGTGGCGGCGCGGGGCCCGCCCGCTGCCCCCCGCCCGCCGGCCCGGGAGAGGCGGGGAGCCCACGCCCGACCGCCCGCGCCCCAGTGGGGTGGGGGGGGGGGAAGAGGAGGGCCCGCCGCCCCCGCCCCTCCTGCGAACAAAAGCCCATGCGGAGGGGCCCGGGACGCGCTCGCAGCCCGCGGCGCTGCCCCCTCCCCGGGGCCCCGCGCCCCCTCCCCCGGGGGCGGCGGAGCACAAAGCGCCTCCGCCGGGAACTCCCCGAGAGCGCCCCCCCCCCCCCCCCCGCCCGTCCCCCCTCCCTCCCCGCCCGCCGCCGCCTCTTTTACCGCCGCTGCCGTTCCCCGAGCTGGGCGTGGGCGGCGAGCGGAGCCCCCGCGCCGTCGCGGCCTCTGCCCCATGTGCGGCTTTGTTCTGGTGCCGCCAACTCCCCCCCGCAGCCGCGGCGGGCACGGCGCAAACTTTCCCGGACGGGCCTTCCCCCGCGGGCCGCGGGGGCAGAAACCCCCGCCCGCCCGCCCGCTCCCACCCCCGGCCCCGGGCAGCTGCCATTGTGCCGCGCGCGGCGCCCTGCCCGCCCCGGGGGCTCGGCCGCCGCCGGCCGCTCCCCGCGCCGGCCCGGCGGGCCGCCCCGGGCCCGGAGCGCGGCGGGGGGGGGGGCGGGAAGGGGGCGGCGGGACTCACTGCAGCAGCGAGCGGCGCGCACGCTTTTTCAAATCTCCCTCATTCCGGCCCCTCCCGCCCCGTGTGCGAGCTCGGGAGGCGCCGCCGCCGCGGCGGCCGCTGCCATGCGCCCTGCTCCCGCTCCCCCCCCGCCGCCCACCCACACCCCCTCCCGCCGCCCCGGCCACTCACAGCGGCCCACCAGCACCCCCCGCGCCGCCACCGCTGCCTCCGCGCCGCGCTGCCTCTCCGGGCTCGCCCCCCGCGCCGGGCGGCCGCCGGCGCCTCACAACAGGTTTCCTGTCAGCGACACGCGCGCGGCAGCGACACTCACCAGCCAGCGGCGGCCGCCGCCACCATCTTCCCTCCTCCCGCGGCCCCCGGCGCCCTGCGCGGCGGGGCCAGCCCAGCCCAGCCGAGGGGAGCCGCGCCGCTCCCCGGCGGGGCGGATGGGGGGCGGGGGGGAGGGAAGTGGCGCGAAGGCAGGTCCCGGCGGCAGCGGCGGCCGGGCTCGGGGACCATGTGGGTGAATGAAGGGCGGCGGCTCCCGCCTCAACGTAAATATCCACAAGCCCCGCTCCGCCCTCATTAGAATAGAAAACAAAGTGCTTCCGAGCGCCGCGCCGCCCAATCGCCGGCCGCGGCCCCCCGCCCCCGCCCGCCGCCGCCGCCTGCTGCGATTCATCCACACACCAGGCATGCACCGAGCCAGCCGCCCGCCCGCCCGGCCTGCGCCGCGCCGCGCCGCCCGGGCACCTCCGCCGCCGCAAACTTTGTCTCCGCCGTTCCGCTGGGGGCCGGGCCGCGGCGGGGGAGCGCGGTGCCCGCCGCGCCGCGCCGCGCCGCGCAGGGCTCCCGCTGGGGGATGGCAGTGCGGCGCGCATCCTGCCTGCGCAGGCGGTGGGGAAGGGGAGGGGAGGGCAGGCGCGGGGTGGGGGATGCACATGGTGGCCCCGCGCTCAGGGGAGGGCCGGGCGGAGGCCTGGCCGCGGGGGGCGGGCTGGGCAGGGCAGGGCCGCGGCGGGCCGAGCAGGGCCCGCCCGCTGCCGCCTCGCGAAGTTGCGCGCGGTGGGCAAGCAGGGGGCGCCGCGCCCGTCCCACCCCCCACCCGCGGCCCCGGCCCCACGCGGAGCCGCGGAAGGGAGGGTGGTCCCCCCGGTGGCTGCACTTGTCCGAGGGGAACGCCTGCACTTGCGCCCGGCCGAAAGGGGTGACAGGAAACCCACATCGCAAGGATGCGAGTGGGAAGCTGGCGGGGAGGGGGAGCAGCAGCATCCTGCGCCGTTCCCGGGCCGCCGCTTTTGGCTGGCGGTCCCACCCGCGACTCGCGGTTCCCAGGCGGGAACCCCAGGGCGGCTGCACGGGGCTCCGGCCGGTGCCACCCGCGGCGGTCGGCAGCCTCCCTCTCTCCCTCCCTCCCTCTCTCCGGGCGCGCTGGCGGGAGCAGCGCGCTTTCCCCGAGCAGACGTGCCCTTCCTGGAGCCACCATTAACTGCAGCTCCCGCAGGCGCGGGCGGGGACCCGAGGCCGGGGACGGCAGAGACGGGGCAACGTGGTGCTGCAAGAGCAGAGAGTGCCAGGACCTGTGGGATGCGCTTTGTCGCAAAGCTGCGTAGATAGGGGGAAAAGTGTTCGAAATGACATGTGCGTAAAAAATTCCTAGGTTTTTCTATGGCCCTGTGTCGTCGTCGCTTTTGGCACAGTTTTCTGGACTCAAAGCAGGTAGAAAGTGACGGTTATAGACCAACGTACTTTTCCATGACATAGATGCTTATTTTACAAAGATGTATTTAATTTTATATTTCAAAAGGTGAGTGTGCCTTTAGTTATGTATATTTTACACAACAGTGATATTTTATAGACCAGCATTTCTGCAGTTCCTTATGTTGTTATAAATGGAGAAATCACTTCGTCTTCCAAATAAAAAGACCAGGAGAATTGTAGTCTGAATTTGCCATTTCCAAAGAACTTTGAGTTTTTGATTGTTCGCGGATCATTACAATGATTTCTGCAGACAATAGAATATTTTTTTTATCAGTTATTCTAGTTACCTTCACTATACAGCAGGAAAAGTACGCTTGTTCTCAGTGTGTCTTGTAGTTGTTCTGAATAGGATGCTAGTCGTTCCTAAGCTAGTAACTACATTTCATTAAAGCCACAACATTATCTTTTTAGGAAATTTTGCTGCATTTGAGCCTGCGGAAAGTAATAAACATTCAGAGAGTATTTTTTTTTAGCGTTTATGTGTGATGTTGAATGTCACAGAACTTGACAGTGAGGTTTTTTCATCCACACTCTTGAGGTTTTGGGTTTTTTAGCTTAGATATGCACAAAAATCTATTTTACAATACTATATTTGATAAAGGACCATTTCAATGAAAACCAGAGGTTCTTTCTTTTTAAAACTGTGGTAATAAAAAATGTAGTTTGTTTTGTATTGTATTTTAGTAATGTCAAAGTTGTTCTCCCTTGCAGCTGAGGCACCTTTCCCACTCCTTAACCCTATTCCCACCCACCATTTCTTTATTTTTCCTTTTTTTCTTCCTCCTTTTTTTTTTCTGTTCTCCTGTTACCTTTGGCAGAAAAGGCCAACGAAAGGTAATCAATAAGATGCAAAAATATGCTTATTTTTGTTCTTACTGCTTCTGATGCACTCCAGGCCTTACCAAAGTTGGTGGCGATAGTCCTGCTGATTGAACAGGTAAGATTTAAATTCTTCTCTTGCATCCAAAGATTCCAAATGGCTTTCGCAAAGCTGGGCAAGTATCATCTCCCCAGACTCTACAGTAAATGAAGTGATAGGGAAAGTAACGTCGCGTTATACCAAACTGTCCACTGGCTGAAAAGAGCCAACAAAAGCGTAAGTGAGAAAAAGAATTGCAAGACTAATTTTTTTTTCAGTGGCTTTATTCATTTGCAACAGAGGGGAAATACTGAATTCAGGACCTGTCTGTGTTCCTCTCACCATACCTGGAAGAAACATGCCATTGATGAAGAAAATTAAATATAGTATTTTACTGATCCAAATGGTTATGCCCATAGGATCCAGTCCGGCTTCTGCTGTAACCAGTGGAATGGTCTTCATAAAGCCCCTGGGCACATAGGTCGTCCACGAGCACACGTGTCGCTGTATTTTGTGTTTCATAGGTCTAGTGGGTTCTACAGATAACTTTCTTTGAAGGTAGCTTTGGAGTAGAATCCACTAAATGAGTACTGGTTTCCTGAGAGGAAAACTGACATGACTGTGAATTCCTTTGAAGTGGAAATCTGTTACACAGTAAATACTGTTCTGTATCTTGCAGAAAATACTCAGAAATTAAGGCCCAAAGATTACTTTTCTTTAACATGTACTAACTCATCTGTTTGTTCATTATGGAGTGCTGCCCATCTTAATTTTTCTTTACTACAGTAGCTGAGCACATCACATTTATCATATTTACTTTCACAACACAGTGTGACATGGCAATTACTATTCCCATGTTACAGATAAAGAGTCTGACATAATAAGGAACAGAAGTTGGCTTTTTCAAAGCCAAGCCTGACACCCTAAGTAAGGCCAGTTTTCTTTGTTTTAATTGATACAAAGAGTATGGAATAAATCAGTATCCTTTATATATCACTCAAGATCACAGGTAATGCGTATGTTATGCAATACACACTATTAAGAAATCTTAGGAAATAGCTAATTTAGGAAGCTACCCCTAAAAAGAAAAGAAAAAATATTATCTGAAGTAAAACTAAAACTTTTACAAGTTTGTTAAACATCATTATCTAATGAGATGTACAGTAGTGGAGCCAGCTCCTTGTCCACTTGCAGTTCCTAGACTAAAGAGACTGAGGGTTATTTAAAAAAGTTTGCAACATTCTTTTTGGTGATTTTAGGGTCATGTGTTTCTAAAAAAATAACTGAACTGAGTAGTGATAGACCAACAGAAGGTGCTCTACTTTGGTATTTTACTCCCAACTTTAAAAATTCCCCTTTTTTAAATTTGTATTATTATTCAAAACTTTACAATCTGTTTATCTGTAGCAGAGGTGACAGATTTCGGTCAGAAAGAAGAAAACAGGATGAAAAATCCCCCCAAAACCTTTTTACATTTACCTATCATTGCTGATGCATGATCCGTTTAAAATTAAAAAAAATGAACTTGTCTGAAGTAAAACATTTTGGAATTACTGATTTTTCGGAGCTAATTCTCACTATTCCACTTACAGATACAAGAATACTAAATAAAATTGACAGAACAGCAAACAAAAATGCTGTAAAGAGGCTTCTCTGGTTTTAGGGTTAAAATTTACTTTCCAGTCATACCATTTTTTTAGAAACAAGCCTTTAATTCCTGCACATTTTATCATACTCAAGTACACATGAATCATAGTTCCAAATATTTATATTTAGAAGGAGGAATGTACTCTGGAGGGAGGTGAGTTATAACAAGATATAGGAATCCTCAGTCACAGACAGTTAAACATCTATATCTGATTATTATTCTTGGGAGTTTAGTACTGTTATCATTCAACCATTAATTTTATTTCCCAGTGTTTATGATGTTATCCTATCTGGTGATCAGTGTTTTCACAGACTCTACCTGTTCATTTCACTTGTAAAAATGTTCCCCTTTAGATATTAGTTTCATTTGGGGTATAGAAGTCTCTAATTTGTGGGTGTATTTCAGCATCTGTGGAGCGATGAAAATTTAACTGCTGAAGCAGCATGGAAAGAGGGAACGTTTATAACTCGAGAGTTGCATTTGCAGCTGTGGTTCCCTTATCTTTGGGCTCCTCTACGGCTCAAGATTTGCATGCTCTGAGGCTGGAGTGGCTGGGTACAGGCAGGAGGGCTCTTCCCCCCTCTCTCTCAGGCTGGCCAAAATCATCTGCTTCTGTGATTTTTATGGAGCCAGGTTTTGCTGCAAGGTGTGCCTTGGGTTTCTTGAGAATGCTAATAAGAAACTGGAAATGCTCCTTCTCATTAGGATGTTGGGCTATTCTGAAATAATTTGGAGAGATGTTAGTGAGATCTAAACTCAGCTATAGGAAGCAAACGTGTTTCTGGGAAAAGAAGGGCTGAAGATAAGCTGCTTCATCTTTGACTATTCTGGCCTCTGTCCCACAGTTTTACTTTCTTGGCTGTTGAAACTCTCTCACTGCCTCACCTTTTCTCAGTTCCTAAGTATCTTCCCTGTGCTCTCTTAAATACGCAGTCTAGAGGGAGGTAGCATGAAAAGCACTGAACAGCTAGAAAATAGGAGAAGCCACAGGATTTACTTCTGAGCAAAGCAGATGTGAAAACATGGGGGGAAAAAAAAAAGCACAGGTTGTAAGAGTGGTCTTTAAAAAGAAGGGATTTGGAAAGTAAGGAAAAGATGCTAAAGAGGCAGCTCTGAAAAAAGGGGGAAAAAATACTTGAGAGCGATAGGGACAGGATCTCTCTGGGATGAAGTTGTGCTATGACACTGTTTTTACAAATGACCAATAAATCTGTCCATACTTTAGTCTTTCTAGGTACTGGTAGATGTAATTGTTGCCTTCTGTTCCCTTTGCATACATGCAAAAAGCATGTACTTTTTTTTTCTGCTTTGTGAACATTCAAAATGAGTAAGAGCATGGTTTCAAGCCTCACAGTGCTTTATTGAGGCTAAATAAGAGAACATGCCAGGAGAGAGAAAACAAAACGGCTGTTGTACCTTTCCTCAAAATCCCCTCTCCACGTTCCATGGGGTAGTTTTTCCACTGATTTATAGGAATGAATCCTGGGGCATTAACATGTATAATTATGTAATACACCTTCACAGGTGTGTAGGAACAATTACTGAAATAGATGCAGTTATAGAAATATGGTTATCTTTTAGCGATTCCTGTGCCTGGGTTAGCTAATCCAAATGCTTCATACAGCTACCTGTCTCCTGGCTTAATTAGAGAATGGACATGAACAACGAAGGAGTAGAAAACATTGAAAACGGTAGATGGAAGGACTGGGACAACACATGCACTGTAGGGATTTGGGAATCTGATGATCAATAGACTAAGGGAGAGGGAGAACTAGTGTGTAAGAGGACATTATTGTGTAATGAAGAGAAAATTAAGAGTGGTGAAAAAAAATGGGAATTTGAGAGACTTTATATATTCATGTGAGACCAATAGCTGAATGCCAAGGGACAGTGGGACTTTTTGAATGTTACACTAAGACCTGTAGAGATTACTATAGATATTCTTCAGGATAATATCTATAAACTTGTGACATTTGTATTTAAAAATTTTACACCTCTGGCTGTCCCTTGAATCTGCAGGACTAAAGTTAAATAGTACTTCAGGTCATCTTCTGAGATCCCCGTTCTGTTGTTGGCCTTTGACCCTGAAATTAGTGACTGAGTAAAGCTACCAGCATGGCGCCAGGACCAAAGTAATGCCTCAGAGGAGCCAATGCTAATGTATTTTGAAGCATTTGACAATTTTGTTGGCCAAACATAACCCTGCTGTCCAACCAGAGGCCCAAATATTTGGGCTGCACGATGGACTGAGATGACTTAAACATCTGTTCATGGACAATGTGCAGTAATAAATGTTACACTTCCACTTACTGCCTGCATCTCTACAGGCAATGACTGTTACACATCTAAGACATCCTCTGATAACCCCTCCTTAGTGGTGTATCTGGAGCTGGGCAGAGCCATGGTGTCCTCATCCCAAGGGAGGATGAAGCCATCCAGCCTCTGCGGGCTGCATGCTCTCCATAATGTCACCCCATGCCCTTATTTTGCACTTCTGCAAACACTCGGTCCTTTTTGTCCTTTCCAGTGCCATCCTCAGCTCCTACAAAGTCCTGTGATGCAACCATACCTTCTTCTGAGGTGGGGAACTATGAGAAGGATATAGATGAATAGGATATACATAGAGTTATATTTTCTTCTCATTTAAAATAATTGAAAAATTCATAACATTAGTCAAAGTAGAAACAAACTTCAGGTATTTATTTCCTCCCCTTTTAATGTAGCTTTAGCTGAACCATCTTTATCTATCTATCACAACAAAATATAGTCATGTCATCGTTTTCAGTGTCACCTGGGCAGCTGGGCTAGCTGTGTGCAGACTTCTAACAAGCACTCTCTCTTGTTAAGTGAGAAGAGTCACTCAGTAAATTCAAGTGGGTGGCTGTTCAAATGTGTATATTGAAGACCACAGTGACTCTACCCTTCATTGAGGGCAAGTGCTTAAAATACTGCACTAAAATAAACATATGTATGGATGCATGTATACACCAATAAAAATGGTAGTGATGCTGTAAACATTCAGCTTGCCCTAGTCTACTGTAGAATATTTGGCCAAGATTTTGGATTTTTCAGTAGCTTTGTGTCAGTGAGACTAATGGTTCTTGGTGACATAAGTGTGCACATAGATGAATATCCTTTGTTGAGTCAGCAACTTGTGAGAATTTACAACTGTTGCAAGCTGGGTTGAATACACTGGATTTAGAAGAGAAGGATGATAGGACCTTTCATAAGAGGAAATTCTTCTGAATTGCTTAACCCCTGTTTTAGATGGCTTCAGGCATTGAACTAAAAAGATTTTCATGATTCTAATGGTGATTTTCACTAGATGTTACGAACAACAAGTTGTCTGTATCAGTCAGTTCAGCTGACTTGAGTAGATGAGTGCTCTGTTGCTTGCAAGGTATTCTTGACTAGCCCACAGCCCTCAGTAAGTGTAGACTAGACAACTTTTTGCCTAATTCCATGACTATTCCTTGCCTTTTCTTTCTTCCTACTCAAAGTGGTATGGAAACCCTTGAGAGGTTTAGAAGTGAGATACTGGACTAGATGCTGTCACTGTGCTGACAATACCCAACTCCATTCCTCGTGCCTCCTTTTCTATGATTCGTATTGCTTCAGTAGAAAAGATAATTCAATGTCTGCCAGGGACCAAGGCTGGGAGAAGAGCTATCTGGTCTGCTAATACTGCAGTAACAGAGTGGGGAAAAAGGAGAAAAAATGGTTCTGTGTCAGCACCTTTGATTAATGAGTTCGACCACTATTTGTGACTCATATTTTAGACATGCAGGTTACTTGTGCAGATAGATACGTATGTATCAGAAGCAAATAAAGAGGTGTTTTCAACTACAGTTAGGCAAATTCTGTCACCTTTTTGTCAGCAAACCCTTCTCCAGTTGTGCACATCACTGTTGTATCTATCTCAGTTACGTTTTTGCAGTACGGTCTGCAGTCAACCACTCTGAAGCTAGTCCAGATTCTTTCTTCAACAGAGATTCATCTTAACAATATAGTATATGTGTTCAAGAGCTGTGCCACATTGTAGCATGCAACTTAAAATATTGAACTACAGCAAAACAAATGTCACGTTCCGCAAGCTTTCAGATACTACAAGTTACTTCCACGTCCTTTATTAGCAGAGTAAATTTGAAAAAAATTGAATCTGGATCTTACTGTTTTTTCAGAAAAAAATAAATTCCATTTTTTAAATCTCATAAATTTATCTGAAAATAGCAAAGTATAGGAACAATTACAAATATAAATGCACTGAGTGAATGAAAATACAGATATGATAATGTCACAAACAAATGCTGTTTTGAAGGACCCAACAAATACCATTATTTGAAAATTAAAAATTCAGAAATTACAACTTCCATATTCAGAGGATAGATATCCTTTTATTAAATGCTGTAATAGGACTTAATTAATTTTTAAAATAATTTTGTTTATTCAAACATACTATTAACTTTTTTGCTTTAAGAAACCCCTTCAAATTCTTTGGCAAATTATTTATCCGTTTAACATAGGCTTAAAATTTTGCTTTCTAATACATTATGCATGTCTTCAGAGACAATGAGGGAGCCCATAGTTTGGTTTAGTGGAAGAAGGCAAAACTCCGCTGACACTTAGGAGGCTCTTCTTGTTACAATAGGCTTGAACTTGACCAAGCTATTTTATAGTGTGAAGTATGACTGTAGAAATAGGCTCTGCTTATTCCATGGATCAGCTCCTTGAATATAATCCATATCATATCTACTCTACTGATTAACAAGATCTGTTTGATATAATCCTTATTTGTTAAACCTGAAGGAAAAAAAAGAGTGTCTGTCAGAGATTGTGGTATATTTTCCCCAATTTTATTTTCATCATCAACAGAGCTGTTAAATGAGTTTAATTTGTAAAAGCTGCTTACTTCTTCAGAGACATAGTTTCATATATTTCAGAGTTCAGAAGCCACTACCTTAAGATCAAAAAAATCCTCAAACTTTTATGCAACTAATTACATTTGCTGTCTTCATTTTTTTATTTAGGAAAATTTAACTACATATATTTCAAGTGATGAATTTCCTTAAATGAAAGAAAGCACATGAATAAAGTTAGAAACTTGCACAACAATGTGTTACAACTGTTAATCTTAACTGGCAAGTTAAAAATTGAAGCCAATAATGATGAATTGTTGGCATTATACATGTGTGCATGTAAAAAGAAAGATTGAGCAGCCTTGAAAATGAGTGAGCTGTTGCAGTTTCACTTAGTTGTTTGGTCATTTTTACAATGCAAAAAAATCTGACAGTGTTAAGTTCAGTAAGTAGAATATGATCACTCAGAATTATTAAAATGAAAAAACCTATAAACATTAGGCAGTGAAGAAATATAGCATCTTTTTGTCGTAGAATGATACACTAAAAATTAAAAATACGCTAAATAATTTGGCTGATGTGCCAAATAATTTGAAATACTTTAACATAACATTATGATTTAAATGGAACAAATTCAAGACAAATGCAGAAGTAAAAACAGAATTTTTAGGAAGAGAAAGAAATAAAAATATCTCATCCTTCTCTAAGAAATTATTGTAGTCATTAAGACACATACTGGTTATGACTGTTTTGTCATAAAAAAAAGTTATGTACAATTAGACATTGATGAAGCTTAGTCATGTTCCTTTTGGAGCAATGGTAAAGTTATTTTTGACCTCAGCTGCACTATTTCCCTACCTGAGCAAACAATATTACATTCTATATTTTCAGCTCTGATGTAATGATAATTGTCCAAAAATATCCTGGCCTTCTTTTTAAAAAAAAAAAAAAACAAAAAAACCCCAAACATGAATCAGAATGAGCAAATCTTGTAAGATAAAGTGTTTCAATGAAAACATTTTCAAGAAAAGTCTCAAATATATACTTGCTCTACTTATCCTCAAAATATTATTTTATTCTATCCTCTTCTTCCATCTGTATCACACTCTCTAGGTTTTTCCCTCAAAAACACTTTTCAGCCCTATAATTAGCCCAAGCATACTGAACATGGTAATACTGTTTATGGTACACAAACTAAGCTCACTAACAGCTACTTTAGGTATCACAGCATCACACTGCATCATAGTACCCTGTAGACAGACTTGCAAAGCGCAATTTTTTTATTTTTTTTTTTCAGAAGAAGTGCTGAGCACCAGTAACTTGCAAGATGCTAAGCGCTCTGCTCCTGATTGCTCACGCTGGGGTGTAAATACACTCATTGCCTCCCTGTGTGCTCAAATAAGAATAAATCGGAATTCAGAACAAAACATTTTGACTACGGCATCTTCATTATTACTAAGTTCACAATTGTACTTAAAATATTTATCATATAGTTGTATTTACACAGATACGATCAGCATATCTTATTGTGTCTTTCAGTCTTGAAGATTGAAAATTATGTTTTGATGTAATGTCAAAAATGAAAAATATACAAATTTATTTTCACAATGCATATATGCATATACTATTAAGAAAATTATATTGATGACTGCAGTGATAATTGTGGTTAGAAAGCTGAATATTTCTTTAGAGATTGTCTCATTTTTCTCTGATGAATGCAGCATGGAAAATTATCCATGCCTTTCATTTTTACAAAATTATTTCAGCTTTGGTCAGTTACCCCAGTCAGCTTCCTCCAGTAAGTTTATCTGGTGAGCAGACAAGCAGTATTAACAGCTTAATAGTAATCTGAACTTAAACTCTTGCATTTTGTCTAGGATGAACTGTGTATGTTTGGGTTTTGAAATGTATCTATCTATGCCATTCTGGCCGTTGCAAAAAGGTTTACTTTTTATCACAGTGAGGAAGAAGTTCTCTAGGACCCCTGAACTAAGAACTTCAGGTTCAAACTCTCGTGAATAAGAATCATAAGCAAGATGAAATAATGAGTTTGTTCAATAGATACAAATGATCGATTTTTTTTTTTTTTCTATTTGTAATCTAAACCATTTTAAGATACTGCTTTACCAAAAAAAGTTGTTCTCCTCTGTCTTTTTCCACAGCCCAGTATCTAAGCAAAATATTTGATATAACAGTGACTCTTCTCAATAGCTTTTTCTGGCCAGTAACCGTGGGACAGATTTATCAATAGCATAAATTTAGTAGACTTTTGACACCTTATGGTAGCTAGCAACTTAATCCAACAAATGCAAGACTGAAGAAAAAAACAAATTCATTGCAGAATGTAGAAAAGGGTGTAGTCAAACTGAGACTGACAATGTAAAGTGAATTGCAACCCAAGTCCTTATGCTCTATCAGACTGAGGAATCAACTTCACAGACAACAGAAGAGAGTAAGAATGTGGTAGATGTAATCACAATAATAAGGAGAACTAGAGAGAACAATGGGAGAAACATCATGATATTTACCTATACTTTCAAAAGATACAAAGATGTTCACTTAGTTCATTTTTAATATCTTTGTCTTTATTCTGATTTAGAAGATCATGGTTAATGTGAGATGCAAGTTCTCCCATTTCTTTCCATATGTTCCTAGACCAAAAATAGTTTCCTCTCTTCGTATGGATTTCTCCAAATAAGGAGTGAAGAAACTGTAAATTAACTTCTCATTACTACAGAACAAATGCATACTTCCAATATGCTGATTTGGGGGGAGAGGAGGAATGAGGAGACAGCTCTTTGGAAAACTCTGTTGAAATCTGTCTTCTAGAAATTTGCCACTTAATTACAGATTTTTCTTTTTAGAAACAGTGTTTAATTGTATGTCATACATGTGAAAGCAAAAAGAAAAAAAATAGCCATCAAAAAACCCAACCCAAAACTTCCAACCTCAGCAGAAGGTCAATAAATTAATTAAACCAGATTTTCCAGTGAGTTTCATTACATTTGTAAATCCTTGATTCTGGTTAGAATGTGGTGAAACAATGAGATAGGACAGTCCTATCAAAAATCCCACACTATGGGACAACATAACTAAAACAGCAGAGGTGACCAGATAGGAAACCAAGATGAGAATGTCAGGCCAGAACTGAGCTGTGGAGTGTGTTGTAGAGATCCACAGCAGAAAGCTAAATAGTTTTCTTGGTGTGTGCTGTTATCCAGACCTGTGGATCTCAAGAAAAGATCTTTAGGAATGGCAGATTCTACCTTCTCTGTCTGTTTTGATGATTTCTTCAGCACCACTTGTACTTTAATGTACAGAAAATACAACATCTGTTACAAGATGTAACAACATCTGTTGGCAGTTATTGAAGGCAAATAGACTGGGGTAGATGCACCAAACAATCCAGAATGACAGCATTTATGGGTCTCTAAGACAAATATATACAATTGAAATTAACAACAAACACAGAATTTTACATGCACTAGGACATTAATCTCTACTGTTCTTCTCTGAAGGAAAGATGATACATGGATGGAATTTTTTCAAATTGGCCATGCTGTAGCTTTATGGAAACCAAATCCCAAAGTATGGTCTATTCAGGAAATTATGCATGTGCATATGCACGTATATGTTTAGGTTTAAAGACACCAGACATTATATTATGGTAGTGTTGGCTTTAATGTCATTATACTCTAGAAAGTACTAATGGTGGGTTTTTTCCTTCCAAATTTATGAATCGATATAAATTCCTGTAAATGAAGTTAATATTCAAATAGTTAAACATATTTTTGTCTTGTTAATTCAAATGTTTTGACCTTTACAAACAGCCTATTTTCCTGACATTCTGGCTTGATATTCTGTCTGAGTTCAAAACCAGCATCTGCTTCCCTATGCTTTTGTAACAGATCTTCTGCGGAACAAATAAGTGCTACATTCATTGCAAGCATGGAGGTTAAAAACAAGTTCCTGACCTTAAAAGTTGGTAAACAGAATTATCTATTATAGTCTTGTTATTTTTGCCATCTTTCTTTACATCAACAAAAAGCATCTACTGTCTCAACACCTTTAACCCTTTTTGCTGATGCTGCTACCTTTCCTGGTATCTTAATGTTGTTTATTTTGAAATACTTGAATTTTTAGTATGAACAATTCTGTACTTTTCAAAATTTTCAACACTAAATTTTCAAATATATATTTAAATTTCCTACATGTAAGATTTACTTTCCTTGTTCCTGCATATTCCTTTAAATAATAATCTCTGTTTTACCTGCTTCCTTGAAAGGTATGGAAGTTGCTGTATGAGCTTACTTATGGCTTTTCTCAGAATTTACCATGTTCTCAGTCCATGGTTTTGAGAATTAACTGTTCTCCAATTATGAATTTCTGCTAAGTAGAGAGAATTTAAAATTTGTATAGTATGCTATCTCATTATTTGATTGCATGTCTTACCAAATGCAGACAATTTTTGTGAGAGTTTTTTTCGGTGCCTCTTCAATCATATGATAGTTCAACTTTCATTTTTAAAAGTTTTCACCTTCCTGGATGCAGAAGAAAACTTGAAGCCCTATATGCTGTAAGACCAAATATAAATAAGAAAATAGTATTACTTCTTATTACTTTGCATCAGTGTTTTGGTTTGGTTTAATGGGACTGTATTTTGATTTTGTATTTTTATTTTTTAACAATTTAAGCTTTCAGTATGTATTCAGGTTTTGACTGATGTTTCATCTTTGCAGTCCTGTGAATTTGTATGGGGTTTTTTGTATTGATGTCTCATCTCTTATAAATTATTATTTAATTGATAGCAAAGATAGATACACATATCTAATTTGATAATAGCTCAAAACTTACAAACGCTGAAAATGGAAAAATAGGAGAAGGCTGCTGGTTATGATTCTGGAGACTGTGATTAAGAATGAGCTTCCCAGACATGCTGAACAGCCTGCTTGAATATTTTGTCCTTATACATACCTAGCTGGAAATGGATAAAGAATAAAAAAATAACTCTCAAGCACTTCAAGCATTGTATCCCATTAGATACTGGATGCTGCATATAAAACCTTACAATGTTAACCTATGCAGCAAAATTAGTTATATTAATATAGGTATCCTGACTGGCAACCAGATCGTTTCTGTGCAAAGACATCCAACGAAAATGAAAGGCAAATAACAAGATACACATCTTCAGCTATGAAAAGCTGTTTGAGAAACTGAAGGCGTAACGTAGATGTCCAAATGCTGATTTAATATGAAAATGTGTGCAGTTCTCTAAGTTGCTCTTGGATGACCAGGGATGTTCAGAAACTATCCCCTTTTTGTGTGGATGAAATAGAACAAATGGCTTATACATCAATATTAACAATACTGAGTATCAGCAAGCTCAAATAGAGAGGAAATTTCGTTTTTATTTCATGCACATAACTCTTTCTTTTTCTTCATTTATGGAGGAGCATGTGCTATTAACTGACATTAATCAGAAAACAATTACCACTATTGCCAAAGAAGATCTAGCAAATGCTTTGCTGTGCCCTGAGAATATGGAGATTATTTATTTGTAGTTATAAATACAGAATGTAAAGGCCACATACAAGTGAAATGAGGTGAAAGAATCCACGTGGATGACCGAGGAAAAATGCTTTCAAAGCATATATATATTTCTGCATTTTTTTAAATAGAATAAAAGCCTGACTATTTCACTTGTTCTAGACTTTTTCTCATTTTCAAGCAGTAGCTCAAGTAGAAACTAAACAGGTGATTGCATGTCTGATCTGTTTTTATAGATGCTTGACATAGTGTTTGATTGTGATTTAATGATCATGAATTTTCTTTCTTTGATTTGAAATATAAGTTCAGATATGCAAGCATGAGTCCCCATTTACCTTATCTAATACGATGTGATCATTATTAAAGTATTTGGTAAAAACTAATGGCAAAACAGATTCTAGTCCATACTTAGCATTTATGTTGTGGAATGGCAGTCACAAAGCATGTAGTGTCGTCTCTTCACGTTTGTTCAACAGAAACTGAAAATAAGAGTGCCAGAGTAATCTCTACTTGTGGATAAGTAAGTGGACAAATGAAATAAACTAACCCTTAAAGCTTCAGAGCATGTGGGACTGCACAGCCTTAGTACACCAGGGCTTAACATCACCAGGCTACAGCAAGGCTGGAATTCTGGAGGGCTCTTAATAATGACTACTTTCCTGCAGTGTTAGCATGGTTAGTGTTGAGTTGGTTGTAAGTATCTGTATCATGTATTATGTTAATGTTAGCTTTTGGCATGTTACATTTTTGTTTGGTACAAAAGACAATGTGGGCCCTCTCAGGGCCAAGCTTCACAGAAAGGAATCTGGATTTCCAACATGAAGATCCTATCTTTATCAGCTTGGAACAAGACATAATAGAGTTCTTGCAAGCACCATCAGAGATAAAGGTGAGGTCCAAAAATGCATCTTCATTTTGCTGCCAGACGTGCTCCTGTAGCTGAAGTTCTGAAGCCTGAAAACGCTGAAGTTCAGCACAAAACATTTAGTCACCTATCTTGTCTACAGCCATTTAAGACTCATAAACAAAGTGTCTCCACAGCTACGTGCCAGAAGAATACTTACATGGATGACACTACATTTAACAGAAACCATTGCAAGCATGATTTCTATCATTCAATATGGTTGCTGGTTCCTGACTTGTGCTAACTCTAAGTTATTATACCACTAGTCAGTGGTGAGAGACTAGACAGAAAGAGAGACTTGTGTTCTTAAGTCTAATAAGAATCTAATCTTCAGCTTTCTGGGGAGAAAAAAAAGAAGAAAAAAGAAAAGAACTATCACTTAACTGAACAGTGCTGGTATGAGATAGCTCCACTTCTGTTGTCAAAATGTCCCCTCTGTGCAGGAGATAGTTTAGCTCATTCATAGGAGCATCGGTCCTTCTGATTGACACCAGGAGCCTAGCTTAGTACATTCAATACCATTTTACACATTTAATAGTTGGATATGAAGACGTTAAGTTTTGCCACGTAAAGTTACTTTTTGGATGTGGATCTTGAATACGCAATGAATTCTATACTGCCCATTTTTTATCCTACTGCACAAATTGGGAAGTACTATAGTCTGTGTTTTTTACAGAATGGTTCCTTTTGTCACCATTAATATATACTGAATTTTTTGTAAATTCCAGTATTTTTTGTCTTGATGGTTTTCCACCCTGTGCAGAATTAATCTTAAGTTTTCTCTAAAATCTATAGGGTTTATGTCTACCTTGTAATATTCTTGTGAAGTTAGTTTGCTGTGTACATGCTGGACTATCTACCCATGTTCATACTGCAAACTAGACAAAACAAACAAACAAACAAACAAACTAACAAACTGTTAAATGTTTCCTGCACCAAAAAATAATTAAAGAGTTAATGTGAAATCCAACCCATTTCCCCATCAGCCACTAACTGAGAAACAATTCCAGTGTTTAGTCACTATCAGCTGGTCAGCAATATAAGAGAAGTCAAGATCTTTTGTTGGCCACAGGTGAAGTCATCTCCAACACTTGCTGGGATTCACCTTATTAAATACATGTATGTAAACTGTAGGTATCTGCAATAGGATCTAGTAATCTAGGCTGCCTTTGTATACAGTAGAGACGAACAGTTTCTTCTGGAGTGGACTTTTTACATACTATGGTCCATAAAAAAATTCCTAAAAGTGCTTTTTCTTTTCCTTTAAGTATAAAGGAAGTCTACTCTGACTAGCTCAAGTTTAGGTGTTGTAGATAACCTAAAACTACATGAGATGTATTTACTACATACTGGCAAGATGTTTCATTCTGTTTTCCACTCAAAATAGCATGTGTTCATATATCTGCGTATCGCCATCAAGTTCTAATCTAAAAAAAAGTAGCTTTCAGCCCGGCAAACCACAAGTACCTTTGATCACACTTTGTTCCCAAAAGGTTAACACTGTATGTAGGCATTCACCATAACTGATTTATCATGGATCTTCAAACTCCTCCCAGACACCTGTTGAACAACACTCTTTTATGCTTTGCAATATAATATACTATATTTGATCAGAACTCTGACTAAATATGATACAACTTCCAAGTTCCTTAGTGTCTACATTCCCATTTCACTCAGTTTTTCTTCAGGTTTTCTGTCTCTAGCGTTTGAAACAACAGGATTATTACCTGTACTTAGTATCTGAATATAGAAGAATTTTGAAGAGCTTCAAACTGAAGTGAGAAAACTGTACAGCTTTAAAAGTTCAAAGAGGAATATTGAATTGTGTCAAAGTATACCTCTGCAGTTTCAGTCTAGGACTACACAGACAGGATATTTCTGTAGAAAGAAGATAAAGAGGCTCAAGGTATTTTACCAGAAAGGAGCAGAGGTAGAAATAATGATCTTCTGGTGCCCTACCATTGTTAGTGTTATGATCAGTTGTGGAGAACGTTGATGTGAGCAGATAGCTCCACGTAAAGCAAGGAAATACGTAGCTTTCTAACTTGAATGATTGTGAAGATGTGATATGACATAACTTGGTAGAAATTGTTCAGACTGAAAAAAATGGCGGGGACATGGAACCTCGTTCTCAGAAGATATTTTCTGTATAATTATCATGGACAGTATTACGAAAAATTTGGTATGTTACTAACCTGCAATCTTAATATCAGATGAGGGTAGCTGTGATACCAACAAGCTTGTCCTTTCACCCCCACTTCTACTTCCTTTCATTTCTTTCCTCCAGCTATGCTGTTCAGGCTAGAGAAAGAAAAATGTATTTCAAGATTATTTTGAAACTGAAGAGAACAATAGCGCTTTAATGGAAAGAACAACTATATTTATGTAGAACAATAATATTTATATAAATGTTCAAGAGTATATGGCTATGCCCTTAGCAAACAATAAATTACAAGAAAAGTGTGGTTAAATACACTTAGTATTATCTTAAGCCCCTTGAATAATGCAACAGCCTCTTGTCAGCATAGCTGTTGCTCTATCATTATTCTCACTCTAGCCGGTTTCTGGACAGTGATGAAATACACTTTCTTAACTCAGTAAGAGATCCATGAGTTCTGAAATTATTTGATAAAGCAAGCTTCCTTTTGCTGTCATTGTAACTTGAAATCCCTTCCCATTACTTTTTTTCCCAAGACTTATACAAGATGTCTGGAATAATTAGCCTTTCCTCCACTGGTTCTTGAAGCAGAACATCATTTTAAGGTTGCAGATGCAACTAGAATTATAAGCTAATTCCCTTTATAGGCAGTGATGTGTGGTCTTTCAAATGGATGACTCCTAAGATAGCTGTTTAGGACAACTGGCATGCAGCACCCTTAGATGTTCCTGTTTCTCTACACTGACAAACCTGGGTGACTAGTATAGGCCAGCTACAGATTTAGACTGCTGAAGTTGGACCATGTTAATTCTATCCTCAGGAATTAGACTCCCATTAGTTATCCTTCTCAAACCCCTTTCCCTCCAGAAATATTTTGATTAGATGGAAGGCAAAACCAAATTTCGTATGTCTTCATATTGTATTTTTGGAGAATGATAACAAAACCTGTTTGTTCCAAAGTATCCACCATTCGTATGACTGTGCCACTGGGGACTAGTTTGACATTGTGAGGAACATCAAGCCAAGGTCTGGCCACTGGATAATCACTCCAGTGATTGCATAATGAATCTGAAGCAAAGCAACAGAAGAGGATGGATGACTTGACAGTGCTGCCAGCAGTGAGACATACCAATGAGATAGAAGGAGACATTAAGGAAAGAAAGAAATGAAGAATGGAAGGGAAAGAGATTGAGGAGAATCAGAAAAAGACCATAAAATGCTGCTTCCAGAAGATCTCTAATATGATTATGAAAAGAATGGATAAGATATGGATTTTTCATGGGACGTGCTTAAGGGAGTATGCAGTTAGAAGAGGGAAACCTCAGTAATATAAACATCTGTGGTTTTGTTTCTGCATAATCATGGACTACAAAATATGCAAGCAATATTTTGGAAAGGGAGAAGTAGCAAATGAGCCACAAACCAACAAACCATTAACAACACAGACTTCATTCTATCTTTATTCAAGGCTCTGAAATAAAAGCAGATGCAGTATAATAATGCTTATACAAGCCCCTAGTTACAAGGTTTTATCCTATATCTGATGCTTGCACGTAACGGACAAGAGTTCAGTGCAACCGTATACCCACTTTTCTAGATGAACTGAATTTAAATGCAAGTGAAGAGAAAGGAGATTTTATTTCCTTAGTAAGTAAAAAATATTGGAGTTGAATACAAAGACAGTGGACTCAATGTACCATACAACAGCCCAAATTTGCCATGCCACCTGATGATTCAACCTGATTATAGTCTCCAGGCAGCTTGCACATGTGACTTAAAATAGCATTTCTAATGTCTTTGTAGTAACAGACCATGTCAGGAAGAAATTCAGTTGGTTGGTTGTATGTAAATGGCACTTGTGTAGCCCATAATTCATAACATCCTAAATTTAGGAAGGTGATCCACCCTCCCTAAAGATCATAAGCATCATGATGAACTCACCATGACCCAATCAAATGAAAGATGGCAATAATGCTACAGTTCAGATGAGTCAATTAGAAATGCCATCTTGCTAGAGGGCACCTTTCACCACAATCTGCATTGCTCAGAAAGCAGTTCAATTAGACAGATAACGCAGTCCAAACAGAAAATTTCCCAGCTGTCCCGTTTAAAGACCGAGTTTAAAATTGTGCATCTTATTTTAAATTTGATTATAACATGGATTTCTGCTGAAAGGCATAAAAGTTTATTTTAAATATTTCAGTGATACATATTCATTTCTTTCAGACATAAAGGACAGCATAGAAGAAACCATGAAACTGAAGGTAAGAGAATTAAAAATGAATTGTTTTAGACAGAAGTTTTATGGGAAGGAATGGAAACAAAAAAAATTCTTTTCCATTCTGTTTACGTTAGGGTATTGCTGCTTCCAGCTGGTTACAACATTTTTGGCCTTTGGTCTTATGAAATGGTAAAAATGATACTCGCTGAAGTTGAAAGGTCTCAAAGAGCGTCAGTAACCTCACAGCATGATAAGCTGGGAGAAAAGCACATTTCAGGGCTTTGTGTGTTTTGTGATATGTGAAACAACTATACTTACGAAGCTTTCATTTTGCTGTAACTCTTGGAAAAAATTTACTGCTGTTTCAGTCTATTATCACCCTGTTGGGCTCTCACTTGTAATAGTTTGCAAACACGCAACCTAAGCGAGTCTATGTAGAAAACCTTCAGAGTGACCAGTCCTGTGACTCTAAGGATGGAGGTGGATGATGGTAACTTTTCAAAAATTTTGTTATATAATGTCTGATACCTTTCTGTATGTTTAACATGCTTTATTATTCCAATCATTTTTCTTCTTCAATTCTTTCCTAACAAACCCAGTTTATAAAAAATACTGGTATAAGTAAGCGAGCATGATAGGTAATAATAAATTATTATCAGGCCAGTTGTGCATGCATTCTCATAAAAGCTGGAGGCATCCTGAAAGAACACTTATTTCTTCACAAATATCTGAAACCAGCTATCAATAAAGAGATAATGCCAGAAAGAAAGTAATCAATCCCAACAAAAGGCCATAGGTTCTTGACTGCTGTCACTTAATAGTTATAACACTTTTTAAAGTTTCCAAAATGAACAAGAGTATTTATATCATCACAATAAAACAGTTGCAATACTTAGCAGGACATTACATTGCCATTGCCTTTATTATTAGTAAAAGTTTTCAGATGATTCCCTAAGGAAACGAGACTCCTGTGGCAACACGCACTGTGTGGGTATGGTAGTGTATATGCTACTAACTTAATTTCAGTCACTTCCTGCTTAATTTCAGTCACTTCTGACAGAGAGCTGGAAGTATCAGAAATGTGTAAGTTCTTATCGTTTTCATAAAAATAGGTACTTGGGAAGAGAAGACCATATTAATCTAAATAAAAGAAAGGCTTCAGCATGAACTCAGCCCATCATAAAGGCCAGGGAATGCTGAGGGGAAAGAGGTTTATGATTGGAGATGTACGTACCACTGGGAAAAAAACAAACTAAACAAAGCAAACAACTTTGGTAAGGGCTCCCAATTCACTGCAGGGTACAAGCTTCTCAGTAAAAGAATTCCATTTACCTAACTTAGACATCGTATTTCCATCTACAGCTTAGATAAGAGTTACCAGCACCAGCCATCTGAAAGTTAGTTATTTACCCCAAACTAGTCATACAGGCTATGTCTGTAGTGCTGAATGAAACAGGGCCCTGAAAGTGAGTAGCACTGAATAGCAGTGACTAATAGCACTGTTGTCTCTCCAGGAAACTTAGGTACTTGTTTGAGAAGAACTGCTTCTACAAACATGTGAAACTTAGGTGTAAGGCATCTAACAAAGATGGACAGAGTTCTGCTTCAGATTGTAGTTGATTCTGGTGCTCACTGAACAACTTTAATATCATTAATTGCATCCACATCTTATGCAGTAGATTTGGCTGGGAGAAAACAAGTTGTAACAATCCAAGACACTTCCAAGAAGACGGTAAGCAATTAAGTAGTGTGAGTAAATAGGTATCCAGTGTTTGAGCTCATTCCCTGATGATCTTCTATTTCACAGTATGGTATCTACAGTCAGTGGAGCTAACGGGCATCTCCAGAGGATGAGGTGAATTATCTTCAGAAAGTCCTCTGCTGTTGATCATAGTTGAAATGTAAGCAATAAGCTTAAACTAGACAATCAGCTTTTAAACAGTTTAAATTAGGTATGATTAATCCCATCCTGTAAGCTGCTGAACAGCTCTCAGGGCACCTGAGTTCCTTCTACAGTCAATGAGGAAGGCTAGGTTTTTTTGAAGATACCATAAGGAAATCCAATTAACTTAACTTTGCTTGTTAAACTGAAGCAGGCAGAATCACCCTCTTGAGGCCTTTACGTGAAACAAACTCTTACTGTTGACTACCCAGGAAACTTAAGTATTTGTTTTAGAAAGATTACTTCAACAAACTCAGGGCATTTAGGTGTAAGGTGTCTAATAAAGGTGAACAGATTTCTCTTTCACGTTTCATTAATTCTGGTGCTCAGTGAAGAACCTTAACATCATTAGAGCTATTAAAGTTTAATATTTAGTATTAAAATTAATGTTTATACTGTCATTTTTTACCATCTGTTACCACAATGGCAGAAGATCAAAAAATGACAAAAGGTGTGCAGGAGGAGACAAAACGTTCTAAAACATCCAATTTTTCACCCATATTATTAACATCATTTGTATTATTAACATTAAGGTCTTGTCTAAATTGAGGAACCTAGGAACATTTCCCGGCTAGTGGATCCAGGTGTATAATCCAGCTGCTTCCTAATTGGATGACAGTAATTATAGCCCTTTGGATGACTGGAGAGCAGCTGTGGTGTATTCAAAAAGGCCCCTTGCTCGGCACACCTTCATAGTTTAGGCTGTGAAGATTTAGACAAAAGTTTAAGAATGTGGGGGGGGTGTGTGTATATACACACACATATCATACATGTACACATACATACATATATTTATAAATACTTCTTCAGGTACATTCATAAAACATTATAGGAGTTTTGAAAACATCTTGTTAACTAGCAGGTCATTTAAGCTAGAAGCAGCGTGCAAATAAATAATACAGTAGGAATCAGACAACCTCCCTGAAAGTAGGATGAGGTACTTGACGAATTTTCTCTGAACACCAGGGTAAGTCAGGCTGAGAATAATAGCAAATGAAAAAAAAAAAAGAAAGAGAGGATACATTTGTACCAAAGGGAAATAAAATTGCTCAAGGCTGCAGCACTGTGGAGGCTTGGGAGAAATGGTTGTGTTTTCCCGTCCCTGGGGAAGCTTGGAACTGATTCCAAAAGGCAATACTCTGGGATGGGCTGTAGCTGAATTGTTTCCTCAGTTTTTATGGCTAACATACACATTAGGAAGTCCTTATAGACAACCATGAGCAGACTTTAAGGAGTTATTTTAAGGCATATTCTAAATTTGCCTTTTACTTTTTTTTCTTTTAATGGCTTTTGTAACTTTGTTTCCAATTCTTTCACTAAGCAGTTTATCCTTCTCCTTTGCTAGAACAAACTTGTTTCCTCCTTTAGGCTTGTCTGCAACATTAAGCCGAATCTCAGATAACAAACAGGTCACAAGCACTCCCATTAAAGCGATGCTCTTCTATTTGGTTATCCTCTGGTTACCAATCATCTAGGGCAAACCCTGAGGCTACATCTATATGAATAAATAAAAAGGACAAGGGCTGGTCTGCTGGCCCTGACGGCAGTGGCAAACACACCCATAAAGCTAAAATTGTTTCTCACTCCTGCACAGGATGGCATCATGCTTACTGCCTAGGAGACAGCAGTGTCTGTCCAATGGTATTTCCTAGATGGCACCTAAACATTGTCTGACAGAGCCTCAGTTAGCAAGGACCAAAAGCATAGGAGCTTATGTGCTAGCAAATCACACTGTATAGGAGATCGCATGCTAGTAGCACTTGAGCATCTTCTATATGCCCTCACTGTTTATTAATACTATAGACATAGCAACAGGGTCCAGGCGTGATTCAGGGGACAGCATTTCTAACAATTCATGTTCCTTAATTTCGTTAAGTTATTACAGCATTTGTATCTGTTGTGTAATAGAACTTCCCCATACTAGGAGCTGAAAAGTAGAGCTAAAAGAAAAATATCAGTACCCTCCACCTCGCCTCTGAATATTTTAGGGTTCCTTCCAAGCCTGTTTTTTCCTCCATCTTCTTCCTCCAAAGGCATGCTAGAAAAAAATAGGGGGAAACAGCAACCTTTAATATAGACTCACTATTTCCAATATAAAACCAAACCAACCCCCAGAAAGAACAGCAGTGGTGTTATGTAGAGTCCCACTTAAAACATAAAAAAGACCAGCTTTATTAATGAGTGGTATTGAGAAAAAACCTACATACTAAATTACATTACATTGTAGATATTTGTATTCTTAAGATACTCAGAATAATCAATTACTTTGGTTAATGATATACAACATGTTACTTGTCTTAGGTATTATATGTCAGTGCAGTTTTAAAATATTTTAAAGTATTCACAAGCAGCTGCATTCATCAAAATCTATACTTTAGGAAAAAAATAATGAAATACACAGAAGGACAGACATCTTTGGAAGTGGATCTATATTTTCAACACTATATTTTCAGTAGTGCAATTTTTGGCTGGAAACCAAGAATCAAGAGTTTTAGTGCATCATGGATTTCTAAAGAATCTAGTTCAGATGAGCTGCCACTGCCAATGCTGTTTGAAGGCTGAGATACTGACTCACAAAGCAGGATTTCATCTTAATGTTTATAGAATCATAGAATTGTTTAGGTTGGAAAAGACCTTTAAGAGCATTAAGTCCAACCGTAAAACCTAACCCTGCTAAGTCCACCATATCCTCAAGTGCCTCATCCACACATCTTTTAAATACCTCCAGGGATGGTGACTCCACCACCTCCCTGGGCAGCCTGTTCCAGTGTCTGACAACCCTTTCAGTGAAGAATTTTCTCCTAATAGGCAATCTAAACCTCCCCTGGTGCAACTTGAGACCATTTCCTCTTGTCCTGTCAGTAGTCACTTGGGAGAAAAGACCAACACCCACCTCTCTGCAACCCCCTCTCAGGTAATTGTAGAGAGCGATGAGGTCTCCCTTCAGCCTCCTCCTCTCCAGGCTGAACAACCCCAGTTCCCTCAGCCGCTCCTCAACAGACTTGTGTTCCAGACCCCTCACCAGCTTCATCGCCCTTCTCTGGACACGCTCCAGCACCTCAATGTCCTTCTTGTATTGAGGGGCTCAAAGCTGAACACAGGATTCGAGGTGCGGCCTCACCAGCGCCGAGTACAGGGGCACGATCACCTCCCTACTCCTGCTGGCCACACCATTTCTGATACAAGCCAGGATGCCGTTGGCCTTCTTGGCCACCTGGGCACACTGCTGGCTCATCTTCAGCCGGCTGTCAATCATCACCCCCAGGTCCTTTTCTGCGGGACAGATTTCCAGCCACTCATCCCCAAGCCTGTAGCATTGCCTGGGGTTGTTGTGGCCGAAGTGTAGAACCCGGCACTTGGCCTTGTTGAACTTCATACAATTGGCCTCCACCCATCGATCCTTATATAAGGATTCAGTAGCTTATTCAGTCTATAATATCTGGGATCTCTCTTTTACTCATTGGAAAGGAGTAGCTAACAAATAATTCAACTGGAAATCAGTTTTGGTTGGCAGTTTTGTCTGTAATGTCATATACACAGTACTTTCTCAATGAGTTAAAGCATCCTCAACAGATACATATGATATTAGGCTGTCAGTTCCTCAGCCAAAACTATTTAATAGTGCCACTGTGTAAATTTTGAGCTGTGAGAAGTGGAGTAAAACTGATCCATGTAGTTTTTATTTTCTGGACAGCCATTTGTTTAAGAAATGCAGGAATTTTAGGGTAAGTGAGTGAAGTAAGTAGGTGCAAAGCCAGCCAAAATGAAATTACTTTTCCAAACAGACATAGCAACAGTCACTGCACATACCTTGTCAGTTCTATAATTTTACTTTCTAAAAATAGTAAAGCTAATAAGTTTAAGAATAGGTTTTTTAAAGTTTCTACTGGTAATATTTTGATAAAGATTTCACTTGAAGATGACAGTGCTACTGAAAATTTTAGAGCTGCAAGGGTGGCAAATTGAAGGTTCAGCCTTGAGAAGATATATTTATTTATCGATGAAAATATTAAGAATGTATTAATCATTGTTTCAAATTGACATCTGATGGATCAGTTCACACCTGCTATGACTATCTCCATAGTAGATTTCAGTCTATAGTCACCCAATATTGCAGGTTTTTCCACCAGGGGAAATATTAACAGAATGGATGCATTGTAAAGCAAAGACTGAAACAGCTTTTCATGCTGATTAGCAGATAGCTGAACATAATTAGTGAGCCTCCTAAAAATCTGAAGGGCCAGGAAAAAATCCTTCAAAAGATGGATGCTTATCTGAACTTTTTGTGCCTGGAAGCCTGGGCTTGAGATTTTGTTGAAATAATTCTGATGTAAAGTGGATAAAACAGAAAAGCAGAGCAAGATAATGCAGTCAGAACCTCAGACATGGAAACAGCAGTGAGGAGACAGTAGAAAAGGGAATAATGTGAGAGTTTCCCTAGTCATCAGGCCGATGACTAGGACTTTTGAGGTAGTGACGACATCTTCTGAGCACAGAGGAGCCCCAGGTAAACGCAGCTTTGGAAGATGCTCTTGTTACACTATGTCCTTCCCAAACTCAGTATTTAGTACAACACACACTCAAATGCTAATTCATATAGCACAGTTCCAGTTACATACACGGATCTTCCTGTGCAGCTATTTCTGTATGAATTTTGGTTTTCATGTATGCATTCATTCTCGTGAAGTGATGAAGATTTCCATTTGAGACATAGACACCCGTAGAAACGAGTTTACAGTATCTGTAAATATTTCAGAACAACTGTTGAAAATCACGGAGGGAAAAAACCAACAAGCTAAATAAAAAAAGAAAGAGTAATATTCAGTAATCAAGGTACTATAGATAAAATTAATGCTGGTGTATTTTCACAGTAATTCAGTCTCTGATAGACTTGACTCAAAGGATGGTGAAACTGTTACATGTCAAAATACATAATCTAATAAATCTAGCTTTCTAGGAATGCAGGCAAAATCTACTCTACCGATCACACTTAAATACAAGGCAAATCTCTAAAGGACAGCTGGGTGACAAAGGGTAGGATGTGTGCCAGTCATTTCTTTGGCAATCAGTGGAAAGGAACAGGTGATTCTTCAGTCTAATTTATCACACGTCAATAAAGAAACCTAAAGCTGGCCAGATGAATTGTAGCCCAAAAGTTCTTCTCTCCTTTGATTACAAGGAGAGCCTAGGATGACTAGCTCAGATGCAATTGTTTACATGACTGATGCCTAAAATCTGCTGAGAGGAATTTCACCCTAAAAATCACTATGGAATTAAGCTTCCTCAGTTGTATATACCTGAAAGTTTTAAGTGTAAAAAATGTGAAACCTTTATGAAGGTTTCAAATGAAACCTGAATTTATTAATTCAGAGATTAATTTAACATGCAAAGTAACCTATTCATGGAAAGAATAATTTGCCTTCCAGTTTTAATTTTAAAAAGCAATGTGAGCTGGTACTATTTCCAACTGTTTTGAAAGTAATGCATGTAATGTATGGAGTGTAATCATGCTTTCTAAGCAGCTGGGATAAAGTGGGGGTATTAGCTTTGTTTTATTTACACAATTAACAATGCAATATTAAATTTAGCTGAAATAATTTCTCCAAAAATGTCTTTTTCTAAAATTCCTTTCTTAATTACCACTTTGTCCACATAATGAATAAGGACTGTTTTGTTAATTTTCATAAGCACAACTGTTCCTGTCTTAATACATAAAACAGTCTGTAAAATTATTTCTAACATTTAAAAATTGTTTATATTCTCTTTACATTCTGAAGAGTTCCAACATTATATTTCTCATTAAAACTAACTTCTTCCATCTTTATATGTATATATTGTCTCTCAGTAAACCAGTAAGGTGCTATTTGTTTCATTAATTTCTTAAACTTTGAACATAAGTCCTTTGGCACATTCTGAAATATGAAGAATAACCTTTTGATTATCAGAAAGCTGTTCAAAGTTTAATGTATGTCTGTATGTTGCAATTATTAAGTAACCACTGAAACATTATTAAAATAAAACCACTGTTTACAGAGTACCCTCAAAAACACACTCTCATATAAAAAACTAGAATCCCACATTATTAATAACAAAAATTGCTGTTTGGTGTAACTGTGAAAGTGACCTCTGTCCAAATGTCATTAAAAGCACACGTCTAAGGCTATTTACAGGTCAGCTGTGTTTAATTCCCGAAGTGCTCAACTGTATTCTCCATTATAAAAGTTAGGCGTTGACTTGGTCATTCACGTGTTGGTATTTCCTTACCAAAAAATAATCCATATAAACCATTAAACCTTATTTAAATTTGTTTTCAGATGTGGAAAACTTTAAGTCTCAAAAGGTATATCTGCAGTATCAAATGGCATACCCCTCCAGTTCACTCCCAAGCCCTCATCTCCTTATTTTTCACACAATGTAAATGTTAGCTCATTTGTGGGCTTTCTTTTGGAAAAAAAATACCCAGTTTCTTCTGAAACAAAACGAGATACAGTTTTGGGGATAGTTTACTCTACTGGCAGTTCTAATTTTTTTTAGGTGTAGCACTACATGGCTCTTAGCAGAAAACGTTGTAGTCTATTTGTGCGTGCATGCAAATGCATATCCACACCAGAGGTTTGACAAAACAAATCTGTACAAAGAACAAGCAGTACTGGTTATTCATTATCACAACACTAACAAAATGAGAACATTCAGTTGTTTTCTGTTGGAAAACATGAAAAATGTCCCTTATCTTGTAAAGGGCTTGATAACTTTTTACTATGCTCTCTTTTTCACCGTTAGCTTGAGCTGCCGTATGCCTGTCTCTGTGACATTGGAAACAGCCGGTGAAATCCCCATGGAGGACAGTACACACCCACTCCGGTGTTTACATCTCATTCCCACGTGTTGCTGTGCCAGGCTTGTTGCTAGCACATGCACTGTCTACACTTAGCACAAGAGAGAAGTAAGACTGATAGTTTTTACCAAGGCTTCTGAAGGTTTGAGAGGGGTGGACCCTTCCATCCGCAAAGGAAGAACCACCCCTGGCTCACAGCAGAGGCTGTGCAGATGAGACCACAACCCTTCCACCCTCTATCATTCTCTGATGCTACTCTGTGCTCTCAGATATTCCCATATATGTCCATTTATGTTGGCGGCATGAAAGGTTTTGTCTTTCCTCAGAAATACCTAACATCACTAATGATGCTTGAATGAAATCTGCATGCATCTTTTTTTGCTTCGGTACGGGCTATAGAACAGTATTAAGATCATTAAGGTGAAGAAAAATGTCATTCAGACATACTACTTTTTTCTATTACCACTTTGCTTTCAGAGAGAATTGAGAATTGGCATCACATCCATGGGTAAGTAATTCCCTTAGGCCATTCTTCACCTCTTAGAAGTGTGTTAGTACATGTTTCTTGCTTAGTTATCTTACATATTGAAAAAGGAGCTCATGTAGGTAGTATCTGCTTCCTAAGGAAAACTCGATATTCAAGATCGTCTGTGGATGAAGTTAGCAGACTAAGTCATGGCACTCCTGACGGAAGCCAGCTGAGGGCTCAGAGCACAGACATGATGTAGAATAGAACCACAGAATCATAGAATTGTTTAGGTTGGAAAAGACCTTTAAGATCATCAAGTCCAACCATACACATAACACTGCCACGTCCACCACTAAACGCCTAAGCGCCTCATCCACACATCTTTGAAATACCTCCAGGGATGGTGACTCAACCACATTATTTAGCATGAGATCCAATGCAGGATGAGTCCATTTTTACCTCCAGTCATTCCAATTGACAGAGACACTAATGATAAAAATATTTCAGCAGGTATCTTGACACTGAAGAAACACTTATGTAAATGAGCTTTCTGAAGAATGAGAAAAAAAGATATTCTGAGTTGCAGATTTAATTTATACAGTTTTTTATTAACTCCTTGAAATGTATGTTTAGTCCACAACTGTTGCACCGTAGAGAGATAACTTTTCAGATCAAATCTTTGTTACTTCAATCATGGACTCTCACAGTTTTGGAACTTACAAAAAAGCACCTTTTTTCTTGGCTAAAATGCAGCAAACCTGGGATGCTCTTTTTATGTATTGCTTATTGATCAGTAATGATTTGATAAAAACACCCTACTTTCTTAACTTAACTGTTAAACACCATTTGCAAAAATGTAAGGAGATTTCAGCTGCTTACCCTTTCCTTCCTTGCTAAGTTCTGCAGTTGGGTATTTTTCATTGTAGGTGCCAACAGTAATGCTTCAAATTTCTGCTTTTCACTAAAGCTACAGTTTCTGAGGAAACTGAAACTCAAATTTGCTTCATAAGATGAAAAGCATGAAAAACCACACCTTTCAGGACTAAACTGGAATTTGCTAGATTAACTTCTTGTTGTTCAAGACTCATGTCTTTTTCTGGAGGAGGCTACTTGAATATAGTCAAGTATATTATCACAAGTTTAATTAATTTTGTGGTTTATATGGCATCTTGGTAAATTAGGCTCTGTTGTCAGGAGTTAATAGTTACAGTTCCCATCAGCAGTGCTGGTCCTTGGTGATACTGAGGTAAAATATCTGTGTTGTCTAGATTCAGACTTACCATTTGATTACTCCTAGGTATATTGAGAGATCTACATCTTGCAACCAGGAGGCATAACATAACACCTACTTCACAGAATTGCTATCTTTTAACAGCACGTGGTGTCTAAGGCAAAGTTATGGCCTTTTTAATAGTAAGATTTAAAGTGCTTTAAAAATCCTACCCATACCTATTGAGCCAAGAGATTCAAAATAGGTCAACTAATTTATTTCATAAATAGTTGCAGGACAGGGATGCTTATAAGCCAGTAACTCCTGTGTTAAGGTTTATCCCAAATGAATTTTCTTCCATTGTGGAAACAAACGAAAGCTTAATCTCATTCACCCAGCTATAAATGCATTTACAGATGCAGGGACATACAGCAGTAATATGCAACTAATAAACCATGTATTGTACTGTGTACTTTGTACAACAAAATAAAAAAACTTACCGGTAAATTCCAGTACGTTTTTGTGCTTTTCTGTATAATCTGAATTTATATAGAAAGCCAGAACTGTCAAAATTGACAAGCATACAAATAATGTAATCACTAAACGATGGTTGGAAGAGGTTTCTGGAGATCATTGAGTCCAACCTCCTACTTGAAACAGGACTGTTACCCCACTCCCAGGTCAGCTTTGATGTCTGAAACCCTCCAAGGACAGATTCCTTGATGTCGCTGGCAACTTCTAGTCTTCAACAACCCTCCTGACTTTTTTTCCCCTAATGTCCAAACTGAACCTCCCAAGGTTAAATGTGTAGCATTTGCCCACACTTTACATCATCTGGCACTATTGTTATCTTTGTCATGGCCCTTCAAGTAGTTACAAGCAATCACTACGTCCCTCCTTAGCCTCCTCTTCCCAAGACCACAAAAGCCCAGTCCCTCAATCCCTTTTTTGTAGGGTAAGTTTTAGGCCCCGACCTGGTGTTTGCAGACGACACCAGGTTGGGCGGGAGTGTTGACCTGCTTGAGGGTAGGAAGGCTCTGCAGAGGGATCTGGACAGGCTGGATCGATGGGCCCAGGCCAATTGGATGAGATTCAACAAGGCCAAGTGCCGGGTCCTGCACTTGGGTCACAACAACCCCAGGCAACGCTACAGGCTTGGGGACGAGTGGCTGCAAAGCTGCCCCGCAGAAAAGGACCTGGGGGTGTTGACTGATGGCCGGCTGAATATGAGCCAGCAGTGTGCCCAGGTGGCCAAGAAGGCCAATGGCATCCTGGCCTGTATCAGAAATAGTGTGGCCAGCAGGAGCAGGGAGGTGATCGTGCCTCTGTACTCGGTTCTGGTGAGGCCGCACCTCGAATACTGTGTTCCGTTTTGGGCCCCTCACTACAAGAAGGACATTGAGGTGCTGGAGCGCGTCCAGAGAAGGGCAACAAAGCTGGTGAGGGGTCTGGAGCACAAGTCTTATGAGGAGCGGCTGAGGGAGCTGGGGTTGTTCAGTCTGGAGAAGAGGAGGCTGAGGGGAGACCTTATTGCTCTCTACAACTACCTGAAAGGAGGTTGCAGAGAGGTGGGTGTTGGTCTCTTATCCGAAGTGACTAGCGACAGGACAAGAGGAAATGGTCTCAAGTTGCACCAGGGGAGGTTCAGGCTGGATATTAGGAAAAATTTCTTTACTGAGAGAGTGGTGAAGCATTAGAACAGGCTGCCGCAGGAGTTGGTGGAGTCACCATCACCGGAGGTGTTTAAGGAATGTGTGGACGTGGCATTGTGGGAGATGGTTTAGTGGGCATGGTGGTGTTGGGTTGATGGTTGGACTTGATGATCTTACATGTCTTTTCCAACCTTAGTGATTCTGTGATTCTGTGATCTCAGTCACCCATCACTGGACCAGTTTCTCTGGTAACTGGGGAGCCCTGACACTGCCTGTCGTGTGCCAGCTCCTACCTACCAGTGTCAAGTAGAGGGGAACAGCAGCTTCCCTCAGTCTGTTGGCCGTCCTCCTCATAATGGAGCCTAGAAGGTGGTTGGCCCGTGAAAACACACTCCGGGCTCAAGCTGGCCATGGAATGTGCCACAAGCCCGGTGCTCTCCTGCAGGCCCAGACCAGGTCAGTTGCTCACAGTCCGGTGTGGGGCATGGGGCAACACCATCTCAGGTGCAGACCTTGGTCCTTCTCCAGACAGGGCCCCGGGAGGTTTCTGTCAGCCCCACCACTCGCGGGAGCTTTCTGGCCCGTGACCTAACGCGGAACAAGTAATGACGCCGGCAGCATTACCAGATGGGAAATATTTAAGCGATTACTGTTTGAAAGTAAGAGTTCTTTGTTCTGGAAACCGAAAGCAGCGAGACGTCAGGGCTGGGCGTGCATCGGCGAGCAGCGCTGTTACAGAGTGGGTGGGCTCCTCCTGGCGAAGCAGATGTTTGCGCCGCTTGTGGCTTCCCAAGGCTGTAACCTGCCGAGAAAAAGTGACCGGGAAGCGCTGCCCGCTGCCGACCTCGCAGCCGTTTTCCGCTCGCCACAGCTCCCCGCGGCTCGCCGCTCCGGGACGCCCGTTCCTTGGCCTTGAGGAGGAGACGCCGACAGCGACAGCGGGCGAGACGCGCATCACCGCCGCGCCGCCCACACGGCATCCCCGCCGCCCGGCCCGGCCCGGCCCGGCCCCGCGCCGCCGCGCCCCCTGCTGCCCCCCAGCGGCCGCGGCGGGAGGCGCTGCCCCCGGGGCCCGCCCAGCCCGCGCGGGTCAGCGGCCTCGGGGGTGATGGGGAAGAGGCCGGGGTGCCCGGTCCGCTCGGCGTTTCCCTTGGGCGGTGAGGAGGGCACCGAGCAGGGTGGAAGTGCCCTTTACGGGATGCGGTAGCGAATCGTTTCGCCCTCCCCGCCCCCCGTGAGCGCAAGGCTGCGAGGGCACCAGGCTTTTCTCAGAAGAAACGGCTCAGATGAGATCAGAGGAATTAAGCCAGAAGGGAATTTTGTCTGCAAAGTGTGATTATCAATAATCCCAGACTCAAACGGCTGTCAGCAAAACGAAAATCTATAGCGGTCTTGTATCTAAATTGGTTGACGCTTGGAATAAGCACTGGTCTATTAATTCTACTTATTTGTTTCAGGAAAAGGCTCCCGTGTTGTTTAAAGACGGACACAATTTATTGTGTACTGCCTCTTTAAAATGCTATATGTAAAGTTTGGTTGCCAGCTTCCTTTTTTTATGTATACCAGATGTAAGGAAAAAAGCGGTTTATGTTCCAACAAGTCTACAGAGTGGATGTACGTTTTCTAGCTGTTAGCAAAACATGCTAATTACAATACTCATTCCTTCATTCTCTTTAAAATGTTGATATCTTGCAGAGTGTGCTTTTTGCATAAGCATAACTGAACATTACGATATCAGTGCTATTTTTCAGAGAAACAGTTCAGTAAATGTTGAAAATTCAACTAAGTTCACTTAATCGAGATTGGGAAGAGCAAGTTTTGGTTTTGTTTTCCCTATTTGAAAGCTAGAGAAGGTGACATCTGAGTTGTAAACAGATGGCATAAATCAGTCAACACAAATCCTGCCTAACGTTGGTGTTACCGTATAGTACTTGACTCAAATTAACATTAATTTTGGACACCAAGCTGATTTTTAAGGAAGTTTGTTGGAGTAATTTTGTCCATGTGGTATATTGCTTCAGTTATTAAGAATTTTTGGGTTTGGAGTGGCTGGATAATCAAATAATTTTTAACTCATTTATCATTCTTAAATAGATGGAAGTTTTTTGTTTTATTTAACAAACTCAAGTTTTAAATAAAGCTTCTGATAACTGTCTGATAAGAATTATCCAATGGATTATTTCTGTTCTTTCTATTATAGACTAGGCAGACTGGTCTATCTTTACCTTTGGTCTAATTGGGTTTTTCGTCCTATTTAGTCTATCTCGCCTTTTCAGTAGTGTATCAATCAGTCTTTCTCCTATTTTTCCCCCTTGCCAACCCACCCTCTGCCCACATGCATGGGAAAGGGGAAAATTGCCTCACGTATTCTTGTTCTCCCAGCAGGCGAGTAGGAGGTGTTTTATGATACCTTATTCCTCTGTAATAAGGAAGCCGCAGATTTGCCCTACTACCTACACTTATTTAAATATCTTTTTAATCCAGAAACCTATGTATTTGGAAAGCTAGTTTTCAAGAAAGTAGGCAAAATGTGTAATTTTGGTCGGGATCTAGTTTGTGTATACTTACTGATTTAGGGTTATGTTTCCCCCTTTTTTTAATAACCCTTGAGAATGACTGGAATAAAGGCTCATCATGATTTGTTTTATTTCCATGAAAGCTGATGTTGTGGTGTGAACGAGCTTATAGACCTTTCTCAAGCTTGAGGATGGGGAAGGAAGCACAACTTTTACTGTCCATGGGGGCACAGCTTCTTTTAACACCCTTTTGCTGTGCAAAGCAGTACTCTATCACCACCTGGGAACCCAGGGAAGCCAAAACTCACCCTCTACTCCAGCTCCTGGGGCTCTGTAATCACAACCACAATCTGCCCTATGCTCCCCAATACCCCCGGCTCACATTTCTCACGCCAGCTACCATTGCTGCCAGCTATCATGTTTTTGTTACCAGTCACACGCTACTTGCTCTTTTCAGTTATTGTGAGCAGACCCCAGGGCTTCCGCTTTCCCACAGAGACCAGAGAATGAGGCTGCTTCTTGTTGGCTTTCTCTCTCTCGAGCTCATGGTACTGTTTCCCATGGGGTGACACATCAGCCTTTCTATACTTGCTTTTAAGGCACCTTCCAGGAAAACAAAGTTACTGGTTGAAGTCCCCTCTGAAGGAGGCTGGCCAGCACCACAGGTCCCCTCTTTCTCGAGTGGATGCTCTAACCATGAGCATCTCCCCCACCAATGCTCCTGCTTTTCCTACACCACACCCTGGGAAGAAGATTTTGCCTCCTGAATAAAGAGAAGTGCTGCGAAGCCTGGGGTCAGGACCTTTTTTGGTTGTACTTCTGCTCCTAACATCTCCTGCTGGCCTGTTTTGGGAAACTCACTGTGCAGCATGGTAGCACTCCATCCCTCTGCAGAGACACCGAGGCTTACAGTAAGCGGGAGAGAGACTATCTCCTAATTTAGACACCAAATTACTCTTTGTAGCATCTCAGAGATGCCTTAGGAGGAGGCTGTAGAGTTTTCTTCACTGATAGACTAGTAAAGAGTCTGAATTAATGTTTTTAACTCTGATGAGTGTTTCATATAACAACAGGTAGGAGAAAAACATTCAGGAAAAATGGCTTTTGAGGGAAGGAGAAAGATGTCTCAGTCATCCCACCTTCTGATGTTAACAAACAACACGTTGTTTATTATAGTGGGTGGTAAATTTTAACCAAAGCCTCTTCAAGAACCAGTTATGTTGTTTTTTTGCTACTGATTATATTCAGAATACAGGCTTCTAATTCATGTGCTGAGAATCAAGTTGCTGGGTTTATATGGCTGCCCTTCATGTCCTGCAAAGGGAAAATGAAGAGCCTAGGCTAGGCAGTTTGAACATGATCCAGAGCCAGCTGCCTGTCAGAGAACAACCTGTTTAGACCCTCTCATGGCTCAGTAGTTTTAACTCTGTCAGCTTTACCCATGTCAGCTATAGGTACCACTTATTACACACCTCACAAAGTATCAGCTGCACAGGTAGTATACGGAACAGCCTCATCATACGAATTGCACTTGAGGTTCACATTCATGGAACTGAAATTTCAGAATATTTTAATAAATACTAAAATAGAAAACGATTCCTTCTCACAGTGTTCTTGCTAATGTGGACCCAGACTAATGTTAAATGGTAAGAGGGATTGTGATTTCAATGGGTTTGTCTTCTTTAGGGGAAGTCATATTATGCCTCATAGCATTTGAAGTAGGAGACCAAACTGTAATCACACTTAAAGAGCTGTATTTTTCCCCTTGGATGAATAATCTGGAAGGGAAACAAAGAGGAGGAATGAGAAAAGAAGGAATGTTGAAGGAATGAGGAAAAAAAAAAAGATTTTGAGTGCTCACTTGTAACCAAACTGGAGGTGGTATGCTTTTTACTCTAGACTCCAAATGTTACTGCTTTTCCAAATCCCACTTTACTGATCACTGAGGAAATATATAGTAATACTTTTGCCCTAAAAAGTACTACTAATTTCCTTCTGAAATTATTTTCAACCAGTCATGAACCTGGAATATTTTATTCCACAGCATTCCACAGCAAATGACTTCTACTTAATTTGAGAACAGTAAACAAAAAGCTTCAGGTATGATGCTATTCAAAGAAGATATTAAAGCAAAAAAAACCTCAATCAAAACCAAACCAACAAAAAAAAAAAAACCAAACCAAGAAAAAGTATAACAAAGAAATCTTTTCCTACAGTGATTAAAATTTTTACGTGAAAAATGGTCTCATTTGTATAATGTACATGTGTATTTGTGCATGCGTGTGTGCTTGCAGATGTATGCTATAACTGTGACAGCTGAGAGATGTATTTTCAATTATGCTGTAAAAGAAGAAAATAACGTTTCTCAGTTGTTGGCCATTTTAGTCGTCTGTGTTACAAACTGAAGAATGGGAAATTATCTAGATTATGTTAGAAAAGAACAGTGTAGAAGGAGATCTAACCATTTTGCTTGAAAAACTGTGTAGCAAGAAAGATTACATATGCATGTTTTGTTTGCTTTAGAACTACCTTTTTTATCTTCCAGAAAAATTTTCAGTAAAATGCAGTGGAAATGAGAGCAATCTCCTATAGATATTAGCAACCTACCCACATTTTCATGGTTCTTCAGTAAGATCAGAAAAAACCCTCATAAAAAGGAAGATTTAACTTGCTCTAGTAATAAACTGAAAACTTTGAGGAAACATGTTTTAAATATTTTGAGGAGAGACAAGTGTTTTATCATCAGCTAATTTTTTCATCAATCACTCCGAACTCAATTTGTCAAATCCAAGAGAGATTCCTGGAACTTCAAGAATCTGAACATGATGTAGGTAGAACAGATATATTCTTACCTCCTTTCTTAAGAAGAAACAGTCACTTTGATAACGATCTTCAGGTAACAAAGTAATTCAAAACCAACATTCACAATTTTTACACAATTTAAAGCCAAGAGTCACAACTTAGCTCTTTCTTGAGAGCACAAAGTGAAATGGAAGAAGAAATATACAGCTGCAGCAACAATAACAGGAAACCAGAAGAAAAAAGGGGGTGGGTTCTACCTCTTGATCTGAATATACTCAAGATAAAGGTAAATATGACTGCTTTGATAAGTAGTTGCATAACAGATGTCCTGCTGTTTGGAACTTTTTTCCCACCCAGGGTATCTAACAGTTAAAACGTGGCTTCTTTAGCTCTTGCGCAGTTTTGGAAGTAGCTTCTCAGCTATTTAGACCTGGACTGATGTAGGACCCTGAGTAACAGGACTTTTAAGTTTGACTGAGAATTGAAAAAACGTCAATTGAGGAGCCCTACAAAATGACCTTTTTGGTGCAATCCCAGTTTTTCTATGGCCCCAGGACAGCAGAACCATGCTGACTCTCCAGGAACCATAGGCATTAGTATTTCAATCTGGAAACAGCTCTCCTGCTTCTTCTCTCCCAGATTTTCAGTAAACTTAAAATTTGGAAAAGTTTGGTGTCACACATCTGAGGAATGAAATAAAATATTAGAAAAGTACATTATTTTCCAAACGAGGAAATATGTTCTATTTAAGATTGGAACCTTTATCATTTCCCGGAAGCTTTCCAGTTCTATTAGGAAGTATAACTGCTACTGCAGCTGTCTTGTAGGATGGCAGCTATGTCCAAACCATAGCATTCCTTAAGTTTAAAGGTTGATTTTCATTTTGCTCATTTCTGCCAGGCCAAAAATGTTTTTGAAGAATATACAGGAAGTGTATAGAACAAGAAAGATTGATATCCTCCGCTCGATTATAGGTGCATTCAAACTTTTCTAGATTGTATGCTCTGTCTGAGCTGTGCATGCTATGCAGTATGTAGGAATGTGCAAAATATTAATACTCCTGAAACTTCAGAATTTTGGCATAAAGCAGCATATATTCTGGGATCTGCCTGAAACAAAGAAACTACAAAAACCAGATGCTATAGCACTTCTTCATTTCCTCCCATATATTTGTATAAATTGCTCAGACACCTGGAACCATAATCATGAAGGACTCTGTCTCTCCACACCTGCTGTGTGCAACACGAGTTCATTCTGGCACGTCCCAACTTCAACCTTGACCAAAAAGGAATAAGGACAGAAGCTGCTGAAGTCTGGTCACCAACACTTGCCCAGCAAAGGGAATCTGGGTGCTGGATAACAATCTGGGATAGCTTTTGTACTAAGGTTAAGTTTCTACAAAATTTACAGGCTGGTATTCTTCAGTGGTTTTGGCTACCCTAACACTAAAAGGTATAATAATTATTTAATTTACTGTAGTATTTACAGAGTTTTCTTTGAAAATAGGGCCAGATGCTCAGATATGGTAGCTATGGACAAAGAAGGCCTGATTGGATTAAACTGGTACAAGTGGTAAATTAGATTTTCCTTAAGGACTCAAGAGCTTCACTGAAGTGTTAAAACTTCATTGAAAGTAAGGTGGTAACCGATATTTCTGTTACGGTCTCCTTTAATCTGTTTGCTTTTTTTTTTTTCTTTCATCCCTGTCATGGACATGTTTTTTTTTTTATATGCGACTATTAAAGACAGGTAATTTTGTCTCATGTTCTTTTTCACTCAAGATGCCCTCTGTCACCTGTAGTTCTTCTCATGCTGCATACAAATGTCAGTTAAGTTGGAAGCAACAATAAGGATGAGCTCACTTCTAGTACTGAAACCAGCTCTTCATTGTTCATTTAAAAATGGCAATTAAAATAACATAGTACTAAATAAAACACAAATAAAATATAAGCAGTAATTTTAAATATATTTGTCTATCTAGAAGATATTTCTATTTTGTCCTTTCACGTTGACAATGAAATTCAGAGGATTTTTTCTGAAGCGATCAGTACTCATGCTTATAATGATAACAGGTGGCAAAATAGTAAAATATAGCTGGAAAATGGGCAATGCTTCAGTGTTACGATGAGTGACATGGTTTTATGTAGACTTTGAGGTGTTTTTTTTGTTTTGTTTTAAATTTGATTATAGTAACAGAAGAAGTGGCAGGATGTATCCTGTGTGACTTTACTAGAGCAGATACTCTTGCAGTGTCTTCAATTGAACTGAAACAAGATTTAAGATAAAACTGACACTTTTTCCCTGCTTCAAAGGGGAAGAAGATTGGTTTTATACTACGAAAAATGGCTATTACAATAAATAGTTTCAAATAGGTTTGAAGCAGGCTGTCCCTAATTACAGCTGCACAGTGAGGGCAGCAGTGCAGGTAGCATTTTACAGCAAATATAGTCCCAGAAGAAGAGTGACAGTGCAAAGAGAAGGTGGCAAACAAAACATAAGAAAGATACAGAAAAGAAGTCAAAGAGCAAAATATAGGTTGCCATGAAGCACTCTGAAGAAAATTATGCAGGGACAGCAAGAAGGGGAAGATTACTTGTAGTGACATACAGGACTATGAGGGAATAAGACCTCATGAGTTACTTGGGAGTTTTGGGAAGAAATTTTTTGTTAGAAAAATATTTAAAGTTCTTGGTTGTCACTCCTTTCACTGGCACTCTATATGATAGCCGGTTATTCATTATCAAGTGGCTAATTACAATTATATTTTGCATTGAATTTAAAAAAAAAAGGAAGCATTGCCTCTATGCTAATCAAGATTTGTTATGACAGAAGAAGAAATATATGGACTATAATGAGTTTGCTTATTTTCATATATATACAGCATGCTAGCTCTCTTATTCTTTCAAATCATTAAAATAACTGATGAGGAAGTAAGAGGTGCCTTTGGAGACCTTGTGTAATGATACAGGTTTACAGATGAGGTTTGAACAAGGTGAAGGAACTTGGATTGCACTTAGTCTCAGTGTGCTTCAGTCACACGCTATATACCTATACACATCTTTGCTTTCAGGAACGTACAAGTTGTCTGTGTACCAATTTTTCAAACCCTGTGCTTATCCTCATCTTTTTCCATATGTTTGGTTACTTGCCTGTAGGCAGGATTTTCAGAATTAATTCTCCATCTATTAATTCTCTATCTATTCTAGTTAGATCCTGTCACAGCATCTCAGTTTCAGCATTGAACAGCCACGTCACTACAGCCAAAAGTCACTTCTGAAAAACTTGCTCTATAAACACTGATTACTTAAACTTGGCAAAGTGATGCTTTTAATGGCTGTGGTTTGGTTTTTGTGAAACACCAGTGGTATTAAATTTATGGATATTACCAAGAGTAGCCAAACTTTGATCTTAGATTCACTCAGTATTGGAACGTAAACCATGTATTTTCTTTATGTTTCTCTTCATGTGTACAAATTACAACAATCAAAACAAATCCTGTGTTGTTTTTAACAAGTCTCAGTGGATTGATGGCATGTACAGTAAAAGCTGACTGTGCATCACCCCTAACTTCCTAACATCCTCTGGATGCCCCTAAAAAAATTGCATGGCTGGAAGTGCTTTCCAGCTGGCATCCTGGTCTGGAGGGTGGAGGATCAGGACTGCAGAGCACATCATGAGTGCACTTTCCCTCATGTTAGATAGAGCTGCAAGTTCTATATGGTAATAACAATACAGGATTGTGCATGCAATATGTATTTTCTAAACAATGCGACAATATTATGGAAAATTATAAAGAATCACAAAATGTGGCAATTTCAGCATTTTCAAAACTGCTGTCAGGGCATGTTTAAGCTAGATCCGAGCAATGCCAAAGCACCTATAAGCAAGATAACAAACCAATAGCAACCATTTATAAAAGTGCACTTTCTTGTCCTCTTGTTTAGGTGGCTACTGTGTTTGTTTATGTCCATAGACCTGTAACAGAAGCTGTATCTAGTATATCTAAATATACACAAAATCTAGCAATTAGAATAAACTATTTCAGATAAATTGTGCCTTTTGTTAGTCTCATAGACTGCCTGTTTGTATTAAAATACGTATTAATCACCAGCCAGTAAGTCTCTGCATATTGTCTAAAAAATAGTTTTCCAGATTCGTTTGCCTTGTTCTTTATGGTATTTCCTTGAAGTATATTATTTACTGTCTTCTGCCTTAAACTTAATTATTTTATCACTTACTTAATTTAGTAATAATACAAGAAATCAGTAAAAAGTTAGACTTTCTATTAGCTTTAATCCCCCCCCCCCGCTTTTTCATCTACCTATACTACTAGCTACAATTTTTGTTCACTGAAAACTCCCATTAAATGCCGTTTTTTGAGATATTTTTAGAAAATTAAACATAAGACTTGATTTTACCTGACTTTTAATTAAAAGTGGAAACAGAATACAATTAGATCTTTATGATTAAATTTGTTTCTATTACTGACATTGATATTTACTACAAACAGATGCTGACAAACTTCATGAAGTCTTTGTTACAGGTATTATTGTTATATTATTACCTAAGTTACTACTGATTATCTTATAAAAAGAACAGCTTTAGGAAAAGTGAACAAAACGTAACTGGAATAATTTGGTTTCCGGAGGCCATCCAAATACAATACTCATGTCAACAAAGGAAAGTTTTTCTTTTCCTTTATTTTAATAAAGTTTAAGGTTTTTTAACTGAAAAATCATTCAGTTAGTCTCTTGCTAAACTACCCAAATTCGCACTTCTTTGTAGCCTGTCTTTTTATTTTGGAAGTCAAATATCTTCAAATGCAAGGAAGCAATACATAAAAGAAAGACATTCGTTCTTATCACTTTGTGTTTTTCAGGAGCAAAATGACCTCCAACCAAAATCCTTGCTGTGAATGCATGATTTGCTTTATTTTCTGACAAAATATAAAATTATATGCTTGTATTGCTTTGCCTCAGTGAAGAAGAATTTAATAAATGTGTAAGGTGTGTCTCAGAAGGAAATCAAAAGTGAGACAGTGCGTTCTCCATCTTCTCTGAGAGAGATACTAAGACAATAATAAAAAGCAGAGGAGCTTGAACTTTCCCCACTGTCTGCACTGGTTGTCAATATAGGTATTTTTCCCTTTTTGAAGTGGCAGAACACCAACCATGCATATTCATATCACAGAATCACAGAACGGTTGAGGTTGGAAGGGACCTCTGGAGGTCATCTGGTCCAACCCCCCCTGTTCAAGCAGGGTCACTTAGAGCAGGCTGCCCAGGACTGTGTCCAGACAGCTTTTGAATATCTCCAAGGAGGGAGACTTTACCTCTGGGCAATCTGTGCCAGTGCTTGGTCACCCTCACAGTGAGAAAGTGTTTCCTGCTGTTCAGAGGGAGCCTCCTGTGTTTCAGATTGTGCCCATCCTTGTGTCTCTTGTCCTGTCACTGGGCATCACTGGAAAGAGCCTGGCTCCCTCCTCTTCACACCCTCCCTTCAGGTATTTGTACACATTGATGAAATCCCCCTGAGGCTTCTCTTCTCCAGACCAAACAGTTCCAGCTCTCTCAACCTTTCCTCATAGCAGAGATGTGCCAGCCTCTTCATCATCAGCTTCATGGCCCTTTGCTGGACTCTGTCCAATATGTCCATGTCTCTCTTGTGCTGGGGAGCCCAGAACTGGACACAGGACTACAGGTGTGGCCTCACCAGTGCTAAGTAGAGGGGAAGGATCACCTTGTGGGACCTGCTGGCAACAGTCCTCCTAATGCAGCTCTGGAAGACATTAACCCTCTTTGCTGCCAGGGCACGTCCCTGGCTCACGTTCAACTTGGTGGCCAGCAGGACCCCCAGGCCCTTTTCTGCCAAGCTGTTTTCCAGCTGGGTGGCCCCCATCCTGTACTGGTGCCTGGGGTTGTTCCTCCCCAGGTGCAGGGCTTTGCACTTCTTGTGGAACCTCATGAGGTTAAATGCTTGTGTCTACATTTTTTTTTATTTATATAGAAGCAATTCAAATTCTTGCTTCTTTGACGTAGTTAATACTTGCATTTTTTTGCCACTTTTTTGAAAAAGTAAGATCACTGCTTTGAGCATACATATCAGCTTGTATTTAACTGCACTTTAGGAATCTGAGATAAAGAGAACTTCCAATAGAGTTTGCTACATGTGAGTTATGTTGTAACAATTGACCTCATAATGGTTTAGGGATTTTTACACTCAATTTCTTATTTTCCTAACATGCTCTGTTATACTTGAACATATTTTTCAATCAGTTAAAACAGTAACTAGAAACCCCTAATACAAAGGAATTGTAAAAGAAACAGAATAATTCTTTTACCATTAGCTCATATATAAATATACTTAAGGTAGTCACATTTATGATCAAGAACAACAGTTGAAAATAGAGGTCTTGATTCAGCAAAGTACTTAAATACATAATTTAGTTTTGAGGCCTTGATAGTCTAAATGAATTCAGTGTGTAATCTGCTTCAGTACTACATACTGTAGAGTTCTATTATAAGTTACATGAGAGTCAGAATCATACCTAGTACCTTCAGTTATTTGTATTAGACTTGTATATCCCATTTATTTCCAGGTACAATCAACTACACGGCTGTCCTGCAGTGCATCTCACTTATTTCCATTCATCTAATCAGTAAGTTTAGTATTTTTGGTGCCACTGTCTGAAAAGAGTGCTACTTAACCTCAATTAGAAGTTCAGTTACAGGGTTTCGATGCACAAAGTGAATTATTTGAGAAACCCTTTTCTTTTATTTGTTGCAACAGACTGAAAATTGCAGTAACATTTGTTTGGCTGATATATATATGATTGGGTCACATACAGTATTCAACATATGCATGCATATGTGTTATTGCATGTTTTGTGCTTATGCGTATATGTTCAGCTGATTTTGTGAATATGGCACATCACTTTGCCTAGAAAACACAATGTATGTTTTTCACAGTAAAACATAAGAATTATAAATAACACCTAAACCCTCCTTTTTTTGCAGCAACATACTTTTTTTCCTCTAGATGGCAATATATTGCAAGAAATATAGTCAATCTGTTTGCAGTACTTTTAAACATTGAATTTGACACTCTCCTGAAGGTATTTAAAGTGAAATTACTCTTTCTTTTGGCTTGAATTTTTTTTTGAGGGTTGGTAAGTGTAACACAATAAATAATGAAGAAAATAGGTATAAAATTGGAAGAAGTAAATGAGTTAAATAAAACCATCAGTTATAGTACATGCAATACTTAAATACTTACCCATAACCAATGATCACATGGACTTTTATATCAAGGTAACCTGTATAAGTATTTCCCAGGCATATTAGTATTTTTCACATACTTTACTGTAAGAAATGGGGCTTTTACATTTCCATATCAAGACTTCAAAATTCCATATTGACTCGTTAAATTTTCTGTTTTGATCACTAATTAAAATACAATATAGCAAGAATAATATTTCAAAACTGTGATTAATACTGATATGGAAAATGATGTACAGTATATTAGAGGTAGTAATGTTGCTGTAGATGTGATGATTAAAGAATATAACAAGAACTAATTTGTCAGGAGAGGTAGTATCTTTCTTACACTAGTCGATATAAGCAGAGCATTAAAATAGGCATGTTTCCAGGTATCTCAGTCAAAAATAGTAATATTGTATTTTCCCCTTGTCCATACATTTTAATCCTGGCTATTCTTCTTCTGATCTAGCATAGTGTAATAGAAAGATAGACTGTATTGTCTTGAAAACATTAAATAGAAACCTGAGGGTTTCATGATAGCAATGCACCAGCATATAAAAATCTGGAGCTTATATAGTTAGATGTATGCTTTTAGAAAACACCGTGTGCACCTACTGAAAAATAAATGAACTGAGACACTATTTGAATTCAACTATACCAACCCACTTGAGATATCCTTTTTTCTATACATGAGTTTGGTTTATTTTTTTCTCTACAAAAAGAAAAATAAATACTGATACTTTATTGGAAGATTTTCACCTTCACTCTTCTCAGCAGAATCTGACAGAGCAGTAAGTAGCCCAGAGGGTTTATTAATTGTTTATCTTCCCTGAAACTTCTGGTACAGATTCCTGAGGAATTACTCAAAATAAATGTTTTTCCCTCACTTTTAAATGAAGAAATGATCTGGTGGTGTGATCATGAGGACACTGAGGATAAGCTCTGCAGCTGGGGAGGTCAACCAGCTGTGAAGTTGGGCCATGAGAGAGAATGGGAGGGGGCAGGAAAGGTGGCTGAAATGGCAGGTTTATGGCAACATGTCTGCAAATTTATATGTTAGTAATACACTTTGCCTAAGGAAAATGGTGTGGGTTTAGGGCTAGATTTCTCATCACTGTATGTTTGCCCTCTTGAAAAGGATGTGTCTAAAAACCTTGTGTTGAACTGGTATTGTTTGCCTTTTGGATCTGATTAGGAGGAATGGGTGGTACCTGAGGTTAATAAATACGGAAAGGGAAGGCACAGATCAAGACAGCTGGGCATTGGTGGATACTGATAGTGGAAAAGCTGTGAGCATTTCCTTTGAGATGGCAAATGGCTGAAGAGGACCTGACTATTGACTCTACAGATTTTAAGATGACTCAAGCAAGGAAAGGAGTAGAAAAAATGCTAGCTCATTTCACCATAGCGGCCAGATAAAAGCTGCAGATATGTGAGAGTTAAGAGTGCAGTAGAGGAGTTTGCTAGCTGCTTTCTTTGAGATAAAAACCTGAAGGTTAAAAGACTAGTGGAGGGGCTGAGCTGTTTGGGGTAAAGCATAAATAGCATAGGGAGAGCTGTACGTCTTTCTGTGGATGAAACACTGGTGAAGCAGGGAAGTTAGTGCAGGAAGAAGGGAAAAAGGCAGAACTCCAGGGTCCCTCTTAGCTAGCTAGAATGCAAAATCCCCCCTTTGAAGGGTAGCAGTTTTGGAAACTTGAATATAATTAGTTACTGTGGTGTACTCTGACTTCTGGAGCCTGTTTGTGGTGTCCAGCAACAAAGTATTGCAAGTGCAAGCAACACTGGAGCTGAGCTCTGTGGTGAAATCCTTGATGTGCTATGGAAAGAGACAGGGTGAGACATTGCTGTAGTGGTGCATCTTCTGCAAAAGGTGTTGGTGTTTGGTCAGCAATGTGAATATGCTTCATGCAATAATTCTCCTTTCTTAAACTCCTTAAAACTCTAGTGTAATGCATTAGCAATACCATACTCGCCATTGAGAGTTAATGCTATGCTCTCACTGCTGCTAGTAGGAGGTAAACATCAAAGTGCCCCTTAATAAAATCTTGCCCTTGATGGTGAAGAGAGATGAGCATTTAAGGCAGAGCAATGAAGCCCTTTGTTTGAACCTACAAGGCTGTAGTAATACAGGTATGTCATTTGCATGGCCTTTGTGCTGTAGTGTACATCTGGAGGATATTTCTCATGGTATAGATTTATTGGAGAGCAAGTTTGAGGGTAAAAAGGACTAGGATAAAAGAAATGTCCAACCCCTGGTCTGGAACAGAGACATGTAACTACCAGATGCCTGTTTTTCCCACTGTCTCATTTCTTCCTCCCGTGACTCAAGAGACTGCTTCCTGCAGGACTTAGGGTGGTACAAATACCCAGGCATGGTGCAGCTCTTACTATACAGCCTTTCTTTGTTTGTAGCCTAAGGGTAATGTATTTTGAAACCTGCTGTGCTTTAGCAATCTCCAGCTGCTACATCAGACCTGTAGGATAACTTACAAGTCTCAGGCTTCTCCTATCAATATTGAGACCTTGTCACCTTTCTCTGTCTCTAGAATTAGTGAGCTGTGTAACAGAAGTATCAAACTGGTTTTGCCACCACCATCTTTGGCACTTACATTGCTTAGAGAGATTATATCAGCGAATTATTATGCCAAAGTGTTAATCAGTAATTATAGAAATATGTATTATTTAAAATTTAACTATAAATCAGAGGTGGCTGCATAGCAGTAATGGTTGGGATTCATCTGGCTAAACTAGCTGTCTATAAGGTAGTCATCCATTGTCAAAACTCTCTACCTCGGACTTCTTTGATTGTTACTATGAAAACACAGGAAGATCCAAAAAGTAATTAATTTAATCCTAAATTAAGCATTTAGGACAGATTTGACCAGGAAGTGACCATTTCTCTCTATGGACTAGCTTTAGGCACTAATGTTAGGTGAAGTGAGTCTCACTCAATGTCTGCTCTGAACAGCCCTAGTCTGACTTGGTATTTGTTATCAAAAACCCCTGTAACTGCTCAAAGATTTATACATATTAAGACTTCTATTGCAACTGTAATGAAACTACAGCAGAGTTACAGCAGTTTAAATTGGGGAAGAGCTGGCTTGTGATGTTGTTATGATGTCGGCCGCGCTACATAAAGTCACCCTATTTTACTTGGAATAGTACTGGTTCTTAATATATGCTTGCTAACCTGTTATAAATCGGGGTTTGCACTAAGGCAACTGAATTTGTTAGATATTTTCATATGCAAATTTCCCTAATGAAGACAGACCCTTAGATGCTGTGAAAATAATAAAAGCTTCACTGCCTTGAAGCTTCACTGCCTTGAAGCTTTTAAACTCATTTCCACCTGTGCTAAGTAAAATGCTGTAAAACAGCAGTATCTACTCAGCACTTGTTTTGAAGAGGGGTAATAAATGAGATAAAGGGCAAGGCAGATAACAGTGATATTACCTTGCTGCAAAAGGTTGTACAAAATTGAATTAATTCATTAAAGAATTGGTTCTTTACTCTATATTGAGAGGAGAAACTACTTCTGTTAACCATTCCTTAAGAAATCCAATCTTTTATGTTAGTGCTAGAATAGTTATCAGTTATTCACTGAGAAACTTGTCTTTTTTCCCCTTGAAAAAATCCTTTCTGGTCATTTAATACTGTAGATACCCTTTCAAGAACTGTTTTTTCTCATGTCACCTCTGACATAACAGGGAATGCGTAATTCTTGAAATTCACAATGTCTTGTCTATATTTTTAATGATCTCATTTAGTATCTATACATATTTAGGGACCTGTTGCAATTTCTAGAAAGTATGGAGCATCTTTGACTCATTTAAAAAGAAAGTAAGATGTATGCCAGAGCATTATGTGCAATACTAGGATACAGTTGAAATCACAGGAATTAGCAAAATTCCATATAGCTTTTGAGGAGTAGATGGTCCTCAGGTAGCATCATCCTCAAGAAGATGGCTGCTGTTAGGATTGTGACCTGTACCAATATTCATCTGTGGATTCAAACCAATGTTTAAAATCCTAGACAGCTTTCTGCAATACCAGGTTGGAAAGGGTCTCTCCTTCTGTACTTTACATATAGTCTCATTTGACCTAGTCACTGAACTTAGAAGGGGACTAACTTGCCTTTGGCATTTGACCAGACTCTTTATGAAATCCCGAGTCTAGGGCAACAATGTTCATAGCTGAGCTGTTTCAGGTGATGCCAGCTTCTGAGCCAGAGGATTACATACAGTTATCCCCACCCAGCAAAGTAGATAGGGTATAGTATAGCCCAATTTATGCTAAGTATGTGTACTCTGAATGCTTAAATCTGAAGTTTGCGTTGTGCAAGTATTAGACTGAATTGTGAATGCTTTCTTCTGTAAGATATTTAATGAGAAAATGACGGTTAGCCTTTCTCCTCCAAAATTGGTGTCTGTCCTCCCCTGCCTGCACCACAATTTCCACCTCTTTGCTTTTGCTGGTGCTAGTGTTACCAAATCAGTGAGCTACTCTAGCAGAGACCTGGCACCACGCAGAAAGAGTTTGTTGTTGGCCCCAGCATTGTCAGTTCCCAGACCTGTCTCGATACCTGGATTCTTGTGTATGCTCAAGGAAGACAATTGGAGTGAGGAAAGGATGACCTCATCAGCAAAGTCAATTTAGTCTAGGCTGAAGTAACTGTGTCTTCAGTCTGCACCAGCATGGTTCAAAGTTTCACAAAGCCAGTGTGTTCTTCTCATCATATTACTAAAACTCCCTGTGGAAAAAAAGTATTAAAATTTTCAAAATAATGTCCTTTTGTACATTTAAAAGGAAGATAAGTCAGTCAAACATTCTGACAATATACTTCTAATTTAAAGAAAAAAACAAATCCAGCAGGTCAGACAGCAACCTCTTCCTCTGTTTTCCTGTTTGGGCTTCTGTCTGTCTACTGGTATTGATTAGTAGTCAACTCCTACTTTTCTAGTGTAATTATATATGAGAGATCATTAGGACTGCCTAGAAGGAGTGATGGAAAATGTTATAACTTTAGATATTTTTTAAGACACCGTTTGTCAAGAGGTTCTGTTTCCAGTAGTAAGAGCCAGATAATAAGATACGAATTATTCTAACATCAGACAGAGTCCGTAAATAAAATGTATTGGAATAGTTCAATTTATTTTCATTGAATTGCTATCAGTTGCTGCTTTCTTGCTTAATGGAGGGGAAAAAAAAATTCCGATATTTCTAAGTCGCATATTTTAAAAGTCAGAATACTTTAATATGTTTCTGTAAGTTTTTTGTAAAGAGCTGGAAATGAGTTTCCTCAACTGTAAAATGGGAATAATTTTTTACAGAGGTATAAAGACACATAATTAACGAATATTTAGGAAATACTTTGAAATCCACAGATGGAAAATTTTTCGTTAGTGCTACATGAATAGTGTTCCAAAGAGCTGAGTATGTTACTTGGATAATATTCTGCCAAAATATTCTGCCAAATACATAAGTATCAATCAATCTGTAAAAGTGAAAACAAATTCAGAATTGCTAAAACTCTGTACAACATGGAAACTAATTAAATTGACAGAAAAAGGAATGGCATGCTCCTGATGATAGAGAACAGAAACTACCTGACGTAATTATTATGAAGGAAACTTCATCTTCCATATGTTGAGAATGGATTTTTCTTTTAGGAGACAGTAAAGAAGTTACTTTCTTTACAGAACAGACAGTCATTGGACAAGATTTGAACACATCATAGTTGTAAAACAAGAGTTTTACTTTGATTAGCAAAGGAACAAGCAAAGACGCATTTTGTCTCTAACAGTGCTTAAATACAGATTGACCCACCTAACTTTGAACGAAGTGCCTAATTGAGAATGTAATTGTTCAAATCTCCCTGAATATCCAATTAAGAGAAGTAAATATCTCTCAGGACAAGACTAATTGCAAATGGGTTGAATCACCCTTTAAATCTGCCTGCTTCTCTCTACTTTGTGTATACGGAAATTGTATTCCTTCTGTGTTTGACTATATTCCTGACATGGTGCCTCAGTTGCTAAATCTATGTCATGAAAGATATCACCTATTAAAGAAGAAAACAGTGCTAGCAACAAGTCCAGCTATTCTACCTGCTTTTAAGAGGCAAAAAATGAGGAAAACAAAATACAGAATGTAAAACAACAACAACAAAAACCCAAGACAAATGTTGGCCTTCTAGTTATTGAGATCTACTTTATTTTTATAGTGTTATCCTGTTCATGACAAGGTAAATCAATAAAAATATTAAAAGAACTAGACACAGTATAAGCAATGGATGAAATGCTGCTGCCAAAATTCTATTTGTGTATCATTTTATACCTAATGGCATAACACCACACAGCTCAAAAGCACACAGATGAGCCCTCAGTTTGTCAGGAGTTCAGGGAACAAAAAAGCAGCCTGCAGCTAGCTTCCTCAGCCTATGTCTGGCACAAACACATTAGCTAAATACTATATTTTATTCCTAAATTGAAAGAACTAAACAGTGAAATTTTAGCATCAAGCAAGAGCTAAAGCTGGCAGAAGAAGAAAAACAATAGCATTCAAAGAAAACAACAACAAGGAGGGAGTAATATGGTCCAAAAATGAATAAAAGACAGGGGACCACATCCAAAGCCAGAATAGGTTATAAAACGTGTTCAGAGATAAAATATTCCCAGTGGAAGTAAATGGGAGAGACACTGTATCTCATATTGTGCCCAAATAGAGAATTCTGCAAATCATCCTTTATACTGCCACAAAATACCACTTTGTGTCTTCTATTTTTTTGGCATTGTATATTTATTTCCATGCTTTTTTGGGGGTACTATTTTAATCTTTTTAATGCCTTTGTTGTTGTTGGTGGTGGTGGGTTGTTATCAACAAAGATTTGTAACATATGCCTACTATCGCCTCACTGATTGAAGCACAGCAAATTCTGGATATGTTAACGTGCACTGAATGAGGTGTGTGAGTAAAGCCTTTGCCCTTCATTTAAGAGTGTTTTTATTTTAAGGCCCTTTAAGATCCCTCCTGTTACCTCCCAGGTAATCTGACAGTTCCCACCCCCCAACCCCCCAAAAAAAAAAAAAAGAGCAGGAAGCGTTGCAATAAAATCTTTGCTGGAACAGTATGATGAATGGCATCTGCTTTATTTGTTTACTGGATATGTTATTTCATGCTTTGTCAAAGAAATTTCTCTGAGTGGCCAGAACAGCTAGTTTGCCTGTTTGCCTTGTCCAGGCTGGAGCAGAATGGGTCAAGGCAAATCCCAGGGTACAGTACCATCCCAAAGAGCCACTCAAAAGGGCAGGGTAGGCTTGGATGGGAAGCTTTTACTGTGCAGTATTATGGAAGAGGGGAATGAAAGAGAACATATACGGTGATCCCTAGGGAGGGAACATATGAGTTGCCAAACTCCAGACAGTGATCAAGAGGCTTTTCCTAGGGATGAAGATCTCAGATGAAGTGCATATGTTTTTTTGCAACAGATGAAAACAACTAAAAGTTGCTAGATTGAGAGCAAGACTGGAAAGACGTTGTAGGCAAAAACCTCTTTTTTACACTTTGTCTTACATGTCCTATTGGATGGGTTCTGCATTTTGTGAGGTATCTTTTTTTGACTTGGTGTCCCAGTGAGATTGGAGATATATTTTCTTTAAGAAAAAATTACCTTGAAAATTCTGGTCCACTGTAAATATTTTCTCCAGCTGGCCAGGGAAGCACAACTGAAAAACTTCCAGAGTAAAACAGGCAGATAGAATAGGTGGCCAGCAACCTAACTGCCATTTAGAAAAGGTTTTCTCCAAAGAAAACTTTGGTCAAATAGCTAACAAAGATGAGCTGCAGGAAAAACTGGCAAAGCTGACAGGCAGATCTTCATGGAAAATGAGATATTTGGTTTTACATTTGGACCACCCAAAAAATTTATATAGGATTAGGGTTTTTTACAACTGTTACCTATTTTTCGTAGACTGAGACCTTGCTGGAGCAATTTGCAGTGAATCAAATTTAAATATGTAGGTAGAACTGGAATTGCACTTGAAATTGATCGAAAGTAAGATTAGGTCACCCTGAGTTGTGAAATTTGCTGAGCTACAAACCTTAGAAGTACAGCCCTGTGACAGAAAATGATTTTGGCTTTTTGAGTGAGTAGACAAATCATGTTAAATTCAATTTGTGGAACAAGGGAGTGTAGCAATAATGGAACCATAATAATTGGGAATTGGTAAGCGATGAAAATATATCCAGAAAAAGGGCTGTTAAAAATATACAGTCAGCCAGACCTGAACATTATTAGTTTTTAAGAAATCTTACAGCAGCAAAAACTAGAGCAGAGGCTGGCCAAGAAATTTCCTTCTGTCATTATTTGTTTATTTAAGTTTTCATAGTTGAATGATAATGATAGGAATATGTAGCCACATCTTGGAAAGTGCAGAAACTGAAGGTTTTAGATCCTGCTTTATTAATGAGCTAGTCAATAATAGCTATGAAAGAAAACCATTCAATTGGTCATAAGTGGAAAGATCAAAGATAGAGCATGGTCTGCCTGAAAACTCATATTTGAAAGAGAATCTGAGCATATAAGATAAACCATATCACAGTTTCCTCTGGGATCTTCAAGGTTCAGTGGGATGGATGTCTGAGCATCTTACTGCATGCTGGAGATTCTCCAGTCCCTGCCACAGTCACTGGAAGACACTTGTACCCTCTGTGATGCCCATGGTACCCACTGTTTTCCTAGACCATATTATTCAACTGAGATGCCACTCTCATCCTTTGGCTACAGTGTGAGATGTGCTGGGGAGACCGTGCACTCTGAACTTTTACTCATACCTCTGTTGCACCTTTCAGTGAAGAACATTTTATTATTACCCAGTTAGCTTAAACCAAACCAGGCTAAGGAAATAAGGAAAAAAAAAAAAAAAAAAAAAGAAGAAAAAAGTGCATTTCTTTATAAAAGACATAAAGGAAGAAATTAAACAAAATATGAATTTAATCTAGTTACACTAAACTTATGTAAAGTCTCTGCTTCAGTAACTTGACTTACCTCCTTACCTTCAGGCTTCTTGCATGACTGCCTTCCTCATGGCATCAAGTATCCCAGCTCTTAGAGGCAATCTCGTCTTAGAAGTATTTTCATGGGTACAATTAAAGACATCCTGACCCTTCCCTTAACTAGGATTCATTGCCCTTTCAGAGATATGGAAATATCTTTCTCTTTCTTTATTTCTTTCTTTCTTTCTTTCTTTCTTTCTTTCTTTCTTTCTTTCTTTCTTTCTTTCTTTCTTTCTTTCTCTCCTTTTTCTTTCTTTCCTTCTCTTTCATGCTTTCACGCTTTCTTTCTTGCTTTCTTTCTTGATTCCTTTCTTCTTCTTTTTTTCTTTCTTACCTTCTTCCTTTACTTTTTTCCATTCCACCTTTCTTCCTTTCCTTCTCTTTATTCCTTATCTCCTAAACTTAACTGTTTAGTAAGCCAGCTTTTTGTTGAAAAGGTGAAGTATATACTCCCCTACCTTTCTTTAATGAGAACAGGAAAGCAGAAAATCTTTTATGTTCCATATATGGAATGATGAAATTCTGGTTTAAGGTCAGGAATCTCTGAGAATCCAAATTGCCAAAGCCTTAACAGGCCTAAAATGGGGAACAAATTAAACTCTGAATTTCTCTGACTATTTTTACAAGCGGCAGTTATTTAAAAAAAAAAAAAGACCATTGGTTTCAACCTATCAGATCATGGTATTTTTGCAGTTTTGGAAAAGGACTGCTAATAGTGACCCAGTGTAGTATCATACTGTTGATCTCAGACAGTTTTCTAACCTGGAGTTAATCCTTGAAGTGTAAACTGCTTCAGGAAAAGGAACAATCTATAACAAGGTCTTTTTCATTAATGCACTTTAAAAAATAAAAAAATGAAGGCTGAGGTTGGGCAGCACAAGAAGACTCTCAAACACACTAGATCTGAAGAAGTTTGTAGAACTTGTTACAGAAACGGACTGTGTGCATTTGTCCATGCTGCAAAACCGCTGCATAGGTGGGTGGGAGACAATGCCTTTAAAAGATTAAGGTAACAGTTTTGGATTTGACTGTTACTAGTACTCTTGTGACTGTTTCAGGAAGCCTTTTGTATTGGAAACAAATATTATTACTTATAATTTGAGAGCAGTTGCAAGAATGATGGATTTTTATAACACAATTCTAAATTGTCCTAATATAAGTTATTGTGCTATGAAAGAGAGTTCTCAGCACTTCTGAAAGCTGGGGAACATTGTTTTCACCGTTTGCATGAGAGGAAGTTTGTGGTCAGGGGAAAACATGCATCTCAGTCCGGATCTTTAAATACAGAAATAATGAGAAGGGCAAGTCATGAAGAGACTGGAAAAAACCTATAGTTTAATGAATAAAAAAATACATAAAGACCTGATATAACGTTAGCTTTGTTGGGACACTAATTATAATGCTCTGAGCAAGAAACTGCTGAAAGAGATGTTTACTCAAGTACAGAAAAGATCCATTCTTGTCTTATAATTTCAGAATTGAAAATTTCCCTGCTTCATCTTGCTGGCTGCAGGAATGGTGTTCAGAGAAATCAAAACTTACCAAAGATAGGATCGTGCTAACAAAATTGTTGTTTGGAAGATGATTTGGCAAATAGTCCCCTAGAAATCACTAGGGTTTGGTTGTTTTTAAAAGTCACATTGACATTACACTGTGATGGTGCTTAAAATGCTCAGCAGGATTTGAATGGTTGAGCTGGCTCCTTCTCTTGAAGAGGGCATAAGTTTGCAGGGCTGGTAACACTGCATTTTTCTTTCCACTGAATTTCCAGTATACAGTCAATAAGAACACCCTTTGTGCCACTTTACTACCAATCCATGAGTTTGAGCAAAGAAACCCATCAACTCGTCTGTGTGAGGTACTAAAGGGATCAAAAAAATTTGGACTTTGAAACAACCTCTTCTTTACAGTTGGAAAAGTTCATGGTTTTTTGATCTATTGAAGAAACATAATGGGAACATTTAAGAGCGCAGGTAGCCCTGCCATTAGTTGCACAAACATTGGAAAGGACTATAAACACTACTGATCTGAGTATATAACGTGACATTATGAGAACTGATTGGATCCTGAGCTTACCCCTGTGGGTCTATAAGAACTGTCTGAATAATCGATAATCAGCGTGGCTGAGAACAAAGCTACAGGAACCAAGATTAGCTAGTAAGACAGAGATTACTTTCTAAAAAATAATCTGTCCCTGTCAATAGATGTTTAGGCATTGATATGCATATCATTCGGGCTTGCTGCAAGGGGGGGCTTCTCAGTCCGTTATTAGGGAACCAGAGGGAACTCAATGAAAATTTCAATTGTTATGAGATTGTTACGAACAAATGGTGCAAAATATCCTGACAGAAAGACAATACAGTTGCATGAGCATCTAGAATTTATTAGGCTGGTTCTTCTTCTGTTTGTAGCATAGATCAGCAGGGGCTGCATTTCTCAACACCAGGGTGTTACAGGAAGGTGCTAACAAGTCACAGAATGTTAGAAAACTTTAGATCATTTTAAAAGGTGAAAATAATTATAAAAATTGTAAAAAGAAAAAAAATGTTTTCTGATCTCTTTCTAGAACTAGCTCAATTCCTTCAGAGTGAGTAAGAAGCATCTCTAACCACCGGGCTATAGTCAAACTATCTCTAGTCACTACCAGCCATGTAGCTACTTCAGGGAACCGTGAATTTACACCTGCAGTCAGGAATTACAGCTGTCTGCCATGCAAGAAATGAGTTGGCAGTACTCAGCATCAGCTTTCTGGTTATTGCATCTTACTGACAGGAATGCACCAAACACAGAGTAGTCCAAGAGGGAGTCTTGTTTGAGCAATGCCTTAGACATCATCATACAAAAATGAAGACAAGTTGGCTTGTAACAGATGTCCTGGGGAGGCTGCTGTGATGAAAAGATTAAGAGCATGTGCCTGTGTTTTGGGTTGCCCCCCCCCCAGTAGTTATACTTTGGTGCTCCTTTTGTGACGCAACATAACAAAACAAAGTGTTTATGTTGTCTTTGATGAGTATATGGCATATCTGTTTTTCTCTAAATATCTGGTTTGGTTACAGTATTTTTTGGTTGCCTACAGAAAGAGCTTTTCATGATTCAATTTGTAGAAAATAGTAAATGTCACCATGGTATTTATCTGGGTATTTTTTTTCAGTCACATAATCTTATTGCTTTCCTAGATCTAGATTGTTCTTCCTCAGATAAAAACTGCATTTTTTTTTTTAGGCAATCCCTTTGACTACAGTGGAACCAGTTATGATGAACAGTACTATTCAGAGTCAGTAAGGGTATTGCAATCTTGTCCTTAATGTGTATCTTTTCCACAGCTTATTTAAAAAACATCTTGTTATTTTTTTATTACTACCTTGGGAAAAATGATCAGAGGAACAATTTTTCAATTGTGTATGTTAAATTCTTTATGATATAGCTAAGGGAGAGGGGAAATTTCCTAGCATCATTGTTTCTTTTTATGTTTAGCACACACAGAATTTCACTGTGGGTTTTGTTTTCTTTTTAAAGCAGTTCTTGATTCTAACGTGTTTTGTTGATACAGTAGTTATTAAAGACCAAAATTACTGAAAATGTTAATGTTTTCTAAGCGACTACCGAGGGAAAATGCAATAACCATTATTGTTAAAGCTACCGCATTGGCAGAAAGGATGGCAGATAAACTGGAATGTGTCAGTACTTCAATTCAGTTAAATTGAAATGTAAAGAGTCCAAAAGAAGCTTTGTTAGCTTTTCAAAAAGCTAGCATGCGGGTTCATACCCAGCTGCAATGGCACAGTGCAGTACTATTACTAGTGCCAGTTTCAACGCCCTTGTGCAAAAAGGTTACTGAATATCCCTAACATCATTTGGTCTGCAAAACGAACCCCTCACTCAAATGAACACGCCTTCTCTTCTTGTTATGAAGACAGTACAGTGAGATCATTTGCTAATTCATTGCCCTTCCATTGTGTTTAATTATCACTTTCATCCCTTTTTTCTTTTGTACTTAACTCTTTTTCTATTTCCCCTCCATTTTATACCTGAAACTTAACAAGGTTCAATATGATAAAATGAAATGTTTATAGACATTACCTTCCAATTACACACTCCACACACCAACATTTAACTTGATAGATTTCTGGTTTAGTCATTAAACTAACGGTAATCAGTGTATTACAGCTTTTGAAAAAAGAAGCCTCTGGCTTCATGCAAGAGAATCAGAATGGGAGAGATATAATTTGAGTTCTAGAGAGTTAGCTGTAACTGCTAGGACAGTGACTCAAATATGTGGGTGGATTTAGCTGGGTTGGGTCTAACACACTTGTTTTTCCTAAAGCCTGCCATTCTCATGACATTATACTAAACAGAATAGCATTTGTTCCTGAGCAGGTGCAGTTTAGAATCAAGTGTGTAAAACATAGCACACACCATTTTCAGTTCAAGTTCACAATTACATACACTGGGAGGGGCTCTATTTACCCATATCGTTTCCCCTCATAGGTGAGCATAGCTAGAAACAGGTAATTTACTGCCTATACCTCCCTGTTCCAAATGGCACTGTGCCAGCAAAGAACAATTTTGAGTTGCAATTGGATCTCATTGGTTTCAGTGAAGCTCCGTGTGTCATAAGACTGGGAAACTCAATTGCAAATCAGACTCAATGTATTCTGTCACTGAAAAATTCAGACTTGTCCCTACAGAGTAGGAAAAGATGTGGAAAAGCAAACTCTACAGTTCATAGGATGGTATAGTAAAGTTTTTAGGATGCTTAAAGAGCAATTGCATAACTTATAATGTAAAGCAGTCTCAATATTTGAGTGTATTTCAGATACAGGGAAAATACAACTCTGCAGCAGAATTTTAAGGTTGAATCAGGTACAGTAATGTAAACTTATCTGAAATACCAACAAAACAGCAGTTGCTCAAGGACTTATGAATAATCTACTTCTGCCCATAGATGGCTGATGGTAAGGGTAAGCTAGTTTTCCCATGATTTGGTACGTTCTTTCAATATTATCATTGTAAATTGGAGTGTATTAATGATTTAAAAAAACCCTGTTGCCAATCAAACTTTAGTCTATTTTAAAGGTAAATCTCAACTATGGCTTGGAGTGCGTTCCAACCATGTTCTCTGGAGCATCTTATGTGAAGCCTGGGGTCAAGCATGACCTACAGTGTGAACAAGCCCTAGACTGTAAGTTTTTGGGAATGTGTAGGTTTCAGCTAGCAAGACAAGGAGGAATGTGTGTGTGTCTTTCTTTTAGTATATATTGTAATGTTATATTCAATATCCTTGTCTTATATGTGCGATTTTAAAAACAAACAAACAAACAAACAAACACTGTTGCTTACAAAACTGTAAATACTCAAAATTGGGAAGTTATGAGGAGGGCACTTATCCTTGCTTCTGCGAAATGGGGATATGCCATGTGTTTTCTTCTATATTTATTGAATACTAAGTATATTGGGACCCTGATCTTCTCTTGCTACCTCATATAAGCAATTGTATTTCTTTAAATAAGGAGCATAAATATTTATGTCCTCTGTATTTTGGTTTTGATGATACAAATTCCCAGTTCATATTTACATTCACACCCTTACATAAGAACACTGAAAGTCAATGAGAATCGTATACTTTTCTGTGTATGTACTTATACCTCTGGAATAAAATATGGGTTTGTATTTTGAACGTAGTTTTTCTATTGTTACATCTAAACTATGTACTTTTAGATGTTAATTTTACTTACAGATGATCTACTAAGAGTTTAAGTGGAACAGTTGCTCACCAGTGTGTAAGGCAAGGGTGAACATGTTGGCTGAAAAAAGTGATCAACGGAGGCAACTAAATCAATATGTTTTCTCTGCTTATCTGTAGTTTGGACACATTACTGTCCAAAAGTAAAGGTATAAATTAGGTTGGATTAAATGCTGATTTGTTTGGATAGCTTGTCTACCTTTCTTCCCCCTCCAGGTCAAAAAGCATTGATTGAATGTATTGAAACAAAAATCTTGTCAGTTCCAGTGTTCTTTAGGGGAGTTCCTATGGAAAGCATCTATGAAATGGTATGATTTACTTTTTTCATAACACTAGCTCTGTCCCCAAAGTAATACAATTGGGAAATCCCATCTGTGCATATCATCTGCTGCCTGTTAAATTACTTTCCTCAAATTGGTTTTGGTTATATCCATCAACCTCAGGCTTAATGCAATTCCTGAGGAGGTGGTTAACCTTAATATCAGTTACTGGCAAGAGTTTAAATTACCATTGTTCACAGGGTACTAGAACAGATTATTTTATAGGAATATTTTAGGTTTCCTCCAGTTAAACATAATACTGAGATATAGGTCCAAACCCACAGATTTGGGAAGGTACAAGTTCAGCTTAGTCACAAAAGACTAATAAGACAACCTTTTCTGCATTTAGAACAAGATAGAAATCCTTGAAAGGATTAACATAATATTAGTATTTCAAGTATTTTAAAATACATTTAATAACATTAAGTTGCTGAATTAAAGTATGAGAACAGATATCACTACCCACAGAAAAGATGTAATTGTTTTAAAGCAAGGAGCAGTTTAATGGTGAACCTTTGGAGAAAGGGATGAAAAACCTCACTTACTGACTTTATTGAACTGACAATGACCAGAGTCAGCTGCTAATTGGCTGATAGACCTCGCATCCTCTGAGGTTGGATTGGCTCCTTTTGGATAACCCAAAACTGAACTTCATGGCAGATCCTTATTTCTAAAATTGGATGAACCAAAACTTGGGGTTCGATCAACTGGAATGTATTAATTCGTAGGTATTAGCTGCTATCAAATTGGAAATTTGAACCTTCTCATGCCACTAAGGCTCCAAAGAGCTGTCACGACACAGCGCTTTATCAGTACTATGTTTCAGGTAGCCTTCTAATTTTATTATCTTTTCAGATTGTTAAAAACATGAACTGTTAAGGCAAAACAGAAATTAAACGGTACAAATAAATCCCTTTACTTTCTGATAATCTTCTTCTTACTTCTTGAAAGGATCATATGACAGAATAATTTGTTTACTTTTTAAATATGTGTACTAAAACCCCCTAAATTCCATTAAAACAGTGAAGTTTTAAGACATAATACCAGATTATGAGGAGGCAGCAATGATGATGCCAAGTTGTAAAAGGCAAAACAGCTAAGCACAGAGTGAATGAACAAAGTTATTTAAAATAGATCAAAAACAAAAAAGAAATTTTTTTCTGTGTATTTCATTTGTCTAAAGGATGACTGAAAGGATGACTTATGGAAGATCATGTTGAATATATGTATAAAATTTGGTTATTATTTTTAGATTGAGAGAAATAGAATATGAAATAGCAATTCATTCGAGTTGACCGGCCTTCATTTCCAAAGGAACTCTCAACATATTTAAATATAATACACTGAAAAAGACACTCTAGTGAAATTTATGAAAAAAAATGCATACAGTTTGATAAAAAAAAATAAACATCTACATCAAACTACATACTGCTCTGGAAGGAAGTTAAACAGTGTTGAGCCTCACCCAGAGGGATGTCAGAGATGTAATCTGACACATACTAAGAGGTCTCCCTCTGCAGAGGCCTTTGAAAGAAAATGTGTTTCCTCTCATTCTCTCAAGATTATACAATATTTAGAAGTAGTCAGCAGTTCCAGCTTTAGTACTTCCAGTTGGTCCCTGATGTGGGTTACTCATATATTATTTAAAACTTGCAATGCTAGTATAGCAAATTTTCAGGATAAAAAGTAGCTAAAGTAGGCTTGAGTATGAATGTAGGCAGAACTGTACAAAAGATTCAGCCTGAATCTGAAAATACTCAGAATTAGTCTTTTACTTCTTGACAGCTAAATGTATTAGACTGTGGAACAGTCTCTCAAGGGAAGCAGTGAAAACTCAAATACTTGGTATTTTTAAAAGTAGGTTTGGCAAATACGTAGTAGATGTGTAATAGCAAACAATACTGCTTTGGCAAGCAGAAAGACTATATAACTGTCACCCAAAATGCAATTTCGTAAGCTTGAGGAGTTCAGTTTCTGTTAACACTGGCCCCGACGTACATATTTTGCTCAACTAAGAGCGAATAATGCAATTCTCAGACTACAGTGATGAGTTTTGCGGTTTTGAAGTAGCATGGATAGAATTGACCAAATCAAATGGAGCAAATAAGTTTTTTACACATGCAAAAAAACCATGCAGAATCTGGCAACATTTTGTTTCTTTCACTCCCTCTGGGTCATAGAAGACTTTTTTGTTTGTTCTCCCATGCCAACAACCTTGAGGTTTCTGTCTGTTCTCCTGAGTTTGACTCTGTGATGCTTTGAGAATCCATTTATGAAACACTTCTCAAACATACATTTCTGAGAATGACCTTTGGCATTCCCATGGTTAGGGCCTTGGAACTTTTTCGGCCTTACGCCACAGGAGGAGAGCAATGGGATTCATCACTGGCACACTCTTCTCCATGACCTTTCCTGAACAGAATATATATCAAATAAATTTAGCAACATAGGTAAGTTGAATAGCTGGTTAAAATAGTTAATTTTAGGGGTGACTTGAGACTGTCACTGTTTCTCTACACTGAGGCTTAAGTCCCTGTCAATGAGAGGAGAGCCATCAGTTTCTTTTGCCTGACACCAAGACCCAGGTTTTTTCACACACTCCTATAGAAAAGTATCAAGTTTCCCTGTGGTGAGCTCAACTGGCAGGTCTTGTCAGCTAACCAAGACTTCTGCAAGTGTTTGACACACTTTTTTTTATTGTAGTTGCCCAGCTAGCTCTCCATTTGTAACATACCCCATACCTAAGTTGCATCTTCAACATTTTACACCTGTTTTTTCTTAGTCACTCCCAGATGTCCTCTCCTACACTTCAGATAGGATTGAAGCTTGCTTACAGAAATTTTAACAACCTGCAATCAGCATGGAGGTCTCTAACACACTGGTAATGCAGCATGCATCATTTCATAGAAGTCCTAAGCAGTACCTGGTTAGCCTTTGCAAACTGTCACAGTCCCTAATCCTAAAAAAATCTGACTCTTAGGCTCTGTCTCTGATAGGAGGACATAGCTGCAACTGTCTTACTTAATGCCTTCAGCTGAAACTCTGACAGCATCAACAAAAATTAACAATTTTACTGTCTTGTCCATACATTGGCATATTACAGGCAGCTTTAGGATTCCTGTCATACTCACCAAACCAAGCAGTCAGTTGTACCGAGAAAAGACATGGCTTGTAGGTAGGGGTAATATCTTTTCCTAGAATAGCCTGTATGGTTGGGAAAAGAACATACAAGTCCTTAAGTCTGGTGTAGAAGCAACAGACTTCAAAGCTAAATATGATTTGACAACACCTGCTCAGTTTAATTTGTATTGATTTCTCTTTACATTTGTGCCAAATTACTGGCTAGCAGTAGCAGAAAAAGAAAACAGAAATGACAAAAAGATCTTTTGCTTTTTAACAGCTCATTTGGTTCATCTTTTGTTTTGTTCCTTCTTCTACCTGTCCCTGCTATCAGCTGCATTATTTACTCCTGCCTTGTGCCGGCTTTAGCATTTTGTGTGATTGCAGCAGATATTAAATTCTTTAACCTGGCCAACCCCCACCCTGCAGTCCCTGTTATTTTTTCTTTTCTGCAAAGTTAGCGGTTTTTGCCCTTTTAATGAGGTGAATCAGTTTATCTTGTGACCAGATTAACACCAGCACGTGTTCTAAGTAAGCTGTAGGAGTGTGGGGTAGTGCAGATGGAAGCAAAAAGAAAAAGTTTCTCCTCTGAGAAAGAGAAAGCTATTCAGTTCAGGCCATGCTGCGAAACCATACCCTGAAACATGGGCAACTGGATGTTTGCCCCCAGGGTCAATAGGAATGTTTCTGAAGCTGGTGGACATAACTTTTGCCATATATATTCAGGATAAATGTGAGAGGTAGATACATTGGTTCGTGGAATAGGTAATTGAAAAAATAGGACCCAGCATTCAAAATACAGTCCAGCTGCCAGAGGTGGAAGTAAATTCTGTTGTCAGAAGCGTTTTCCTTAAGATAGAAATTAAAATGAGGCACTGTGCCAATATTTGCTGGAGCTGTATGTATGACAAACTAGAAAAATTACCTACATATGGAAGACATCAAGGAAGACTCAGAGACAAACACATAAGCCCTTACCTTGCAACGCACTGCTTGGCTACAAGAGACTAGAGTGCTAACAAAAATGAGATTTGGGATTCTAAGCAACGGTGGTTGTTTTAATTTGTTGGTATTTGGAGACAAAAGGTATTATTTAGAAATTTAGAAATACAGAATATTCTATCACAAAAATATTATGTTTACCTAATAGCAAAAAAACCACCTTATAGAACCTTAGGTTTGGCTAACTGCTCAGGTTGAATTTTCATTATGGAGAAAGCTGTGGACCCAAATACTGGTAACACATGCTTGTTTTCCTTAAACAACTTCTTTAAAAAGAAAAAAGATGCTTTGATATTTCATAATTTGTTTATCAGATCCTTCTCATTAGATGATTCCTGAAAATTACATCTTAGGAAATTTCGTATGCAGAAAAACACATAAAGGGAGATATAAACTTTTTTTTCTTCTCTGACTCTTCTAATTGAGTGATAAAGCAGTTCTTTTCGTTCCTTCAGGTACGTACATCCTGATCAGCTGCAAAGATAAATGGTATTGGATGAGTATAGCTGTATAAACTTAATGAGAAAGGGAAATCACATTAAAATATTCCAGTCAGCACTTTGATCTTGAATTGTTTTTTGCTTTAAATGATAAAATAAAAAAATTTTTGAAACAGAGAAATGTACTTATTTTTAAAATTATAACTTCCTTTTAGAATTTCAGGGCTTCTTTGTTTTTCTATTGATTCCTTGTGTCTCATGGTTATTTTTCTTTATCTTGGAGAAGAAGATATATTTGTGGGAAAAAGTAACCAGAGAAAAGATTTTAAATGCTCTTTCCATGCTTTTACCTCCCTTTTCTATCTTCTGGAAAATTGATTAAAAACATTCCTTTCAAACCCACTTTTACTTTCCACTTCTTATCCTTATCCTTTCTTTCAGTTTTCTTTGAGTCTTGTACTTTTTATTTTTCAGTGAGGAAAAAGGGAAAGAGTAAGTAAGTGTTTCGGTTTTGTTCTCTAATTTCATTTTTATTAAGCTTGTCTTGTAGCTTTCTAATGGAAAAGTGAAAGTGAACGTGGAAGGAAAAAATCCTCTTTAAAGCATTATTGTTTCAAAATTAGAAAAATTAAAAATAATTCAAAATCTTAATCTTTCACAAATTCATTTTGCATAATTTGTATTTAGCCATGCTATTTTGTAACTTAAAAATAATCTTTTCCCATTCTCCTGTTAGATTTTTCCTGTGTTTAGTGTAAGCATGGTAGTTCAGGATGTCTTATTATTGTATATGTACAGCACCCAGCACAGTGGAATCTGGATGATGTTCAAAATCTTAGATACGCCAGAAACAAACTGTTAGTAAGTGAAGCAACAGGAAGAAATACAATCTTAAATTATTTTGTAGTGTACAAAAATAGGTAGAAATAGTAATGTAGAAGCTACCTATTGAAAATATATGTAACTATCTATGTAAAAAGTTCTGTAATACTTGAAATAAATTACAGTTTCAGAAATACTTCGTTTTACTTAAAGAAATTCTGAGGAGCTAGTATTTCAGGCCACTACATATTCATATGAGAATTTTACAATTGCTTTGAAAGAAATGCCATTAATTTGGATTTATGATGCTAATTAAAGAGAACTAAAGAAGCACATGGAACTGATTTTTTTTAAATCAAATAAACATTCACAAAAAATTAATATAGAATTGGTCCTGAGAAATGAACAAGCTGAATTTTCTTTTCATCAAAACACCTTGTGAGGTGAGCAATTGTTCTTAATGTAGTAAAAGACTCAGAAATGTTTGCATCAATTTTTATTTCAATATCATTGTAGGTTAGGCTTAGTCAGAAATACTAGTAAGTGCTTTAGGGTGATACTAAAATTCTCGTGCATTCTGTTGCCACTCAAACCCGTGCTGCTCTGCCCCCTGCCCTGTCCTGTTCTGTCAACAAAGAGCTTGTTTTTTCTCCTCAAAGCAGCTTCCTGCTTTTCATGAAAGCACTTCTTTCAGCTAGCACCTTAATATTCCTTTTCTGAAATAGTTTGTATGGAGTGTGGAGTTCCTTTGAACAGCAGAGAGAAGCCATACAGAGAGCAGGACTGGGAGAAGAACAGAGATAGCTGCCATCTGCCACTTTAGCTAAACTGAAGCAAATTGAAAAGGCTCTTCAGCACAAGTTCTTCTTTCTATTTATTTGTTTAAGCCCATCTTATGGACTACGGAACAAAACCCCTTCAGTTAAAAATGTACTTTTTTTTCTGACATTCTATCTCACTTTTACTGATTGGATAGAGATATTTTAGGAAAACAATGTACTGTGTATGATACCAAATTTAGTTGGTACTGGGAGCAGAGGATGTGGTCCAAAGCCCATCAACATAGTTCAACAGAAATTAGAGGTTTGCTAAATTGTATACAAAAAAATCCAAATGCTCTGTATTTTCAATTTGAATGTTACAATAATGAGCAGGAAAAGTAGTCCTGTAAAAAAAGGGAATATGCTGTTAGGGTTAAAGAAATGAGAGAGCACTAAGAAACTCTGCAAAATCTTGCATTAACCTACGTGAGTAGTCCTATTGTACTTACTATCCTTAGAGCAAGTAGGAACACAGAACATATTTATGTCTTTGCAAGAACACAATGTGTTTGGGACTTCAGTCAGTCACTAGCTGTAGTCATTGTGCAAGTCTTTTGTCTCTGTGAGTCACAAAAGACTAAAATCACTGAAGGCAAGGCTCAGCCTTATTCCATATGGTTCTGGAAGAATTGTAGCTTTTACATCATTATCCTTGTCAAATCTGTACTTCAGATCTGAAGAAAATTAAGCTAAAAGCAAATCTTGGCCAAATGTATGGGTTCAGAACAATAAAATAATTAGATGCAAAAAAGTACTAATGAAAGGAAAGTGCCTAAGAAGCATACTGTATGCACAATAAATTTAGAGTCCATATAAATATCTGGATAAACTTGTGCATGTAACAAATAATTAGCAGGAGCTGTGACAGATATGATGACGAATGGGAAAGTTTTAAAATTGGAAGTCCATTTCTTAGCTGGTGAAATTTACCTATTTAGCTGATAAACTGTTTAATGGGACATACAGTCTTTTAGGTAATATTTAATCTAATACACATTGCCTTTCTGAAGCTTTCTCTTCTTTTGCAGGAGATGGTATCTGTAGAAATGGAATAAGTCTTAGAGCTATATTCTCAATCTGAAGGTCAAGCATTATATAGAATATGAAATGAAGAAAAATAATAAGAAACTAGACCATATAAACTCTAGTTATGTATTATAGTGTGACCTTAGACCTATGGCTACCTCTGGAAATCCCAGAGGTCATGGGTACAATCTTAATTTGGAAAAACAATTGAACTCCTTATATATTGATTATAAGGTAGTCCAGATGATATGTCTCTAGGTGTTTTGAGAAGGATAAGAAGTAGGAAAACTGTGACTATCAGAGTTTCTTTTTTCAGAATACTTCTTAGTCTGCCTACTTCTTTGGTTATATATGGTTTTAATATTTTTGAGACACGTCACTAAGAAGAAATGTAATATATGTTATATCTCCAATGTTCTGAAATTATTTTTTTTGGGGGGGTCCTTCTTTTTCTTACTTTCTTTCCTAGTGCAATTGCATCCTTATGGAGCCAACAAGATTTGTTTCTCTTAGGAACATTCTCTTTGCTTCCAATTTAAATATATTTGTATCATGCTATTTTTGAGAGAGAGCAATAAATGTAAAAACTGAAGACAAAATATGTCCTGTCATTAACTGTGGGATGAATTCACTTTCAAAAAGTTTTTTTTGAGCAGAGGAAAAAAATGACTAATTTTAAGGCAGTTATTTGTGAGGCCCTATGTATGCACACAGTGAAGGAAATTTATATTTTGAAACCCCAACAATTTAAATAAAGAATAACCCTAGAAGTTCAGAAAGGTTTAGGTAGTGTGACTGAATATATATTCATTGAGTGGGGAAACCAGAATTGCATTTGTTAAGAGATTTTATAGTCATGGATAGCTGTAAAAAAATTGAGGGAAAAAGAGGGAAAAAATTAAATAAACCCAAGTAATTAATAGGCACCATGTATATTACATTATGCATTTGTAGAACGTGACTGGTACAATGCATACAATCACATAGATGTTTTTCATTTTATATCAGGATCTGTGGATAAGTTCCTTCAATAACACAAATGGTATCATAGATCTTACTAGGACAACCTGTGCAGGTAAAGTGTTTGTATTTGATTGATACAATGTTCTCCAAAAGAGAATTCAAGCTGATTCTACAGGCCACTGAAGTCAAGCCATTCAACACCAGTTATGGAGAATATAAAGTAAAAATTTGTGGGACGTTGAAGTTATGAGCCTGACAGGTTTTTAGTGAAATATATAGGTAACAATAATCTGATAGAAGTCTGAATAGCTAGTCATTGTGGATTCAGTATGACTTGAAAATGAAACACATGGAGAAACATTAGTTAGTCACAGCACATAGGCATTGGCAAACAGCAGGGAAATGGGTTTTTTCCTTTTTTACTGTGAAATCATTGAAGTGAGAATCAGTTAAAACTTTTCAACTAAAATTATAACAGTAATTTCTGTGAAGTAGTTGCTAACTATTTTACTCAAGTGATAGAAGAGGTTTGCACACACAGAGTTGAATTTGCAAAGGGCTCTTAGTTTTGATCTAACTTGTTTTCTCGTGGTCAATGTAGGTTTTGTAATTCAGTTTCAAAAGCAACAGATATGAGCCATAGTTCAAACCTTTTTTAAAAAAAATTCTACTTAGAAATTTTAATATTCTGACTAGGATCTTCAAAGTACTCTGCGAGCACAAGCTCCAGAAGGAAGTGGTGGGTGATAGAGGTCAGAGATTCCCTCCTGCAGGAGATGGAGGCACCCATCTGCCAGCCAGACATGCTTTCATGGGAGCTTTACTGCTTTGCAACTTCTGGGATGTTTTTACTCAACCTTAATTGAAAGGTTGTGAAGATTGGGGAAGGTGCTTGATGAATGGAAAAGGTAACTGTGGCATCCAACTTCCAAAAGAGGAAAAAGGACAATATCTGGTGAACTAGCGGGTGGTCCTTTGGCAGAAGGACATTCCTTCCTTTGGTCTTTGGGAAAATCATGGAGCTCTGGGAGTGATAGGTATCTAAACAGATGTGAGCAGCGTGCCCTGGCAGCAGCAAAGGCTAACAGCGTACCAGACTGACTGTAGCCAGGGGACTGAATATTCCCCTTTGTATTCCGTTTTTCAGGCCACATAGAGACTACTGCATACAGTTCCTCACCCAGAGCAAGAAAGACATTGTCAGACTGGGGCAAACCTAGAGGATGGCCACCAGGATGGTTGGGAGTGGATTACTTGCCTTGTGAGCAGAGGCTGCATCCCAGAATATAACTCAGGTACAAATGTCTGTAATAATTAACTACTATTTAAGTCATATGCCAAAAGTTTTTTATCTTATCCAAAGTGATGAAACTCCTCTATCCATTAAAAATGGTCAAATAAATATTTAGTCAATATTTAGCTCATGCCAAAGTCTATCACAGTGGTTACAGGATTGTTGGCCCCCTTAAGTCAAGCAGATTCAGGATGTCCCTCACAAAGCAAAGGTAGTCCACCCAGACTGGATTACAGTATGCACGTGGGATCATACAAACCAAATGCTAAATAGACAGCACAAGGATATGTATCTGGAAAGCCCTTTAAGAGGGCTAGGTGAAGAGTGGCTGTTTTGCACAGCATTAAAGATAAAGTTGAGCTGTTTAGAGTCTAGGAACCTACTGAGTGTTTGCTATTGCTCAGACAAAGCTTTATTTTATAATAACATCATATCTTACAATATTAGACCTATGAATGCCTTTTCCTGGTATTAAAAGACACTTTTAATTCCAACAGAAATGGGATGGAAGCTTTGGAAGAACTTATAAACAAGATTTTTATATGAATTACTGGCAATTTGCTTATCAATTTGCATTTAATTAGTTTTCATGGAGAAATTAAGAGATGGCCTGTACATTTCACACATAGGTCAAGAACTCATTTTAATAGTTAAAATGAATTGCCTAAATCAAGCATTTCAGCCTGAAAGGTTAAACCGGCAAATAACAGAAAGGCTTTTCTTTTGTGTTCCTTCAGTAATTTCTAGTTAAAACCCGAACAGCTATAGCTTATTGCACATGAATTTGTTGCTTTGCATGTAATTAAGAAGATATTTATGGATTGTGATACAAAAATTACATGTAGGGCTAACATACATCCTGGAAGTGTCGTAGGTAGTTCCTCTTAATGATTTATTATGGCTACTAACAGTATACCACATTGACCTGTGGTTTGCATTGAACACCAACTGCCATCTGCTCTGATGTATTATCTGCTAACATCATTGCCTCCAGATACGACAACACATTTAGTTGAGAGTGGCAAGGCATTTCCTGTTTATGATATTCCAGATTAAGGAAACTTGTGAAATGATTAGAAGAAGTAGCAGGCAGTTAGGTGGAACTGAATTCTTACTGTGCTGAGAATTTCAAAGAGAATAAAGAAAGCAAAAATACCAAAGATCTGGAAAATATTTTAATTTCTCTTTCACAAGTTGTAGATTTCTTGGTTTTGGCTGGAAAATGAAATGTCACAATAAAATGAGAGTTTCACAGTTGTGATATCTCTGATTTAACTGAACAAATAAGCCTTGTCTTACAAATGTAAGAAACACTGCAAAGTTTTATATAACACTTTCAGATTTGATTCCATGATTTTATTTAAGCACTCTATAATGGTGGGAGATTTACTTGTTCTTCATTTATTAATGATTAGTTAACATGAAAGCAATGAAACCAGGTCACTGTGAATCAAAAGATATCACTGACCAAACCAGAGACACCAAAGCAAGCTTTGCCTATCCTCAGGCCAAAACCAAGAGTGCTGGGAACATGGACCAGAGACACATGATTTTTTTTTTTCTTCTTTTGCTTTGGGCTCAAGCTGTCCATAAGTGGCAAGATACTGTGCTATAGCAAATTGCATGATTAGTACGTACCATCTTAAGTTATGCTCGGATTTTAGAGGGCATTAGGGATGTGCCCTAATTAATGAAATAGGAAGCACGAAGAGATGCTGGGGTTTGTCCCTACATTGGCATAATTTGATAGATTTTGGTTTACATGTGTGCAACAGAGTGCTTGGCACAGGCTAAGGCTAGAATGTTTCCTGTGAGAATTCCCAGATGGAAATAGTGCTGAGCGCTTTATAAAATCACGTGCAATAAATCTGGAAGTTACAGATGGCATTAGTTCAATGTATGGTGCCATGTATGCAGCATACAGGTGCTTCTTTTCATGACTGGTAAATCCACTGAACTTCCAGTGTATGTGCAGGCAACCTGTGCACTACACAAAATAACATTTCCTGGGAGCATCAGTCTCTAACTGTGCAACTTATCCACCTGCACAGCAAGGTTATTCCTTTGAGGATCTTCCAATGGAAACACCTATCTAGTATGAACATTTGGGTCTGCCATATATTGGTCGAGCTACTGTGCATTACCTGTAACTTATCTGAAATCCTGTTGAAATATGAAAAACCCTCAAAAATATTCCTGAACAAAATTATGGGGAAAATCTGTCGTAATCTAAACTCAGAAGTCTGCATTCTTGACTGATTCTCGTGTCCCATTATGTCCATTTTTTTCTCTTTCAGGTGGAATAGCTTTTTCAGTTTTTTTCTGGCCTCTGTTAGTAATCCAGCTGGCAATTTCTTGTGTGTGCATGAACCTGTGATTCTTCTATATTTGAAGAAATACTTCCCATTTCTCTCCTTTTTCTAAATCTTAACTTTTTGATTTTAAGTGGAAGGCATACACGCATTTTAAGAGGGAAAACTGAAACCATAAAGAAGAGAAAAACTAATATTTTGTGGGCTGAGGCCAAAGAAAAGTACATGGAAACTTAAAACTTGCATAGTTTGCTGTGGTAAACCATCTTTTAGCAATTTTTTTCATTTTACTTTTAACTTAATTAGGGGGTGGTGGAGAGAAAGTGCAATAGAAAATTATATTGTAGGATATTTACATTTAAACCTAAAATAAAAATAAATAGAGAATGCAAATTAAGGTTTCCATAGCGATAGTACTTTACCAGTATTGTGGCTCTGAAGTGTTTGCAACTGTTGACTGAACTACTGTGTACTTTGATGAATAGTTTGTGCATTTGATGAGTTAATGGCTCTATGGAAACCTTTAGCTGTTATGTTTACGGACTGTAATGGAACAAATCAGCTCATTTCCAATTTGGTATTGTTTTCCATCAGTTTTTCACAGCTGAAAAGTTCCTATTCATTAAAGAATCATTTCAAATTTTTTACTATAGTTAAACATAGCCATGTTTACTTGCCGATAAGATCTGCATATACTCCCCTTTCTGTCCTTGGAGACCTTTATCTTTTTCCTCCCTGCCCCCATCCCTAGTTATTGCAATTAGAACTAGTTGAAAAAACAGTAATTGGTTGTTCTCCATTGTCCTTAGTAAATTAGAGCTAAGTACACTTAATTGGTCTTGTTAAGCATGTCTGTTCCATTGGTACCACAATGATTTAGATTGCTTTTGAACTTTATATATCTATACATATATATATTTACACAAACTGTTTGACCGTCTTCATCCTGAAGATGTTAACAACAGTCTTAGCCTTAGTTAGCTGCTTAGCTAACTAGCTTAGTTAGCATCTCCAACTAAACTAAGTAAATGGAAAAGACGACTGTTGCTTTAATTTCATAACTGAACCCTCAAAACCACGTAATTTTATAACCTGGAAACTTTAAAGGATGTGGTGAGAGGCATATCAATCACAACCAGAAGACCACTGTTACCACTGGATCTGATTACTGCTGGCCGTTGTCTCCAGTAGGACAGGGGGTTTCAGTTCAGCTATATTACATACAAGTCACATCTCATTGACTCAGAAGGAAACATTTTACAACCTCTGGATAGATATTTAGGCATTGAATAATATTTTAATACAGTAGCAGAGATGAAAAAGAGAAACTGGGCTTTTTAACTTGCAGCTAAGCATAGCACAGCAGCAACTATATGATTTTTATTGCTGAAGGAACTGAAGCATGGACAATGACCTGGACACACAGAAGGGATTTTCCAGAGACATTCTCAAAGAAGCTGCATGCATATTAAAGACTCATGTTTTTCTTTTCCTGTTTTATGAAGATTTTAGTTTACTATTGTAATGCTCTAAACCACTGCTGATGTATGTATGTGGACCTTGGCTCTGGAGTAAATGAATACGTTATATTAGCTGCAGGCTAGTCATCTACATATATATGTTCTAGAGACAAGGCAAAAGTAATTTATATTTCAAAGTCTTGAAAGGTGGGAGAATATTATAAGTCTGTACTACAAAAAAAAGGAAAGAAAGAAGTTTAGAAGGTTTCTTTGTTAAATAAACTAGCTAACAACAATGAAATGGGGACTCTGGGTGGTATCCTGCACTCCTGTTGTATCCCTTGGTTTATGTTCAGAATTAGACAATGATGAATAAGTATGGGCTTTCTACAGATACATTAAGTAAAAAAAAATCATGAGTTCCTATAAAAAAAGGACAAAAAAGTTATGTATTGACATTCTTTAAATAAGCACTTTGATTTTTTCTTCTGTTGAAATAATATTTTTCTGTAAATCTCTAAAATTTAAGGAAAAAAGATTTTATTTTAAAAATACCTTAAAAATGAAGGATTTCAGTATAATTTTGCCAAAGAAAAATTTTAAAAAATCTAACAAAATTTAGAAATTATTTTTAATTTTTTTCCCTACTGTTGGCAAATCTTGAATAGAACATAGACTGGTGCATTCACAGCAAATCAAAAGAACAGTTATTTGTACTTCTCTGAATAAGAGTGAAGTTGGACTCCACACTTCACTAGCTAGCAACTTTCAAGAATTGTTTGTTTTATTAACTGTGCATAAAATGAGGCAAGAATGCACAAGCTTGTCCAGTATTGCTCATTCCTTTAAATAACCAATAACTCATACAGCATGTATATTTAGATGATAGGAAAGGAAGCAACAGCATATTTAGTCTATCTATGCAAAATTAACTAATGCAACTTGGATAATGGGCATTCTTGATGAATATAGCATCCAACAGTTACTTACAGTAACTAAATTAATGGTTGTTTTTCAACAGCATATAAAAATACTATAACTTACTGGTGTTAGCTCACAAAAAGAAGCTGAATTTATAAAAAACAAGTACAATAGTACATTGTAAAAACACTGAGAAGTCAGCATATGATGCTGGATTTTCTTAACTACTTTGTATCATCTGTGTACATCCTGTTATTTATAGAGAGACATATTTGATGTGCCTATAACTACATATGTCATCAGTAGAGGCCTGATGACAGCAATTTAAGGATCTCATTGACATGGACTACTCACATTTACTTGACTAGAATCCATGATTCTCAAATCAAATTCAAAATATGGAAGTAGCCCTAAATTCCCAGTACCACATGTGGTGAGAAGGTATTCATTCTCCCAGTTTACAGACTGTAAAAAGAAAGTCTTTCTCTGTGTACACCCATAATGATGTATGTAAGGATACAGGAAATAATTGACAGGGCAAGAGACACATCAGGATAGTCTTAAGCACAATTTTATCCGTAGGCCAATTCCAATTCCCAGATAAGGGAAGAATTTAAATTTTCATCATTGAGAGTTTGCTTAAATGATCGTATGTTCATAAAGTAAAATTATGTGTACTGATGAAACAATCTTTAGTGACTTGAATACTCTACTTACTATAGATTCAGTATTGACTGCTAGACATTCTGTTAAATAACCGTTTATATTTTTTAATCTGTTTGGCTTTGTCCCATTTTCTGTGAACTTCCTTGTCCTCTAACAACAGTGCTAGGTTGTGAAAGAGAGGAAAACCGTATTTTAAGTAACAATAAGAAGTAAAATTAAACCGAATGTAGTATTGAAAAATTAAATAGTGTAATGAGAACTTTTAGATAGCAACAGTCAAAGAGACATATACTTCAGAGGAACTCAGTCGGGAAGAGTGTATTTGAGAAGCAGGTTGATAGCTTAATGTGAAGGGTTTCATTGGCTCTCATAATAATCTATGAACTCTGTTAAAATTTCATTAGGAAACTCTTACAATAACAACTATGTCCATAGCAGGCTGAACTTCTAAGAGCATGTTTGATCTGCATGATGTCAGTGTGAGTTGGCACATTGGCTCCAGCCCCAAGGCTGCTCTGGTTTAAGAGGGGACCATAGCATGTGAAAACATATATCTATGTCTGTACAGGCACAGTTTTTGGTGCAGTGGTGTCTAAATAGATTGAGGCCCAGATGGACTGCTCCCTAGCACCACTGAGTGATTCTACATAGTACAGGCACAAATCCGGGGACCTTGACCAGGTATCTGGTAATTACTGGACCCTGGAAACTGAATGAATTGTAAGACTGACTTTTTTGGCATAAGTGATCTTTAAGAAAAGAGAAGGAAGAACAAAAAAGGCAATTAAAGCCAAGTAATGGCATTTTCAAAGAACAGGCAGGACAACTAATTATTTTAAGCTCTCAGAATTGAATGACAGCACTTGTTTGAAGGATAAAAGTTGTGCTCATCTTCTGTCAGATTTTCCTAAGAGTGGTACGTTAGCTAATATAAAAACATCAGTGGTGGTTGTAGAATTAAAGGTGTTTATTTCAGTCCTTGCCAAACAACTTATTTTAAGGGTTGATTGCTATGAATTTGTCTTCCAGTAAGGAAGCTCTTGTCCCTTGATACAGCAAAGATACTGTGCCTGGTTCCATCACTGACAAGATAGAGAACTTACCTTTCTTGAATTTCTGAAGCCCGGGATGTCACAGGAACTATAGTATTACCTGTAGGTAGATTATGAAAGTGTGTTGTATTGTAGTTTGCTTGCTGAGAATGGAGAATCAATACAGCGTCACATGCATGATACATGCATCACAGCAAGACTTGAAGGGATAAAAACAACTTGCTGATTACCATCTCTTTCTTCATTACTTGCTAATTATCTGCTTCTTTTTTCCTTCGCTGCCAGATTGCTGCTTCTAGACACAGAGCAATTCTCATCTGTGTCTTCTAATCCATTTTGCACAGTTCTCAGCTGTAGAGCAATAGGACAAGAGGTACTAAGGTCTGAAATGAGGTCATTAAAGTGTCTGCCTTTCATGGACATGCTGCAGAGGAGAGTGGAGCATGTGAAGGTGAATATAACAAAAAGTAACTATGTCTCTTGCTCTCTCATTCCTAACTTAAGTATTCTTAACAAAATAGTTCAGACTAATGTTTAACTTCTTTTTTTATAACAGAATTTTAAAATATTACTTGTCATAAATCGTCTTTTTTCCTTTCTTTCTTTTTTTTTTTTTTCACTACACAAGATTTAGTATTTAGAAGGGAGATTTTTTTAGAAGGTGATTTGTATTTGAGCTAAAGGATCTAGTAGATCATCCAAAAACTCTTTTTTTTTTTCCACCATTTGATGTTGAATCAAAAACAAAATAGAGGGCTAGGGCTAGAACATTGGCAAGGAAATAGCTTAATTCTGTAACCGAGATTGAGCACTGATAAAACAGTAAAAAAATCAAATAAACCCTAAAAAGCAAATGAGCCTATGTTAAAGTCAACTATGCAAGTAATAGCTTTGAGGCTCTGGTTACGAGTACTTTTTTTTCATTTTTACACTGATAGCAGTAAATTACCTTTTTCCCCTTATGGGTCCATATCTCAATCCACCCCCATCTACAACTCAGAAGACTATCCCATGCAGACACATCCTTCCTCAGAAGGCGTAAAAGTTTACATGGCATCATAAAGACAGCTCCAGCATAGCTGGGCTAAGAGAAACAGCCCAAAGTCCGCAGATACACCCAGAGTCAGAGGCCAGCGCCTTCTGTGCAGGGACAGGGACTTCAGAGGTAGGATGGAGATAAAACCATCACAGAAGCATATGAAAAAAATCTGGGGAAAACAGGGACAGGATAGGTGAGGTGTCCCCCAGTTACTTTCCATTCTAGGCACACATACACACCACCATAGCAAATGACTAATTCTAAATAAAAGACAAAGACATTAAGTGAGAGCTAAGCAATATAACAAACTCCTTGTGACGTTTCTTCTTTCCAGTGTTATTCCACAAAAGTAGAAAGAATACAAAGGAAAGTAAAACAGAATTTTTCCTAAGAAAATACCTCTTTGTAATTTCCAGTAAAACACCTTTCCTTTTAAGGTAATAATTAAACAAAAATTAGATCATCTATTTTGTTGTATGCTGGCTGAATTTAATACAGGTATATTTCATACAGATATATTTCATGTTGCAAAATATATAACAGTTTTTAAATACATGGCTTCAGACAGATATGTGGAGAGACAGAAAGATGGAAATCATGGTGTTAAAAGATGTTGCTGCCAGTCTCATGCATAGAATAACTTGTTAAACCCTGTTTTATTCAAGCTATTTAAGGGTGTAGTTAAGTGCTTTTTTTTTATTGGTGCCTGAAATGTTAAGACACTTGTGCCCAGACATAGGTCAGCATCGCAAGTTGCGAACAGAAGCTGGCCCAAGTAGCTGAAGATATTTTCTTTTGCATAAATGGAGATGATAACCGCAATATTTAAATTAAAATGAACAGAGCAATGCATATGCTCACACATCCATATCCATGTGCAAGCAAGTATGAAGCCAGGGCATATTTACATGGGTCTGAAAACAACTCAAGAGTGAGAGAAGCAGTGTGAGTGTTGCTCCAGGAGGAAGCTGAGAGAGAGACAGAGAGCGCTTCTTTTAGGCACAGAACTGACTGCAAAAACAGACTTGCATTTTTGAATAAAGAGATGGTCTCCTATTGTTTATTCTCTTTGAAGAAAGGAGACTCTGTAATCTTCCTTTGCAAATAAGCAGATTTGTGTGAAAGAGATACCTGAAATAAGATTTTTTTATTTCTCCTTTTTGTTTTGTTTTGGTTGGGTTTTGTTTTGTTGGGAACAGCGTGGCAACACGATTAATATTGGTTTATTTCCAGCAGTAACAACAGCTCATCTGAGAAGTTATCTTTGTAAATAGTTTTGCATATCTTGAGATTATCCACTTATATTTGGTTTAAGATGCAAGGGAGCACTTTTTTCAGGAATATGAC